>NC_058135.1:64614878-64760865 GCF_016433145.1 Gracilinanus agilis
AGGGGAGGGGAGGAGAGGAGAGGAGAGGAGAGGAGAGAGGAGAAGGGAGGAGAAGAGAAGAGAAGAGAAGAGAGGAGAGAAGGGGTGGAGAGGGGAGGGGAGTGGAGAGAAGGGGAGAGGAGGGGAGAAGAGAGCAGGAGAAGAGAGGAAGGGAGAGGAGAGGAGAGAGAATTTGGAACACAAAATTTAAAAAATAATGTAAACTTAAAGGCAGGAACTGTCACACAAGTATCTGTATCTCTAACACTTAGCATGGTGTTTGGCACATAGTAAGCACTTAATGAATGCTTCTCATTCATTCATTCATTCATGTCCTACAACTGCCAAGAGCAGCTATGAAAATCAAGGGAAAAGGTTTAATGGTGCCAGAAACTCCTCCAACAATGACACAATCTACTCTGGAAAGTGAAGACTGGTAGCAAAGGATTCTTTACCCTAAGTTAGAATGTGCTGATAACATTACAGCTAGAAAAAGTGGATTCTCCAGGGAGCCAGTCTTTGGAAGTGCAAGTAAAATGCTCATCAGCAAGGATATACCAAGGTCACAGATCATTGAACTGTTCTCCTTTGATAGTTTCCACAGTAATTAACTGGCTTTTGCCCATCTGGGAATTGCTTACTTGTTGTTCCAAGCGACTCATTTTTTTTACATATTTAAAAAAAAAACCTCAATGTAGCAAAAATATTCCCTTCAAGAGGACAAATGACTAAAAAATGGTATGAGGTTCCTTGTGCTTCGTGCTAGGGGATTCTCCTGCCTTATCTATAAGGAATATATAAAAGTTCTCTGCTGCCTGGTCCAGAGGAGACAAAGGAACTAACAAAGGTCAATGCTAGATGGATTTTTATTTTCAGAATGACATAGCTTTGATGCTGTCAAAGTCAGTCAGTAGATGACCATATGGTAAAATAGAGAGACCAATGGACTATGAGTCAGGAGAGACTGACTCTTAAATCTTCGCTATGCCATTTACTACTAGCTGTGTCAATCAATAAACATTTATAAATGCCTACTCTTTGCCAGGCATTGTACTAAGCATTGGGGATACAAAGAAAGACAGAAGAAAGTCCTTTATCTCATGGATCTCAAAATCTAATTAGGGCAACAACATACAAACAACTACTTAAAACAAGATATATACAGCAAACGCTGGGGGGAAGCTTTGAGGGAAGGCTCTGCTTTTTACTGCTCACTGTATGTATGACATTTTTCAAGTAATTTAACATCTGTGACCCTCAGCTTTTCTTCTTAAAAATAGCGATATTATTTACCTCATCTGTCTCAAAAGGATATTGCAAACCTAAATGCATCATAAAAGCGCCAAGTATTCTTCTTCTTATTACTGTTTGCCAGTTCTTATCTTCTCCAAGTTATTTACTTATTCATCTGAACAAATATTTATTAAACATCTACAAAAGGGACCTGGGTTTATGTCCTACATCTGAGGCTTACCACTTATGTGACCTTTGGAAAGCCATTTAACTACCTCAGTTTCTCATCCACAAAATAAGGAGTTGGATTAGGTAGTCTTGAACTTCCCTTCAAGTTCTCAGTCTATCATCCTGTGATTATCTGTGCAAGGTACTGTTCTTGGCGCTAACAAGATACAAAAGATTAATAAGACACTCTTGGTCTCAAGAAGATTAGATTCTCCCAGGGGTAGGTAATATGCAGATACAAAGAAATATGATCCAAATGTGAATAGTCTTCAGAGAAGTATGAAGTGCTACAGGATCAGAAAAGGGCCAAATTACTTCTGGCAGGGAGGATAAGGAAGTACATTCTTTTAAAAAAGGAAGTATATTCATGAACCAATGACATTATCCTTTCTTACAATGACTGCAATCTATGTAAATAGGTGAAGGAACTTCTTCAGCTTAGAGAACTTCTCATGTGAGACTCATTCCATGTACATGCATCACAACCCATCAATAACTTGATTATCTACAACAGTGATTCCCAAAGTGGGCACCACCACCCCCTAGTGGGTACTGCAGCGATCCAGGGAAGCGATGATGGCCACAGGTGCATTTATCTTTCCTATTAATTGCTTCTAAAATTTAAAAAAAATTTAATTTCCAGGGGTGCTAAGTAATATTTTTTTCTGGAAAGGGGTGTAAGAATGAAATTTAGCTTGATTCCATTTATACAGGGGGCGGTGGGCCAAAAAAGTTTGGGAACCACTGATCTACAACTATACTATATCTATAAGTAGGTAAGTCCTAGGTAGGTGCCTCTTTAATCTGGGGAAGGTAAAACATCTGCAAAACTTATCCAGATTCCTAGCTTGCATATATATATATATATATACACATATATATATGTCAGAAATGAGATATGAATGCAAGGTTTTCTGTCTCTCAACCCCACACACTGAATACTATGCCTATTGCCTCTATGGATGTAAAAAACCGACTTAGCCCCTCCAGTGCATTCAGTATTAGTTGGTACAACCCAAGCTGAGAAATTAAATGAGGTGGCCAAAGCATTTATTGGGTGCCTACTATGTGCCAGCAAACTACACTGTGCTAAGCACTTTATAATTATTTTCACAGCAACTTTGGGAGTAGATGCTATTATTATACTCATTTTACCTCTCAGGAAACTGGGGTAGACAGAGGTCAAGTGACTTTCCCAGGGCCATCTAATTAGCAAGCCATTTGAGGACTTTAGTTTCAACCCTTTATCTACTGAGCTACAAAACTGCTTTTAGGCAGTGGTCAAAGAATTGACAGAGCTATTTTTAAAAGAATCAGTAAAAGTCATATCACCAAGTCAGGTAAAACTTTTCTGATATGATATATCCTGGTTAGCAGGTCTGGGATTGGTAGGATGATGGAGGTGTAGCTCTGGTTGGGGGGGGGATTTTGTCATCAGTTAGATTAGTGTGGTCCTCTCCTCAGATCATCAGATCCAAGAACCATGGCTACATCTATTCCCTTATAAAATACAGCAGCATCATTATCAAAACTGCTTGGGAGCAACTAATTGGCAGTGGGTAGAGACCCAGATCTAGAGGCAGAAGGTCCTGGGTTCAAATGTGATCTCAGACACTTCCAAGCTGTATGACCCTGGGCAAGTCACTTAACCCCAAATGCATAGCCCTTACTGCTCTTCTACCTTAGAACTGCTACCTTATAGCAATTCTAAGGCAGAATATAAGGATTTGGTGTATTTTTTAAAGACACTTTGCTCATCAATCATAACTAGCACATCAATCGTTATAGCCATTTTGCATATAAGTATGTCTGCCTCTCCACATCTTTCCGAAATGACACTTTTGGGAACAATGGAGATCCAGCAATGATGGCCTTATTCCTCTTAATTGCTCTACCTTCTTGTCTCTAGTTCTCCCCTTGCCTGTAATGTTATTTCTCCTTGCTTTCAACTTAACCTCTTTTGGTTCTCTTCACATCCAGCTTATAATTTTTCCTTCCTCATCCCCAATGCTAGTACCATGCTGCTGAGATGATCTCTCATTTACACTGTATATATTTTGAGTGCATTAGTGGTTCTCATGTGATCTTTCCCACTAGAAATTGAGCTCCTGGAAGGCAGGGACCATTCTTGGAAGGGAAGTGACTTTCTTTGTATCCCCAGAGCTTAACACAGGGCTTGGAAGATAATAAGCCCCTCATATATGCTTTGTGACTGACAAAACCCCACTAATTTAACTACATGTAAGCATCGACACAGGATTTGTAAAATTGAGGTGACTTTTCATTTTTGAAAGGTAATGATCAGAAGCATAAGAAGGTAAATATTTGGGAAAAGATAATGACAATTAGCATTCACTTCTACTCTCATGGTTAGTTTATTTCAGTTCAACACAATATAATTCAATAAATATTGATAAACACTGATTAAATGAGAGATCTTGTGCTAGGCTCTGGAGGTATGTTGTTGACAAACAATAGCATCCTTACCCTTAAGGAGTTGGCAATTTGGTTTGGGAGGGGAGTGTGAAGGAGGTACATATATAAATATTATACATGTTTGAATACATTAAAGCACAGTAGCAAACTAGGCCCCAAATGGCCTGATTTTAAGAATCCTCTGAATCTGATCTGACACAGAGTCACCATGCTACTCTCTAGCCATCTTTATACTATGTCACCAAGTATACACTCTTCCCTCTCCTCCACTGCCCTCTCTATCTCCCCAACTGTAGAAACAGTAATCAAACCAACATCTTACCATTCCTAGAGTCAGCAGATCAAACAATTGCTTCACTCACTATTCCTGAGACTTTTAAGTCCAAAACCAACCTCCATGGCCGCCGTTCTCCTATTCATGTTGTTGCCTTTTAAGAAATTACAATAAGGTCCTAGGAGGCAGGTCCTATCTTGCTTTTTAAAAAATTTCTATATTCAGTGCTTAGCATGGTACCTGATACATAAATGCTTTTTCACTCATTAATAAGGTGATGATTTCTATCTGGGGGAATCCATGTAGATGACACAGAAAAGGAAGAACTTGAACTGGGCCACAGCAGGCCAAAAGGTTATAAACTAGCAGGGATAATAGTTCACATTATATCCCCAGTTCATGCTTAACAAAGTACTTTCCAGAGAAAAACCACAGGAGGTCAGTTTTACAAACACTATTATTCTTATTTTAAAGTTCAGGAATTTAAAGCTAGAGAGATGAAATGACAACTTGCTAGGGTCACTCAGCTTTCAAACAGGAGAGCCAGAATTTGGATCTGATTCTTTTTTATTTTAAATCCTCACCTTCTGTGAGTGGTGAGGGCTAGGCAATGGGGGTTAAGTGACTTGCCCAGGGTCAACACAGCTGAGAAGTGTCTGAGGTCAGATTTGAATCTAGGACCTCCCATCTCTAGGCCTGGTTCTCAATACACTGAGCTACCCAGTTGTCTCCTGGATCCAATTCTTTTGACTACAGGTTCAATTCACTTTTTTTTTGTTCATTTTAATTAAAATTTTTAGATCGACAAAAAAAAAACTTCATTTCCCCCTATATTGAGGAAAAAAACACCCAAGTCTCTGTTGCAAATTTATCTGGTTAAACGAAACAAATTTCTGCTTTGGCCATGTACAAGAAAAATATGTCTCAAACTATTATTTGAATTTATCACTTCTCTTTGAAAAGGTAGTTGGTACATTTCATTCTGAATTCTCTGGAATCCTGGTTGGTTATTGTATTGATCAGAGTTCCTAAGTCTTTTAAACTTGCTTTATCTTTGTTATATTTTTGTCATTGTATAAATTTTTCTCCTGGTTCTGCATACTTCACTTTACCTCAGTTCATATAAATCTTATCAGTCTTCGTATGTCTTCCTAGATTTCTCTAAAACCATCCTCTATCATTTCTTACAATAGAGTTGTATTCAATCACATTCATATATTATAACTTGCTTAGCCATTCCCAATTAGCTTATTTTCCTGCATCCTGCACAAGGTCAGCTCCTCTCTGAGGGTCTGGGGCCTCTTTTTGCCCTGGCACACAGTCTTTTCTTATGCAAGAATGCTTGGCATTACACTCTGTTACCAGTGTCCATAACTCTCTTGGCCTCTTTTGCCAACCTGGGCTACAGAAATGACTCACTGTGATTTTTGTGTGTGTAGGAAAGGAAATTTGGCTATATTTCTACTATTTCACCATCTTGGCTTCACACCTCTCTTTCATTATTCTTTCAATTATATAAAACTGGAGCATATCCAAAGCGTAAGTATAATCAAAGACAAAGATGTAGAGTAAGAGAGAGTGGAATGAAACTGGGGACAATTTAGCAGTTCAACTCAGATGGATCATAAACTACGTGAAGAGCTTTGTTTTGTTTTGTTTTAAATTGGAACTGTAATTTCATCAAAGTAAGGAGTTAGCTTCCTTTACCAAAGCAGTTCAATACTTTCTCTGCAACTTAATCTTACTTGCCTAGGGTCACTGAGAAATTGAGTAACTTTCTCTGGGTTACATAGGCAGTATGTGATAGATGTAGGATTTGAAGCCAGGTATTCTTAGCTCCAACACTAGTTCTTTGTCTTATACACAATGCTAAGGAATAAGTCTTAAAGGGTCAGTAAAAAAGAGATTTTTCAGGGCCTTGAAGAAAAAGTTAAAGAATTTGTTATATTCAGAAGTCAACAGGAAGCCACTGAAAACTTTGGAGCATGAAAATCTTATTCTCAGATCTATACATTAGGAAAGTTAATTTTGTAGTAATACCAAGGATGGAGTGGAAAACATAGGGAATAGAAACAGGGGGACATTTTGAAAGACTATTATAGTAGCCCAGGTGAAGGGTATTGAAGGTCTGTACTAGGCAGATAGCAGGAAGGGTGTCAGTAGCATGACTGTAGAATTAGTGGGACTTGGTTATATGTAATGGATTACTAGGAAAAGTCAAAAATGGATTTGTGGTTTTTAGCCTGGGAGAATGGAGCTGCCAATCTAAATGAGCAAGTTAGGGAAAATGACAGATTTTGGAGGGAAGAGTTAAATTTCAGATATGTTCAGCTTGAAGAGCCAGTGGGACATACTGGTGGAGATGTCCAGGAGAAGGATGAAGCCACAACACTAGAGCTCAAGACTGAGAGGGAATCATCATTGACAAAGGAAATAATGTAGGTTAGGGAAAGAGAATAATACCAAGGACAGGTCTTCTTTCTATGTCCCTATTCCCCCAAGGTCTCCTCACCTCACCCAATGGATTGAGGCTGTGGAGCCTATAAAATATCATACTCTTCATAGAGGTCAGCTGACCAGCTTAACCTGCTCCTTTTAGATGCAAGAGCACTCCTCCACCATCTCTGTTGCTTAACTTTGATTTTCTGTTCTCCACCCAATCTATGTCCCTCCCAGTGGTACATTTTTTACATACCTCCTACGTCTTCCTGTTTCCTATCTTCTTTGTACCAGTCTCCTATGCTTCCAGCAGACCTCTGATTCTACACTATGCCTTTCAGTTGACTCTGAAAGAGGTTGGCTAGAAAAGTCATTCTGACTTTTCTAACTACTCTTCCAAGATACCGCTAACTGGACAACATGGCTGTCTTGTCCTGGTAGTCAAGACTGGGGACCACACACTTTGGGCACAGGGAGAAGAAAGAGTAAATTGGCAAAAGATACTAAAGAGTGATCAATAACTCACTAAGAATCAAGGGAAAACAAAATCAAAAAATTCAAGAGAAGGAAAAATATCAAAAAAAGAGAGAATGGTCAACACTGTCAAATATTAAATAAACAAAAAGATTGTTTTTAAATCCAAGAAGCATTATGTGCCTATTACTTATGGTTTTATCCAGTGGTTTTTGATTCCTTGAAAAATATAAAGTGAAAACTTATTAATACAGATCAAATATATATAAAAAAATCAGGCTATTGACTGCTTGATGTTATAAACATTCTTAACTATTCTTAACTTCACTAATCTTTCCCAAGTTTGAGAACATAAGTGAGAACTGATGGCCCTTTTTTAGATTCACTTTCTATCATTGGTCCAATGGCATTAGATAGAGTTATGATCTGAACGGAATACTGTCTGATACCTTCTCCACCGTCACAATGGATGATGTAAAAAACAATTTAAATGCAAATATAAGCAGACATTCTCAGGCCTTTTAGGGGAGTTATTTCATCTGAGCAGATTGTGGGCCCACATAGCTATTTTTAAAATAGCCATCTCAAAACTCCTTAGGCAAGATGACCAAGCTCTGTAGGCGGACACCCAAGAGGACTCTTTTGTGAAAAGTGCTTAAGAGGAACCAAAAGATAAGGCTACAAACATATCCTTTCTCCCCAACCACCTCCTACGGAATGATCACAAGTTCTGAGCAATACTGGCTATTAAAAAGTTCAGAGTCATTCAAGCATTCATTCAATATCCATTTATAAAAAGTCTGTTTTATACAATTTACTCATGACTTGAGTTTTACAGAAGAATAGTGAAAATTCAAAAGGTACTCAATCTGGATGCATCCACAGGTTACAGGAATCAAATATGATTGACCACTTCAGTATGGCATAGATTCCTAAAGAGTGTCCAGAGGAAGGCAACCAGGATGACAAACAGATCTTGAGACTATGACATTTGAGGATGGATCGAAGGAACTGCAGGGTTTTAGCTTAGATACGAGAAGAATGGGAGGAGACCCAGAACCACGTATAGCTTTAGAGTTTGTATAAATGGAGATTTTGAACCTTGGACTTAATCCCCCAGAAGTCCCTTAATATTTCCCAAAATTCCCTTTAATCTCTTTTGTGCCTCCATGTTTGCATGGTCACATTATTTTCTAAGTTCTATAGCTTCTCCCTCTTTCTCTCTTCTTCATAAGTGCAGTTGAAGTTAATTTAACACCTTTTCACTCTAGTTTTTTATATTAGTTTATTATTAATAAAACTTCTAAAAATATAATACTTAGTTCTTGTATATTAATTTTAATCTCTACAAGTTGAATGGGCCCTTGGAGATCCTCTAGTTCAGTAGTTCCCAAACTTTTTGGCCTACCACCCCCTTTCCAGAAAAAATATTACTTAGCACCCCTGGAAATTAATTTTTTTAAAATTTTAATAGCAATTAATAGGAAAGATAAATGCACCTGTGGCCATCACTGCTCTCCTGGATCGCTGCAGCACCCAACAAGGGGCGGTGGCACCCACTTTGGGAATCACTGCTCTAGTCCAAGGGTTCTTTTTTTTTTTTTAAGTCTTACCTTCTGTCTTAGAATCAATACTGTGTATCGGTTACAATGCAGAAGAGTGGTAAGACTAGGCAATGGAGGCTCAAGAGACTTGCTCAGGGTCACACAAGTAGGAAGTATTTGAGGCCCTATTTGAACCCATGAATTCTTGTTTCCAGCCTGACTCTCAATCTATAGAATCACCCAGCTGCACCCCTCTTTCCCAAGCCAAGGGTTCTTAATTTATGGTCTATGAATTTGTTTTCTAAATAGTTTACTAACTGTCTATTAATTGATTTCCTTTATAATGTTATGTATTTATTTTGTGTCTTAAAAAGCATCATTCTGAGAAGGGATCTATAGGCTTCACAAGACTCTCATATAGGTCCACAACTTCCAAAAGAATTCTGGACTTGGTCTAACCCTTTCATTTTAAATCACATAGGTAGTAGGTAGCAGAGCTGGGAATCAAACTTAGGTGTTCTCAGTCTATGAAATGAGGAACTTTACAAAATACATAACACAGAGATAAATTAGAGGAGAATTATTCATGATACAAAAGGATTCACGGTAGAATTCCCAGAAAAAGATGTCTCTTCCACTAAATGTGCTTAAAATGTGATTCCATATCCAGAAGTCCAAATCACATAAAGCTTTTTGAGTGCACTATAGCTAGGTGGTGCCAGGACTGAAGTCAAGAAGCCTGAGTTCAGGGGCAGCTGGGTAGCTCAGTGGATTGAGAGTCAGGCCTAGAGACAGGAGGTCCTAGGTTCAAATCTGACCTCAGACACTTCCCAGCTGTGTGACCCTGGGCAAGTCACTTGACCCCCATTGCCCATCCTTACCACTCTTCCACCTAGGAGCCAATACACAGAAGTTAAGCGTTAAAAAAAAAAAGCCCAAGTTCAAATTTGACCACAGACACTTACTAGCTGTGTGACCATGAGCAACTCACTCAACTTGGCCTCAAATTTCTTCAACTGTAAAATAAGCTAGAGAAGGAAATGGCAAACTACTCCAGTCTCTTTGTTAAGAAAACCCCAAGTGGGGTCCTAAAGAGTCAGACACACCAGAAAGGAATGAATAACAACAAAAACATTTCAGGTGCATATTTACTGTGCCTATTTAAAGGCTCACCTCTGCAAGTAAGGCCTGTGGCTAAGTTCAGTATGGCCAAATGAGATTTTTTTCCTCTTTATATACTTGGTTTTTAGGGGGAAGATGACAACAGGTAATTAAGCTTATAAAAGGCTTTTATTTAAACAGAAAGAACAGCAATAAACTACCCGTGAGGGACTTTGTAGAGTCAGAATATACTTATTCTTTTTTTTTAATCAATATCACAAATACAACTACTCTTTGGAATGAGCTGAATTAGATCTTCAATTAATTGCTGGGCATGAATTGTCTTGTCTGAATAGAGGAGGCACTTAGATTAGAGCTCTTAACAGTTGGTAGAGTAGACAGTGTTGAACATGATGCCAGATGATTCTAGGTTTGAATCTCACCACCAACATTTAGTAGCCATATGGCTTTGGGCAGATCACAACCTTCATAGCCTCAGTTTCCTCATCTGTAAAATGGGGACACTATTTGTGTACCTACCTTACTATTGGGCTGTTGTAAAGATAGGGCTTTGCAAACTCTTTCTGTGAAATATGTGTCAGTTATGATACCAGATCTTCTTTGTCTGGTATGCTACAATTCTATCAAAGAAAGATTTATTTAGGGTTATCAAAAAGTATTAACCAAAGAAGGAACAGGAACTTGTACATTTAGTAAACCATGTTTTAAAAACCCTCACCTTCTCTTAGAATCAGTACTACGCATTAGTTCTAAGCAGATGAGTGATAGGGGTTAAGTTACTTGCCCAGGATCAGACAATTAGGAAGTGTCTAAGGTCACACTTGAACCCAGGACCTCGCATCTTAAGGATTGCCTCTCAATCCACCGAGCCACCTGATTGCTCCCTAGTAAACCATTTTAAAAATAAAAGTCCCAAAACGAAGAAAATTTGAGCATATCAGCCTTCAGGTAACCAAAGAATATATTGAACCAAAATATCCCATGGTATGGAGAATTTTGGTTAACTGGAATTTTTAACTATTCATGTTAACTTTCATCTTAAATTTGTAAACTGGATTTAGAACAAAACCAAGCACCAGCCTTTCAGCAGAGGAACTGGAGTTTTGAATAAAGACCACATCTTGGAGGACTCCTACAATAACACAGAGTATCTAAAGCTACCTTGTGTGTAAATACAGAAAGGAAAGGTTTGACATTCTTCTTTGTGATCTGGCAAAGCAAACACTGAGTAAAAAGAACATCAAATATACAGCATGTTCTTCAACACTTTGCTTTCAATTTTAAATCTTTCAAAAATTATCTCTATTGAGGAAAAGCATAGCTTAAACCATCGATTATTCCTCTATCTTCTATCTCCCGTACATCGTCTGAAAACCAATGTTTCTAATCCAGATCTCTTGATTTCTATGGACTCTTACAACACCAGATCAAACAACAATCTCAAGGTAATATCAGAGGCTGGGATATTGGAAAGTATTTTTAATAGTCATTAAAAAAATAACTTGAAAAGCACAAAAGAGAAGCCCCTCACATCTTTATGGGTTCAAAGCAAGGATCTAGTGATGAAAGTAAAACTGGATGTATTTAGGATGTTGGTAGGGAGGTGGTTCTGTGACTAGAGCACAGGACTAGGAATTGGGAAGATGAGATCAAACTAACTCTTAGACACTAACTAGCTGGGTAACCCTGGGTAACTCACTAAAACTTTATGTGCCTCAGTTTGTTCATCAATAAAATGAGAGTTGTTGTTTAATCTATGATCCAATGACTTACTTATATATGCCTCAGTTTCCTCATCTGTAAAATGGATATATTAGCACCTGTCCCTCAGGGTTGTAGTAAGGATAAAATGAAAAAATATCATAATTTGCAAACCCTTAAGCACTCTATAAATTACCATTATAACCAGCTTTCATACAAGTACTATTCTAATCCTTCCTTGTGGCATGGAGGTGACCAGAGTATAAATTCAGGGAGGTCTTAGATAGAAAGACTTCAAGTATGATGCTAGACATACTGTGTATCTCATCTGAGGATTATTTTAATTAAATGGAGCAGTGAGTTGTTCATCAGGTGATGAATTCTTTGGCTTTGGCAGCCCAGGAAGCAGAGGAAAGTGTAAAACATTCCTTAGTTCTTTGAAGTCTCCATTTCTCCACTAAGAGCATCAGAAAGTCAGAAAAAAGAGGAAAAGAGCTCCAAGAATCACTTTTTAGATCTTCTATAGATGTCCTACAACCGACATATTATTAGAAAGGATGAACACCATTAATATAAGTATTTTCTATGAGCCAAACACTAGGGAATGCAAAAATAAAAGCAGAAACTGCTCTAAGGACCTGGCATTCTAATGAGGGAGGTAATACACACCAGGGAATGGTAGCCAGGGATGGGTATTTTCATTTGGAAAGTTACATGGATGGTGAGTGCTACAATAGGGGAGAAGACTTACACTTCCTTTCCAGGAGCTTTGACAGAATTGATTTGTTTATGATTTCGGAACTGGAGTGGGGGAAGGTGGCAGGCTGCACATTGGAGTGTACTTGAGTAGTATCATGGTGGAAGAGGGACAAGGAGTGAAGCATGGTGGGTGACTGAGGCCACCACCATTTAGAAGAGTAGGATATTAGAGTAGGAGTTATAGATCTTAGTTTCAGGTCCAAGTGACATGGTGGCAAGTGAGAAGATGCTGCTAAATGAAGGACTTGATTACACAGGGTCTCCTTGGGAATGGCAAATAAAAGAATTAATGGAGTAAGTTTCATTGCATGCCCCAAAGGCAGTAAGAAATACATATCATTTAATGAAACATTTGGTTACTGTTCCTTATAGTGTTCATGATGAAGATAAACAAAAAGATCACCATGAAGATAATTGAAATAGGGGACAACAAATGTGCCAGGAAGGAGGAGGAATAATGCCATGGCAAGATCCTTAAAAATTAGTCATATACCTGGTGCTTAATGACTTCAAATGTGAGGGGAGGACAAGTCAAAGGTAAGGGTGAGGAAAAAATGTTGGAAAATATGGTTTGGGATTAAGAGATGAAAAAGGACAACAGCACAAAGATTACTTAGAAATGTTGTTCCCATTTACCCCAGCAATTTTTCTAAGAAGAGAATCCCAAGGTACTTGACATGGCAAACACTGAAAAATTTTTCAAAACTGAAATTGATTATACGCTGACAGACAGGAAATTATTTGTTTTACTAATTTTAGAATCAGATGTCTTTGTGTAGTCAGATCATCATCTTGTTAGAGTAAAAGTCAAAATTAATATGAAAGTAGAAGAAAGCTATATACAATCATAACAGCTTCAACTTATTCTTAAAAGCAGTTAACTTTAAAAAATATATTAAAAATGGATAAAGGTAAAGATATTGACAAATAATATAAGACCAAAGCTAAATGGTCAAAGAATATAAATCATTTTCAAAAGAAGTACAAGCTATTAAAAATTAAATGGTTACATAACCATGGAAAAATATTTTAAATAATTAAAAAAATTAAAAAATTAGATATTGACAAGCTAGGATATTAGAATAAAATGTTCCTCATATTAGATAAAAAAAACTAAATGGAGTGATACCCCTAAATCTTGAATAAGAAAAATTAAAATCAAAACAACCCAAAAGTTTTATTTTATTCTTAGAAAACTGGTAAAGATGACAAAGACTAGAAATAGTATTGTAGAGGTGTGGAAAGAGGGGAACACTAGTGTACTGTTGTAGCTTTGAAATGGTCCCTCCATCCTGAAAAACAATTTGAAATTATGCAAGAAAATGAGTAAAATATCCATACTCTTTGATCTAGAGATCCCACTGCCACTCATGTGCCCCAAGGAGGTTAATGACAAAAAGAAAGGTCCCACATACATGGCAATATTTACAGAAGCCCTTTTTTTTAATGAGCAAAGAATTAGAAACAAATTAGATGCTCCTTTTTTGGGGAATGGCTAAACAATAACTGTAATATAGTACATATAATATATACATATTATATATAAAATATATTATTACTGTGCTGTAAGAAATGATGAGCATGATGAATAGAAAATCATTGGAAGACAAGAAAACTGATACAAAGTGAAGCAAGCAGAACCAAAAAGCACAATAACTACAGCAACATAAAGAGAAAGAGCAACAGCAAATCAATCAAAATTCAACAAATTTATGAGAATTTTTATAGTAATCTCTTCTTATCATCAGTGAGAAGAGCACCACCATATCTGGACTCAACAAGTTAGGAGATGATGTTCCATATGTCTGACATGAAATGGCACTTAGGGAGATCAAGTCTAAAAGAGAAGTCAGACAACATAAAGTACTTAAAGAAGAAACTCATATGGGAGATGAAGTACCTAGGGCTAGATTCTCAAGGTATCTTATGGAAGAGAGGGTAGTAAAGAACTAAAAAGCTGATAGAGTTTGCAGCTGATCCAAAGGGCAACAGAGACATAAAAAGGCTGGGTATATATTACCAAGGATAGCTTGCACACAGGAAATAAGATTAAAGATATTATCCTGAAAATGTATGATTATAAAAAAGTTCTGGTCTATTCACCTACAATGACTCCCTGTTGCCTCAAGAATAAAATAAAATAAGAGTCCTTCGTAGTCTGGTTCTAGCTTCATTATACATTATTCCTCTTCACACATGCTATTTGCAAACTACAGTGGTCTGCTTGTTGTTTTTCATCTACAATAATCCAATTTCTGTCTTTTTGACTTTACTCAGGTTATGCCACTTGCCTGGAACACACTCTCTCCTTACCTCTGCTCCTTAAAATCTCTAGCTCGCTTCAAAGACCCAGCTATAGCTATGTCCTCCTATGAGTCCTTTCCTAAACACTCTAGCCCAGGAGCAGCCAGTGGGTCCTCAAATTACTTTTCTTTTACTGGGTACATATTTTGTATTTATATCTATTTGCACATGTAAAGTCTTTAAGGGAATGGCTGCTTTTTCTGTTGTTGCTTGGTCTTTGTATACCACATCTAGTATAGTGTGTGATACTTAATAACTGTTTAATAAATAAGTTGAAATGGCCCAAAGTTTTATCATCATTTGGTAGCCAACATCTGATTGTTTAGCTTCTTTGAGTGAAGGCAGACAGATCCTCTGTAGTCAGTCAATTGTTGGACTGGACTGGATATTACATCAAAGCCTTTCTAGTTTGATAGACCATATAGGAATATGTGTTCTGCTGTCATGGGCTTCAAGGGAAACAAAAAGAGAGCGATGGTCACATCATGATAAGGCACCAGAGGGCATGTCAGAAACGTAACACTGGGCTTATATTAAATAATGTATGTAAGAAAATGATTTGTTTTTCCCCTTTTGAATTCTGTAAGGACATATTTTCTTCATGATGGTGCTTCTAGGGGCATGCCCAAAGGAATGTAGGGGTGGGTAGTACTTCTATTCCTCTGTATTAGGAAGAAGTTTTCCATCCCTATCTTATGCAACCCTTCCTTGGCTGAGTAGATTGAGCTAAGTCAGCTAAAAACTCAGGGCTTAGTGTTTTGGTGAGAGGCTTAGTTCAGATCTGGCAATTGAAATACAGCAGCAATCTGCAGCCCAACTTCCTTGTCTCACCCATCTCTCCCATCTTTTATTCTGCCAAAATGAAGAAAGGCTCTATTTGTGAAAAGTAATGAAATTCTGAGATAGAGTACCAAAATATCTAGTAAATTCACTCAAATGCATCAAAATTTCAGCCAATTCAGCAGAAAGAATACATTATTTAAAGCAGTTGTCTCACATCACATAGAAAGAGGCAGAATATGGCAACTATAATAATATATGTTGAAAGATCATTACAAAAATTCTCCCTTCTTCCTGTCACTTATTTTTTTAAAAATTGAGGCTGGTGAATCATCTATTCCTTAAAAAATTCTAAAACAAAGACGGGCATGAAAAGTTATGTTTGAGTACTGAGTGCAAATTAGTTTGACTTCAGAAGGCCTTAGTTTGAAACCTCCCTCCAAACACTTACTAGGTGGGTGACTTTTGGCAAGTCACAAAGTCTCTTGGCCTCAATTTCCTTATTTAAAAATGAGGTGGTCAGAGTAAACATTCTGAAAGGTTTTATCATCCCATAAAGGGTACCAGAGGCATCTCTAGTATCTAGGATAGAGTGCTAGCCTTAGAATACAAAAGATCCAAGTTCAAATCTTGCTTCAAAAACTTAACTAGCTGTATGACCCTGGGCAAGTCTACTTAACTTCCATTTGCCTCGATTTTTTCACCTGCAAAATGAGGATAATAGCACCTGCCTCCCAGGGCTAATGTGAGATTTAAATGCAAATATGTGTGAAGTGCTTTGCAAACTTTAATTGGGATATAAATGCTAACTATTAGTAGAAGTAGCATTATTGCCATAAGGAAAATTTAACTACTTGATTGTTACATGGCATTTATGATCACGTTGGACACTGTCCATTCATCAATCCAATGACATTTGAATGGTTACCACTATACCTGGGACTATGGAAGATGATACAGAGTTGAAGAACTTAGCTCTGCTCTCAGGAAGCTTCCAATCTAGACTAAACAAGCATGTAGAGAGCAACCAATGAAAAGAGAGTGAGAGGGAATAGCGTGCACACTGCTCAGGCAAGGTTAGAAGATATACACAATAAAAACTTGATCAAAGTATCACTGAGCACATTGGAACATTTTCCTACATCTCCAAAAACCTAGGGTTTGTGTCTCTTAGACACAAAGCTCTGAATAATATGCATGGGCTACAGGCAAGCACAAGAAATGTTTCTTCTCTTTTGATGGCACAAATTCAATCAGAAGATTGACTCTGTCAGACAGTGTTCTATGAATGTCCCTGATTATCTACAGAGTAATAGGTTTAATTACAATGTCAAATTGCAATCAAGTGTTAATTAAAATTTTCCATGAAATAGCTTATATTTTCACCTCACTGAGAACACATTGGAGTGGTCATGGGGACCCTTTTGAAGTCTGCATTTTATTCTAGCGAGACTGACACCTATAACATATTTACAAGGAGCCTTTTATGATGTTTTTTCATAGGGTCAAAGTTATTATGGTTCCTTGTTTTTAAACCCTGATAATCAAAGCTATGGAGGATAAGAAAATATTTGAAGTTTTTACCACAGCTGCTGACTGGCCAAAATGCTATTTAGATGGTAAAGATTTACCTTACGTCTCCTGGCTATCCCCAATGTCAGGAGAAGATTTTGATACTGACCTTTTGTGGCATTTGTGGTGTCTGAAAATTATTTCTGGAATTCTTTATAAAAAAAATCATGAAGCCTCAAGGGCTTCTGGGCAGCATATGTGAATGTAAGGGGAGCTAAATTATGCCAATTCCACCTCCTATGAACTTTCCAAGTACCATGAATTAATTTTTTTAACTCTTTGCTTACTGAAAGCCAAAACTGATTGGATCAAAACTCTGCCCCTTTCCATCAGAAATGCATAATCTCAGATATCCCAGCTGTCTCTATCTAACCCAATCCATACCCAAAGTAGTAAGTTCCCTTTGCTAGCTTCCCATGTAAGTTGCCATTTAGCATCTACTTGAAGACTTTCAATAGCCAGGAGTTTCAGCGGCCATTTCTACATTTAGGCAGCTCTGATTGTCAGGAATCATTATTCTTTATATTGAGACATATGCCAACTTGTATCTCCTATCTATTGCTTCTAATTGTCCCCTCTGGGGCCAAACAGACAAATCAAATATATTTTAGACAAGGCAATCTTTCAAATACTTATTGGATCATAGATTTAGAGCTGGAAGAGATTCTAGAGAGCATACAGTCCAGTTTTATTCCTTGTTATTGCATAAATGAGGAAACTGAGAGTAGGTTAAGGTTAAGTGACTTGGCCAAGGACACACAAATAGTAAGTGGAAGAAACTCATGTTTTTAGCAATCTCTTTCTCATATCACTCTGCCTTCTTGAAGACAATTATGTCACTTTTCTCTTCTTAGATTAAGCATGGCCAGTCTCTTCAAATGGTTCTTCTCTATTGGGGATTCTTTACTTTGGGTTTATAGGAATAAAGGGATAAGGGAAAATACAAAATTGTCTCTAAAAGTGGAGAGAGGAAATGTTAGCCATGAACCCTGGAAAAAATTCTAGAAGGAGAATAACTGCAGAGGAGAGGTTTTGGGAGTTAACTGACACTTCACTGTCTTTCCTGCCTGAGCTGGAAGGGAGAACGGCTGCTCCATCAGCTCTTGTGACCTGACCAGTTTTCTGGAGAAATTTGGAAGTTCTTTGGCTTGTAAGATACCTAGAAGATGATCTAGTTTCCCTACAGTGATGTGGCAATTTGGCTGAGGTAAACCAAAGATTTAACATCTGAGATTTGGGGGTTTTTACCCAAGAATTCAACCCCAGGCATGGGGAAGTACTCAGTCCACCTGTGAGTCCATCCTTAATAGTCTGTTTAGAGACAATTAAGTTTAGTTGGATAGCAACCTGGGATACTTAGTTAGATGGTTTGGGAGTTAGATAAGAGCAGGGAGCTGGTAAGAAAGTTTTTGGAAGATCAGAAGAGCTCTCTCAAAAGGGAGGCATAGAAGTTGGGTGGAGATAGAGCTCTGTAGAGTCAGGGACATTTGGGATCTTAACTATCAGTTCCCTAACCTTAATAAGCAAAATAAACTTGTGTTTTAATATAGTCTCAAGAGTTTTGTGCTTCACTGGTCCTGGAAAGGTCCTTAGGTGGATTTTTACTACCAATACATCCAGGTCTTTCTCAAAATGCATATCTCCTCTTGGAGATACATTTCTTTTTCAGTATCATGGATAATTTTAGGAGATCTATAAATTTGGATAGGAAATAATTACACCATTATTTTCGCTACCCTTTAATAAAATTAGCATTTTAATTATGAAAGTAGGCAATAAATATTAATCTGAGAAAGGGTCAATACATTTCAAAAGATTCCCAAAAGGGTCATGACACAAAAAAAGCTAAAAATCTCTATTTTATATCCTGTTTCCTTTCTCCATCTAGGGTACCCTTCTTAGCACATATCTTAGCATGTCAATGTGTTTCTTAAATTTGGTACCCCAAATTGAACCCCAAACTTAAGATACAGGACATAGTATTGTATATTGGAACTAGAGAGAGCCTTCTTCTGGAGATTATCTCTATTAATACACTCTCAAGTCAGATTAGCATCATAGAATCTCCAGGTGAAAGTTCTACTTCCACTGAGTCCATTTCTGCTCCTCCATTTGCCTCTTGCTCACACCTATTATCTCAAAGGGCTGTGTTTTAAGTCAGAGTTAGGAGTATGAAAAGTAGAATGAACTTTGAGGTTCCTTCTAGCTCAAAGTATGTTATTTTATGAATCAAGAGCTTCCTTAATGCAAAATAAGATCCCCATGCTTTTAAAATTCTACTTTTTTTCATTTGCATGATTGAAACTCCTTGTCACTTTAATTGGTTGATTAATTCTTGAAATTGAGAATGTGAACACAAGATATAGAATAATTACTCTGAAAGGCTTAATTTGGTTATGCAGAAGTGTACTCCATTACATTTATTACCCTTCCTGAAGTCATATAAAATTTGGAAGACTATTTAGAATGGCTTTTTCTATTAATCATAGACTGAGTATATGGTAGGAGGCAGAATCTGCATTTTTAGACCTCAGAGCTCACAGCCTAATCCCCAGGATCCCATATAAAGAAAACTTGTAGAACAGATTAAATATTTTAAAGTGCAAAACATTTTAAATTCAACCAATATTTATCAAACACCAATTGTGTGCAAAAAAAAACTTTTGCAAGCCTCTAGGAACAAAAATAACAGCCCAATAGGCTCTATACTTGAGGAGTTCACATCTCCTAGGGGAGAATACATATAAACAAGTAAGTAAATACAAACTGATGAATTAATTTCAAGAGAAAGAAAATCCTAAAAACTTGGAGGATAAAAAAAGCTCCATGTAGAAGATGGTCCTTTTTCTATTCTTTGAAACAAGTTAGAGATTCTTTGAGTCCAGGTGAGGAGAGAATTTATTCTAAAAAATACAGGCCAATTAGATAAAGGCCCAGAGGCAGGAGATGTGATATTGTGTGGGTGGAATAGCTAGTTAGCTGATTTGATTAGAATAGGGGGCAAAGTATTATGATATGACTAAAAAGAGAGGTGAGAGCCAGATGCTTGAAGAATTTAAATACAGGGCTGATTCTATAATATATCACAGGAGTATTAGAGAGCTATTAAATATTTTGTGATAAGTAGGTGGTATGGTCTGAATATAGGCAGCTGGATGGCACAGTGTTTAGAGTGCTAGGTCTGGAATCAGGAAGACATCTTCTTGAGTTCAAATCTAGCCTCAGAAACTAGCTGTGTGACCCTGGGTAAGTCACTTAACCATATCTGCCTTAGTTTTCTTGTTTCTTTAAAATGACCTGGAGAAGGAAATGGCTATTTCAGTATCTTTGCCAAGAACACCTCAAATGGGGTCATAAAAAGTTGAACACAACTAAAAAAGAACAACAATAACATGGTCTGACTATATTTATGAACATCATTATGTAAGCTGTAGGGAGGAAGGATTGGAAAGGGAAGAAATTGGAGGGAAAGAGACCAATTTGGAGGTTACTGCAATAATCCAGGTGATAAAGGTCTGAACTAGAGTAGAGATCAAGTGTGTGCAAAGAGACTAGATATGAGTAATATTGTGAATTTAGGGTGGAAAAGACTTAGCAATTGAATAGTTGTGGGGATTAAGAGAGAGGGATATCAAGAATGACTACAAATTTATGGTCTTGGGTGAGTGACTATAAGTATTGTTGCATCTCAGAAATAAGGATGTGTAGAGAAAGGATGATTTGGGGAAAAATTCATTCTAAGGGAGAGGATGAAGTAGTGTAGAGCCACTAATGAAACTATCAAACATACCATTCAAAGATGTTCCAGCCCCACCCTTACCACTCTTCCACCTATGAGACAATACACTGAAGTACAAGGGTTTATAAAAAAAAAAAAAAATTAAAAAAAAAAAAAGATGTTCCAGAGAACAGACCTGTTTGGAACACATAGAATTAGAGAAGGCTTTGGGATATCCAGGTGGCTTTAAAAAAAGTTTCCATAGTGATTTTGTTTGGGACATATTTGGGTGTGATTTCATTAGGAAAGCAGAAATTAGATCTTTGCAAGATCTTAAATTAAAAATCAAGGAGGAACTTCCTGGATGCACCTTGAGAGACTTTTCTCTCTTCTTTTTCCCACTGTGCTTCTCAGAGACTCTGATATCTAACAGGGTCGATACCTGCCCAGGGGATACCCCATTCAACATTTGAAATTTTGATTAAGGAAAGTTCAAATTAAATTAAAATTAAATTAAATGCTGAGGGAGACAAGACATACTCTAAGCACACATGAATTCAGTGAAGCAATAAATCAAGGCTAGAAGCTCACTCAAAAGAGAGGGTCCAATGGCAGTAGAGAAGAGTGCTGGCTATGGACATGAGAGTGCTCACTCTATCAATTGAATGTTGAATTGCAGAGAAGACTATGAGTTGTGAATTGCTTTAGCCACATATTGTCCCTATATATTTGTCTGATGCTATTTTAGTCTAAGTTTATGTGTACTTTTCCATTGGATCCTGAGTATATTGTGGAAGAGTGAAACCCAACTTTATTGCATTATTTTAGTGCACTTAGCATACCATTGGATTATGATATCATTTAATAAAATGCTTTTGTCAAGGACTAATTGGGTCTATTAACTAACTGTTAATGAGAAGCACAACAATAAGGGAGAACACATAGAGTAAAGACTCAGGAGGTAACACCTGAGCCTATGAGAGTAGTAGCAATCTTTGGTGAAGTCAACCTACAAGCTGATAGGCCATTTGGGGAAGCAGTAGAGTAGGGCAACCAATTAAACTAGGTATCTCAATTTTCTCTCCTGTCGCTTTCTTCGAAACCTGTGTAATCTGGCTTGCAAGCTCATCCTTAAACTGCTTCCTTCAAAGTTAGCACTCATCTTTTCATTATAAAATTTAATTCTTTTTTCTTTTCATCCTCATAGGATCATTGATTTAGGGATGGAAGGGATCTTAGAAACCAATGAGTTTAGCTTCCTTACTTTTTTTGCATAAGGAAATTGAAGTTGAGAGAGTTCAAGTGACATGCTTAGGGTCAAAATAGGCTTTAATTCCTGATAATATTTTAAGCTAATAATAATAATACACTAATAAATTCTGAGGCCTTCTTGACCTTGTCACTACGTTGATCAACTTTCCTTTCTTTTGGTCAATCTTTCCTCACTTAGTTTTCCTAATACCATTACTCTCTTTTGGTTTTACTTCAAGCTGTTGGGTCACTCCTTCCTAATTTCCTTTATTGGAGCTTCATTTTTTTCATGTCTACTGATTGTGGATATCCTCCAAGTTTCCATCCTGGCCTTCTTCTCTTTTCCTTCTATATATACTATGCTTCTTTTTGTTCTCATTTGTAACATGGGTTCACTTATCTTTATGAAGATGATTTCCAGATCTATATATTGTAAGATTTAAATTGATATCCAATACTTTAAGTATGATTTTTATAAAATTTATTATCTGACAAAATAGACATGACTAAGTTTTTCTACCTACTCAAAAATTCCCACTTCACCAAAGCCACGACAGGAAGGAAAGAGAACTGTCAGCACATAATGACAGGAAGTGATTAGGGTGCTGGGAATCATAGTTTTTCTGGGGATTGTAGTTTTTAGGGTAACAGATTCAAATGACACAATATCTAGCCTCAAAGTCACTCCTGAGCTCATCTTGTAACACCAACTGCCTTCAGGATATGTCAAATTGGACATCCCATAGGCATTTGAAAAATCAACAAATCCAAAACCAAATTCCTTTTCTTTGTCTCCGAACCATCCTTTCTTTCCAACTTTCTAATTACTCTGGAAGGTACCACTATCCTTCCAATCACCCAGTTATCATCCTCAAGTGTTCACTTTCACTCTATATCTAATCTCTTAAAAGTCTTGTTATATCTACCTTCACAATTGTTGTTTTTGTTATTGAGTTATTTTCAGTCACAAATACTGGAGTGGTTTGCCATTTGTTTCTCCAACTCATTTTACAGAAGAGTAAACTCATACAGACAGGGTTAAGTGACTTGCCCAGGGTACTACAGCTAGTAAGTATATGAACCCAGATTTGACTTTTGTCTCCCTGATTCTAGCCTTCGCACTCTATCCAACACACCATCCAGCTTAATTGCTGCTCTTCACATTGCACACCATCTTATCTCTTTGTGGCTTTGTACTAGTCAACCCTCATTCCTGGCATGATTTCCATCCTCCCTATTATCTCTTAGGATCCCTAGCTTCATTGAAGACTCATCCCTAACATCATCATCTGTAGGAGACCAAACCCAGTCCTCCAACTGCTACTACCTTCTCCTGTAAAAAGGTTTTTTTTTAAAAAATCTATTTTGTATATATCTTAGTATTTCTACTTACATATGTGTTTTCTTTCTCATTAGAAGGAATGTAAGTTCCTTGAGGTCAGGGACTGTTTTTGCTTTTGCTTTGTATCCCTAGCATTTAACACAAGTGTCTGGCATATAGTAAACACTAAATAAATTCTTGTCTGTTACTGATTGTTTGCTCACCAACGTAAATCAATATGAATTGACATGTAATAACTGGCTTCTGCAAAGATAACATTATCATGTTGCACTAAATAGATCTCACAGAAAGTTCAGAATTATCAGAACCTCTTTAAATAGTTAATTATTAAAAATCTTGAAACTTAAAATTCAGTTAAATTAAATTAAATTAAATTAAAATACATATTCCTTTCATTATAGTTTTTTTAAATGTTTTTTTTAAACCCTTAACTTCTGTGTATTGGCTCCTAGGCAGAAGAGTGGTAAGGGTAGGCAATGGGGGTCAAGTGACTTGCCCAGGGTAACATAGTTTGGAAGTGTCTGAGGCCAGATTTGAACCCAGGACCTCCCTTCTCTAGGCCTGGCTCTCAATCCACTGATCTACCCAGCTTCCCCTTTTCATTATAGTTTAAGAAGATTTAATAAAGAACAAAAATCAAAAGACAAAAATAAATATTATCCTTTGTACTCTAAGTTAGCTTACTTATGAAGTTAATATAACAGTTTGGCAGAGTTTACTGGACTCCAGAAAAACAGAAGGATATTTGATTAATGGGACCCATTGGTCTTGTATGAACTTGGAGTGTTGAGCTGCATTATTTATACTCTTTGCAAAGATGATATTTCTTTCCTCTATCTTCCTTTAGACAGGGAAAAGCTTCTATTTTGGAATGGCAAAATACATTCACATCCAAAAATAATAGCTTAAACTTCTTGACAGAATTGAAATTTAAAAATTGCAGCATGTTAGAAGAATAAACAGATAAACGTATATTAGAAATAAATGTCAAATTTTCCATTATGGTTTAAAAATTATGGCCAGATTGCAATTTATTTGAAAAGTATATGGTGGGATTGCAAAAATAACCTGAACTGATTATTGAAAATTGTACCATCGTGGGTTCTGGGGAAGAGAAGGGGATAAGTTGGTTTTATAGAAATAGAAATCCCATATGAGTAAAGAGTTGGGTGTGGTAGAAAAAAAGTATGCTTTAATTTTGAGCACCATGAACAGATACTAGGGCAGGGATTCTTAATCTTCTTTAGATTGCCCCTTGTAAGTCTGCTGAAGTGATGGGACACTCCCAGGAACAATGCTTTTGAAGTACATAAAATAAAAATATAAAGGATTATGAAGAAAACCAATTATATATGTATATATAACCATATATGTTTTCAATTTGCTTCTGTGAACTTATAGCATATATATGTGTGTGTATATGAACTTGTATATATTATATATAGTAAATTGTAGCATATATAGATGTAAACTTGAACCATCTATGTATAGGCAAACTTGTGCCATACACATATGAACCTACAACATATATATGTGTGTGTGAACTTGTAGTATCTATGATTGTGTGATATGTGTGTACATGTATATATATTTATACCACAACATGCATATACACACTCATAGATGCTACAAGTTCACATATTCCAAAAATATATATAATGTACATATGTCCCATAGGAGTGTGTGTGCATGTGTGTGTGTGCATGTGTGTAATGAGTCCACAGAAAGGCAAACAGCATGACTCTGGGTCTAGAAAACATGCCACATAAATATTCATTTGTGTAAGTGGGGATAATTAACCCTGGAGAAGAGAAGACTTAGGATAGGACAAATTGTTTTATGAGATATTATATTATCATGTGTATATTTTATATGTTACATAAAATGATATATTTAAATACATTTGTTAATATATTAATTACAAACCATGACTATGCCATATAAAATCCTGGAATAATTTATATGAATAATTTTTATAGTTTTAAAATAACTATTTGAGCTATTATAGATAAATAGATATATCAATTATAAATCGCATTATATAAAATACTAGAATACTTTTTGTTAATAGTTATAACTTCATAATATCTATTATATATTAACTGATATTAATTCTAAATCACATTACATCAAATACAGAGTACTTTCTTATAATAAAAGTAGATTATACCTGTTCTTATTGATTCCTTTAATCAGAAGTAGAAACAATGTGTGAAAGCCCAAGAAAGACAGATTACACCTCCAGACTTTCCAAATCTTTCCTCACCCGAATGTCAATTGTGTTTTGCTTCAGAAGAGAAGGGATTCTTTTGCCACAGAAGCCAACGAGCCTTTTTTAGGGATATTGAGGAGAGAATGTTTGCTTTAAAATGGGATAAACCAAAAGACTTCTTAGGACACTTCCAATGAAGGGATAATAAAGGAAGCCAAGATTCTTTGTCTTCCTCTTGTTCCACCTCATTGTCTGGCAAACAATCTGGTATAGTGGAAAGGTGTTGCGTTTGGAATACGTCCTCCTTTCTCACTACTGATACGACCATGGGCAAGTCATTTTGTCCTCTTTGGGCATCATTTTTCTCATTTACAAAATGACAGAATTATACCTGATGATCTTTGGATCTCCTCCAGCTTTAAATCTTTGATCCTATGCTCCTGAGAAAGAGCACCAACTATTGTAGAGCCAGGAATGAAGGCATGTGATATGATCAGAATCTTACACAGGTGCATAAAAGACCAGATGCCTTCTCATCACAATGGTATGTGTGTTACTGTTCCACCCTAGGCATGCAATTATACAAATGAATGTTTGTGTGTACATTTGGCAGGTGTTCTGCCCTATGCACATTCATTTGTTGCACACCTCGCCAAGAGCTTCTAATAGGAACAGGAGAAGTCAGATCTTCCATGATGGTTCATTCATAGCACTGGCCAAGAACAAGTCTAGAAGAGTGAATCTGAGAGGTGGAAGAGGAAATTTTCTTTTTAGTTGCCCAAGTTATAATTTGTCATCCTCCTTCTAGATGTGAAGAGATAAATCAATAAGCACAAATTCTAACATAAGAGAGTACATATAGGATGTTTATAATTATTGGCATTTGTGGTCCAGTGAATGGACCTCAGAACTAGAATCTTTAGGGAATCACTTACTCTTTCAGAGCTAAAAACAATTCTCTAAGATTATAAGTTGTAGAGAAGGTAACTATCTCCACTGGTCAGAGGTTTTCTGGGTGGGATAGAGCACTGAACATGAACTCAGGTCTTCCTGAGTTCAAATCTAGTCTCAGATTCTTACTAGCTAGATGACCTTGGATAAGTCACTTGTTTGCCTCAGTTTCCTCCTCTGTAAAATGAGCTGAGAAAGAAATACCAAACCACTCCAGTATCTTTGTCAAGAAAACCCAAATGGCATCATGAAGAGTCAGAAACAACTGAAAAACAACAACATATCGATGAACACACAGGTCCAGTCCTTATCTTTATGTTTATAATTAGTAAATATTGCTATAACATTTAAAATAATATTAGTGACCCTATTATTTTTGGAGGTGAGAGAAAGATGACTAGCCTAAGTACCTAAAATATTCACACCATTTAATAAGGGCTTAGTTTAGCTTGGCTTCTAGAATATAAATCTGTATTTTTTTTTTGCATTAAGTTAAAACTAACTTTCTTAGGAATTACATACGGCATTTCATCCTAGGATGATAATTGTTCCTTTAGTTTGGAAAAATAATAGAAATATTTTATAACATAAAGGTCATGAAGAAATACAATTTCAAAACCAGATAAAATATTATCATTACCTTTAAGAATTGAGATGGTGCTCTTTTGCCTGAAGCACATTGCTGTTGGTGGTAAGGTCACAGGATTTGGAGCCATTTATAAATAAAATTCAATAATGCAAGTTGATATGTGAATAAAAGAGTTTAATAGATTTTTGTTTGTTCATTTATCAATTTGCATACATAATAACAAAACTGAAAATAAATTAACAGATGAATAGTCGCAAAAATAAACAGGTCAGATTAGCAAAACAGGTCACAGAGACCATAAGCAATCTAATGTCATAAAGAGAATATAAAGAATAAATGAACATTGAAAAGGAACCCTCCTCACTCACCCCTGCCACCAACTCTCATGATGATGAATTTATAAGTTAAGTTCTACTATAAAAAAGAAAATGAGTCATTCTTATTTTATTTGGAATAGTGACAAAAAAAGAGAAACAAGTGGTCTAACTTATAGCTGACAATTAGCTGTTAAAGCTAATAAATATTTATAGCCAAGTTGTTATGGGTAAATATTATTGGTGGAGGTCGATAAAGGTATGTAGATCGGTTTTGTACACCACTGACACTATTTATTCTATAAGGAGAGGTAGGGCCAGGAAACGAGGTAGAAAATAGGCAATTATCTCTATAAATCCTTAAACTAAATCTTAAAATCTTCATCTTATACTATATTCTCTAATAAACCCTAATTCTACCCACTTTTCTTGGCCAGATCTTCTTGCCTGCAAAGCAGGCCTAAATCTGGTCTACTATGATCTAACTTATATTAAATTCCCTAATTAACTTAACTAATTGATGAACATTTATCAGTAACAAACACTTTCAAGTAATCCTTCTTTTAACTGTCGGTTGAAACTGCCTGTCATACACAGACACAGACAGTTCTACAGCTGTTCTCAAATCTGCTGTGGAGAAAAGGCCCAGAGTTAGACCTTTCTCCCCCAAAGTACTGAGAGGAAAAGCCCCTCAGGAACTAGGCTCTTTGTCAATTGATATTGTATCTCAAACTCTCAAAGTAACTGTCCGATCTTCTTGATTGAGAAACCACCCAGAACCCCAGAACTGCTGCTCCCTAGGAAGTCAGAGAACGTGGAGATCTTTTCTTAACTGTTTTTTCCTTTTTTATAGAGAGTGTCTTAAAGATATGGAGGGCAATTTTCTCTGCTCTGACTCTTAAAGAGACAGAAGGAGATTTTACAAAACTCTTTATAATATAACCAAATGGGTATTACAAGATTAATATGATCCTGATACCCAAAGGAAGGAGGAATGTAATTGACCAAAAGTATAAATCAAATATCTCCAAGGAATGCCGCTATAAAGAAAAGCTAAGAAGCATAAACCAAATAATATTAATGAAACAAATAATTATTAATTAAAAATTGCTTTGAGGCCCATATTGGATTTATATCAGGAATGCTTAATACTATTAGATCTCCAACTATACTACAAAATATTAGTAATAAAAATCACTGGTACTAATGTAAAAATAGAAAAGGATATTGGTAGATAGATTAAATAAATCAGACCTTGGACAAATGTATAGATAAGCCTAATGCTTCATAAATCCAGAAACATAAACTACTAGAGAAATGACTCTTCATTCAATGATAGCTATTGAGAAAACTAGGTTAGATGAACTCCTAACAGCAAGTTACACAATAAGTTCCAATTATATAAATGATCTAAATATAAAAGTCACTATAAGAAATTAGAGAATAAGTTATATCTTTTCATAATTATGCCTAGATTAGTTCATAATCAGAAATGAGATAAAAGGAAGCATAAAAACGAGAATAAACCCCATGTAATGCAGATGATCTAACAAAATTAACAAAAATTAAATCGATGCAACTAGAAAAGATATGGACTAGATATAATAATAAAATAAATATATTTGATGTTGCCAAAAAATACCCAACAGGGAATTGATAAAAATGAATGTAATTAATATCAATTTCCCAATAAAGAAAAGACCAAAAGATATTAAAAAGTCATTTTTATAGATTGTTATTAGTTGGAAGAGACCTATGGATCATCTGCCTACCGCCCCCTTTCCAGAAAAAAATATTACTTACCTCCCCTGGAAATTAATTTTTTTATGTTAATAGCAATTAATAGGAAAGATAAATGCACCTGTGGCCATCACTGCCCCCCTGGATTGCTGCAGCACCCACCAGGGGGTGGTGGCGCCCACTTTGGGAATCACTGATCTAGACCAACCATCCCCATTTTATGGCTAGGGAAACATAGAAAGAAAGAGACTTGTCTGAGTTTCAAACAGACAACAAAGGCATAATTAGGACTGAATTCCATTTGGATTTTGCCCAAGACATCCTACATGACATTGGTAAAGCCTCTGGCAAGCATATATTTCCTTATTTTTAATACCAAGCTCAATATTCATAGTTGTTGAACTTAAAATTGTGGTTCATTGAAGAAAATCATCTTTGTGTTTATATCTATCAATGAATCTCCTAAGTTCTTATCATATGTATTGGGGACTTTTTTGATTTAGATGTTCTTGGGAAGAAATCAACAGAAAATGAACAGAGGAATGGTGTGTTTTCTCTATGTCTCATTCAATCATGGGACTAGAAAGCTGGAGTCTGACACAGAATCTTCTGTCACTTCAGTGATTCCAATCCAATTCCTGTTTCTAAGGCCCATTTTTCTAACATTAACATTCTCCTGGAAATTCTCTATTTATGAAAATCATGGAATATGCAAATTACAGAAGCACAGAACACCATTTTTGCTGAAGAGTAAAAATTGCAGCCAAATCAAAAGGCAAGAAAAAGATGCATGATGGTCATAAAACATAACACTGTCTTACTAGAGATGACTTGGGTGGGGAAAGTAGTATCAAAGACATATGTGGCCAGAAAAGATCATGTAATGAGAGCAAGGGATGGCACAGGTAAATCACATGTGATACTGATATCCTCAAAATAGTATAATAACCAAGATAAAATTTCCAGTGTATTGCAAATGCCCTAAGGAGGAATTTTGGAGGTCATGAATAAATCTGCACAGGTGAGAAGGCATGAATTGGTTGCAAAATTCATTGGCATCCATGCTGGTGATATTACAGATCTGTAAAAGTATAAATATCAAAGGATATGTGAACCCTGAAAAAAAAGTTGTCAAAGATAGGATGATGCATTTTCATTTTCTCCTCTCAGATCAGTTCCTCCTTAAATTAAGAAGGTTAGATCATATGATCTATGATTAGACATCCTTTTTTTGTTCTTAATTTTTTTTTTGTGAAAGGGAAAAGTTAAAAGGAAATACTTAAAATACACTAAAATAATCACCAGTCTTATTTCCTAATAGCCAGTAGCAAACATTTGTAGGACCATAGGTTCTATATGGTGGAAGGCAGTCAAGGGTAGAGAGTAGTCAAGAAAATGTTATAGGTTTAGAGAGGGGCAGCTAGGTGGCACAGTGGCTAGAATGCTGGACCTGAAATCATGAAGACACATCTTCCTGAGTTCAAATTTTGTCTCAGGCACTTACTGTGCGACCTTAGGCAAGTCACTTAACCCTGTTTGCCTTCATTTTCTTGTCTGTAAAATGAGCTAAAGAAAGAAATAGCTATCATTCCAATATTTTTTTCCAAGGAAACCCCAATAATATATATATATATATATTATTGCTTCACCTGATACTTTGGTCTCCGGGGGCTAGGAAGAAGTAGTGAAGGAAAATTGAGGGAGGCAGAAAAGAAGAGTACCCTGGAAAAAGAAGCAAAAGGATGCTCCAGAGGATTTTCTACTCCCTTAGAAGTGGGCAGCTAGGTGATGCAGTAGATAGAGTTCTAGTCCTAGAATCAGTCGGGAAGACTCATCCTTCCTGAGTTCAAATCTGGCCTCAGACAGCTATGTGAAACCTTAGCAACTTGCTTAAAACTGTTTGACTCAGTTTCCTCATATGTAAAATGAGCTGGATAAAGAAATGGCAAACCAGTAGAGTATCTTTGCCAAGAAAAACCCAAATGGGGTCACTAAACTGAATAAATAACAACATAGATTCAAAGTCCATTCTAGTTGCTTCAGCTACTCTATTTCCTTCCCTTAAAGAATCTTTTTCTATCTGAAGCCATTAGAGACCCACATGACTGCTAATATCAAGACAGGAAGAAGAAAGCACACGAGCAGAGGAAATGCTACTTATTCGACTGAAAAAACTTAGTCACCAATGGGTATGTACAGTAGCTTTCTTAAAGCCTTTGATTTTCCTATGCTGGTTACTGGAGAAAAAAACTGGCTTATTGACACGAGAAGTTTGAGTTTCTATCTTGGAAATTTTCAAGGAAACGTTTGAACGATTGACTGAGCATTTCATAGTGTCAACAATTTCAAACGTTAGACAATTTAACCAAAAACATTCTTCATTTGATTCTCAGCAGTGGATTTTACCCTATTGTCTGGGGCAATCCTGCTGACATTAACACTATTATTGTGCTGCATTAATTTGAGATACACAGTAAACCTTGCTAGATAATGAATGTTTTGTAATTCACAGAATGACTCATGGAAAATATAGATTTCATTTGCCAAAATGCAGTAAGTTTGAATTGAGAAGTGTCTTGCTGTGCTGAAATGAGTCCAATTGCCTTAATAAGCAAGTCCAAAGCTATAGACCACTTTAAAAACTAAAGCTCTGTTTGGTTCATTGCATCCGCTTGGAAAAACAGAAACAAGCAAACATAATAGGATTCCTGGGATACATTACCAAGGTGTAATGCTACATGATTATGTTCTAGAGAAGCAGCACTGGCATAATGGATAGAGAACTGGTCTGAAAATTGGGAAGACCCCATTCAAGCCCTTTCTCTGACTCATACCAGCTGTGCTACCATGGAGAAATCACTTAACCCCTCAGTGCCCCCAGGCCACCCTCTACAAAATATAGGCAGGATGCTGATCTACATGGCTGGAGGGAATTTCAAGCACACTGATGAAATCACAGCTCTGGGTTCTTTCTCTATGTAAAGGATAATCTTGATCAGCATACATTTTTATGGCAGAAGATAAAAATGAAATGATCCCAGTGACCAGGAACCAGGTGGCTCCATTTCTGTCCTTACAATGACCTCTATCATTCGTGTTTGTTGGTATATTGGAGATGAGATAGGTAGAGACTAGTTCTCAACTCTTTAGTGTTCAAATGAGCAAATATAACAAACATGGAACTGTTTTTGAAGTGATTTGGTATACTTTACATTAAACTAAACCATCAGACCTGGATCTAGATTTGTAAAATGGATTAATTCCTCACAGAAATGCTTTAAAGATGTTCCCTTATTACATTTAAAGTAGGTTCAATTTACAAATACAGTGAATGGTATATTGGAGCATTCTCCTTGTTATACAGGAGGGGATGGACCCTTGATAAATAGGTCATATGTGCTCTGGTCTATTTTAAAGCACATACAAACTTGTGGCTCCTGGTTGGTCTCAGACTCTGCAGGGTGGGAGATAGGATGTTTGAGATGATTAAGGACCGAGTCAGGAAGAATCACTCCCCCCTAGCTCGGCAGGCTAGATAATGGAATAATAAGAAGAGTTTCATTGCTCTTTCAAAACAACCTTTTTGTTGAAATGTCAGCTCTCTTTTGAACTCATAAAGAAGGATGAGGGGGAATCTCTTTCCTCAGCAGCAGCTTTAGTGGTTATATATCCATGTCAGTGAGTATGTATGTTGCCTAGGAGAACTTAAAAATGGATTGTGCATCTTTGGATCCTTCTTCTACATTTTTGCATTGTTTAACCCCCTCCCTTTTCCCCCCTCCCCAGCACAGGTGACCAAACAATAATACTGAGATAGCTGTAGACATTTCCAGCCTTGGTGGTTTGCGTGTTCACTTGAGAGTTCTGAGGTTCTTAAATCAGGTGATATTTGCTTAGTCAGATATGTTTCCTGTTACTATATTCTTTTCAAAGGAAGAGGTGACCCCTTCCCAAAGGAATAAGCCATATCCTAGGCTGCCAGGAGACCTATATTTCAATTACTTTTCTGACAGTTAACACTGAGGAGGAAAGTGAAATCCACTGACTCTCTTCTGTCTTCCAGAGTACAACAGGAACCATAATTATTGTTTCATATTTTGAGTATTTATTAATGTACAATTATGAGTCTTTTGTGATTAAGGAAACTATGGTGCAGTGGCTAGAGTGCTTGGCTTGGAATCAAGAAGTTCTGAGTTTAAACCTCGCCTTAGACACCATCTTACTATGTACACTTAATCTCTGCCTTCCCCAGTTTCCCCATATATAAAAGAGATATTAACAACTATGATACCAAATTGTCCTGAGGATAAGATAAAATTTTTATTTTATTTTATTTTTAATTTTTTCTATGGTTACATGATTCTTGTTGTCTTCCTCCCCTTTTCCCTCCCCCCTCCCAGAGCTGACAAGCAATTTCACTGGGTTATACACACACACACACACACACACACACACACACATATATATATAACATACATATAAATATGCAAGTATATATACACACTCAAATGCTATTTCCATATTATTCATATTTGTAATAGAGTAATCTTTTCATACCAAAACTCCAAATCGCATGTCCATATAAACAAGTGATAAATCATATTTTTCCTTCTGGTTTCTATTCCCATAGTTCTTTCTCCAGATATGGATAGCATTCTTTCTTATAAGTCCTTTAGCATTGTTTTGGATCATTGTGTTGCTTTTAGTAGCAAAGTCAGTTACATTTGATCATTTCACAATGTTTCACTTACTGGGTATATTGATCTCCTGGTTCTGCTCATTTCACTCTGCATCAGTTCATGGAGATATTTCCAGTTCTTATAGAAATCAAGCAGATCATCATTCCTTATAGCACAATAGTATTCCATCACTATCATATACCATAATTTGTTGAGTCATTTCCAAATTGAGGGACACCCCCTCATTTTCCACTTTTTGCCATCACAAAAAGCACAGCTATAAATATTTTTGTACAAACAGAACATTTCCCATTTTTTTTTCATCTCTTTGGGATACAAACCCAAGTGGTATTGCTAGATCAAAGGACATACATTCTTTTAAAGCTTTTTGGACATAATTCCAAATTGCCTTCCAGAATGGTTGGATCAATTCACAACTCCACCAGCAATGCATTAGTGTCCAAATTTTACCACATCCCCTCCAACATTTAGTGTTTTCTTTTAATGTCATATTGGCTGCTCTGTTAGGTGTAAGGTGGTACACCTCATAGTTGTTTTGATGTGCATTTCTCTAATCAGGAGGAATTTAGAACATTTTTATATGATTATTGATAGTTGTGATTTCTTCCTCTGAAAATTGCCTCTTAATATCCCTTGACCATTTTTCAATTGGGGAATGATTTGATTTCTTATAAATTTGACTTAGTAAGATGAGATAGTATTTATAAATTCCTTTCCAAACCTTAAAGCACATTTGAAAGGCAGCATGGTGACTCAGTGGATAGACCTCTGGACTCGGAGTTAGGAATATTCAAATCCAAATCCAGTTAGATATTACTAGCTATGTGATCTTGGGGAAATCACTTAGGCTCTTGTCTTCCTCAGTTTCCTCATCTGAAAAATAGAGATAGTAATAGCACCCATTTCTAAGGGTTATTATGAAGATAAAAAGAGATAATATTTCTAATGTGCTTTGTCCACCTCAATTGCTATATAAATGTTAGGAATTATTATTTAAGCACTTTTTATAGGTATTGTAGTAATAGATAACCGCTGATATCCATTATCTTCTATAGTGAATACTTTTCTAGAATCCCTCTTGGGAAGACTTGAAACATAGCTTTGTTTAAGATATTGCTCTGGATATCTTCTCTTGTTTTAAGACATAATAAGGCAGGGAGTTTGAGAAAATATTGACCCTCTTTTTAGGATCAGGTTCTCTCAAGTTTCAAATGGGTCTGAAGATGGAGCTGGAATCCTTTGTGAAAGGGAGTGCCCAAGATCATACGAAATCTCTCTATCTCACTGAATAGTGATGCTACTGATAGAAACAATTATGTCATTCCTAACATATAATAAGCTCAGTTTGTAGTTATTGAGTCTGAGGTACCAGTTAGCAAATTGGTTTAAAAATCAGGAAATAAATAGATTTATAATGGGAAAAGATTTTAAAATGATATCCAGTACAATCTTCTTATTTCATAAATTAAGAAATAGAGATATAAAGAAGTTAAGTGAATTTTCCAGGGTCACATAGCTAATGTAGGAGTCAGTATTCAAAATGAGGTCTTCCTAACTCCAATTACAGCATTCTGACTACTCTAATAGACTTTCTCTGTAGGCATCTAGAGATTCAGGTTAGAGCTCAGATAAAAGGTTAGAACTCAAGATATAAATTGGGATTTACATGAGGACAATAGCAATATCAATAAGAATAAACGAGATTGACTCTAGAGAGAGCATGTAGAAGTTTTAAAAGGATCAAAGATAGAATTTTATAGTAGATCTACCCAAAAATACTGGGAAAAAAGAACTAAAGGAGAAAAAAGTAGGAGAATTAGAAGACTATGTTGTCTTCAAAGGTATGGAAGAAGAGAGTATTGGAAGAAGAAGGAAGTGAAAGTGTCCAGTGTTGTAAAAGGGTCAAGGGAGATGAGGTATACATGGGGGAATATGCCACTGGTCTTGATATGTCTTAGGTAACTTCCAAGAGAGCAGTTTCAGTGGTATGGAAACTAGATGGTGAAGGGTTGGAAAGAGTGAGTGATATTAGATATTGGCCATTTTTCCAAGAAGTCTGGCTATGAAGAGAAAAAAATGGAAAAGAAGGATGAGATGTTAAATGGATATGACAGAATGATCAAGAGAAATAGTTTTAAAAAATATTAGTGAGATGTGAGTATGTCTGAGTATTTATTAGAGATAGATATTAAAGCTAGACAGGAGAAAGGAGAAAATTGATGTAGCTTGGTCCTGGAGAATGCACATAAGTAGAAAGGTTAGCTTTTGGAGCAGGGCTATTCCTTCTGGCACAGAACGAAGGAAGGCATAATGGAAGGTGATGCTGAGATTTAAGGAGTGGATTAAGAGTAGATTTAAAGTATGGGAAGACTTCACCACTTTGAAGCTATTGAGGTCAAAAATCCAGTCTCTCAGTGAAGTTGGAAGCTGTCTTGTGAGGTCTTTGAAAACAAGGACATATGTTTACCTTTCTTTGTATCTCTGAAGCTTAGCACAGTCCTTGGAGCTTAATAAATGCTTGATAACAGACTATAGAGACCCAGGATGTTGGGTAGCTAGAGCTATGGGGACAGAGGTAAAGATTTAGAAAGAGTTCTGTGGGCCATAAAATTGGGAGAGAATAAGAGAAGAGCATATTGTTTAGTAGCAATGGGGTTCAGCTGTTATACACTATAAATTAAGGGGATATAGCCAGTTTGTTTTTGTGCCTTTGTCCAGCAATGCTCATTAGTCCAATCAATGAATCAGACAAACATTTAAGTATGCAGATTATTTTATGAGTCGTGGGGGATATAAAGATGAAAATGAAGTAGTCCTTGTTATCAAGTGTACAAGAAACATACATTCCTCTGGCACAGACAACATGTACCCATAAAACTATATAAAGATAATTTGATGGGGAGAGAATTTAAAGGGGGGAAGAATAATGGAAAATTGCATGCAGAAGGTAACATTTGCACCAGGTTCTGATGGAGCAGGAAGAGAAGGCATGGGTTACCCTGTGTTGAGGATTAGCTGCCTGGGAAAGGCAGAAGGGTGACCTTTACAGAGAACATCGGTCACCTCTATTAATTATTACTGGGGAGTTCAATCAGATCAAAGCATGAAGGGCTCTCAGACTCAGAAGATAATGACCAATAATATTCATTAGAACAAAACTTTTCTAACAAACAATAAAGGAAGCTATAAGTTGTTACTTGTTTCTGAGAGAAGTTGGAAAAATATTTTTTCTGTAGGAATTTTAAAATCAGAAATAATCTCCTATTTCTACATATTAGTCATGATCCTGTCTAATGATAGGGAATGGATTGAAGGTTTTTTTAAGTCCTACAGTTTTATGCATTCTTCTGCCAAGAATGAAAATTTTAATCATGAGATCACAGATTTAGAGCTGATAGAAACTTCGTTCTGCAGATGAGGAAACCGAGGCTTACAGTGAAATGACTTGACTAAGGTCACAAAGGGTCAGGTCCTAATGTGCAGAGAAACTTGATTATAAGACTTCCAAGAAGATTCACACCTAAAAACATTTAATTTTTCCATCCCTTGCAAGATAAGGGGATTGAGTAATGACTGGCTTAGTAGATTTCAGAGTACTCTATACTAAGTTAAACACTGGTGCTTAAATGTTGAATCCACTGAAGAAAATCACAGAATAAGTGTGACACCCAGAAAGGAGAAAGTGACTAGGAGACATGTTGGTGAATCTGTTAAACCGTCTTCAAAAATTGAACATATTTGCAACTTCTGCATCTTTAAGAAAAAATAACTCTTACCTTCTGACTTGGAATCAACACAAAACATCAATTTCAAGGTGGAAGAGTGGTTAGGGCGAGGCATTTGGGGTTAAGTGACTTGCCTAGGGTCACACAGATAGGAACTATCTGATACCAGATTTGAACTAAGGCCCTCCAAACTCCAGGCCTGGCCTTCTATCCAATGTGCTACCTAGATTTTCCTGATTTCAGCATCTTAAGAGTCAGGAAGAATCTTCACGACTCTACAGTCCTAGCCATATCTGAACAAGAATCCTCTTTATATCATACTGTGCATGGTAGGTGCTTAATAAAAGATTGCTGATTAACTTCAAAAGCCTTTTTCTGAAAACCTTCCATGGGAAGGAGCCCATCATCTCTAAGCCAGACTATTCTATCTTACCAACTCTAATCGCTGGCAATTAGGTAATGGGTTTTTTCCCCTCTTTTTTTTATGTTAAGCATATATATATACATATATATGTATATATATGCATATATATACACACATATATTTATCATATTAATATATTATATTATTATAATAAATATATTTTATATTGTATATTATTATAATAAATATATTTATTTATTTATTGTCACTTCCATCCATTGTTCCTAGTCCTTCCTCCAGATCCAAGTAGGAATGATTGAATCCTTCTTCTATATGACAGTCCTACAACTATTAAAATAGAGCAATCAAATCTCCTCCAAGCCTTCTCTTTTCTGGGTTAAATATGCCCAGTTGCTGAATAATTCCAAATTATTTTCCAGATGGGTGGACTCATTCACAGCTCCAACAATAATGCTTTAGTAAACCTATTTTTCCACATTCCCTCCAGTATATCATTTTTCTTTTGTGACACCTTGGCCAAACTGGTGGGTGTGAAGTGGTACCTTGGATTAGCTTTAATTTTGCATTTCTCTAATTATTAATGATTTAGAGCATTTTGACATATGATTTATTGAAAGCTTTGATTTCTTCTTTGAGAACAACCAGTTCATATCCCTTGACCATTTAGTGGGGGGAACAAAGGCAGATTTTAAATCCATTTTCTTTCCTCAATGCTGTCTTACTTCTCATCTATGTACACTGTGTGCCAACCCAGCATAATGTGATCTCCTTCAGTATAGAGGTTATTTCTTTTGGTTTTTGTATCCCCGATAAATACTCACACTGTAGGTACTATTAAATAAATTCCTGCTAGTCAGTTGTGATGGTGCACATCTATAATCTCTGGTTTTAGGAGAGGCTGAGGTTGGTGGATTGCTTGAGTTTGAGAGTTCTGAAGCTGTAGTAGGGTTAAAACGCATTAGGCATCCAAAAAAGCACTAAAAGACTGCCTGCCCTTTGATCCAGCCATACCATTGCTGGGTTTGTACTCCAAAGAGACCATAGGGAAAAAGACATGTACAAAAAAAAATTAAAAGCCATGCTCTTTGTGGTGGTAAAAAGCTGGAAAACAAGGGTCTGCCCTTCAGTTGGGGAATGGCTGAACAAACTGTGGTAGCTGCTGTTTGATGGAATTCTATTGTGCTGAAAGGAATAATGAACTGGAGGAATTCCATGTGAACTGGAACAACCTCCAGGAAGTGATGCAGAGTGAAAGGAACAGAACCAGGAGACATTGTACACAGAGACAGATACACTGTGGTAAAATCAAATGTAATAGACTTCTGTACTAGCAGCGATGCAATGATCCAGGATAATTCTGAGGGACTTATGGAAAAGAACGCTACCCACAGTCAGAGGAAGAACTACAGGAGTGGAAACACAGAAGAAAAACAACTGCTTGAACACATGGGCTGATGCCAACACGATTTGGGATATAGACTCTAAATGACCACCCCAGTGCAACTATCAATAATATAGAAATAGGTCTTGATTGATGATACATGTAAAAACTAGTGGAAATGCGCACCGACTATGGGGCTGGTGGTGGAGGGGAGAGTAAGAACATGAATCATGTAACCATGGAAAATTTTTCTAAAAAATAAAAACTAAAAAAAAAACTCATTGGGCATCAGCACTATTATGATGAGTCGGGGGACAGAGTGACATCAGGCAGATTAAGGAAAGTTGAAATGTCCCAGGTCAGGAAAAAAAGGAGAAAGTAAAAGCTTCCGTGGTGATTAATATTGACCCACGAGCATCAATTGCTCTTCCAGTCTTGGCAGGATAGGGGCGCTCAATCTCAAAAAAAATTTTAAAAACAGCCAAATTTCTATTGAATTAGATAATCTTGAGGTCCTTCACCTTGTCCAGTAAGGTTTGAACATGCTACAAATATTAGCTAATATGAAGGAAGCCCTTAAAGGTTTACCAAACAAATGCTTTCTATTTTATCCAGGAAACATATGAGTTGAAAATAGCATGGAAGGGTGGCCTCAGAGTAAAGACCTCAGTTCAACTTCTGCTTCTGATCCATCCTGGCTGTGTGAGCCTGAACTTGTAGGTAACCCCTAAAATCTCTAAGGTTCAGAACAAATGCTGGTCTACAACGATGGAGGGGATTTCCTTATATTTCTGAAAGTATAGCTTTTGTTGTTCAATTGTTTCAATAGGGGTTCAACTCATCACAACACCAGTGGGGGTTTTCTTGGCAAAGATACCAGTTTGATGTTTCCTTTTCCAGCTCACTTTTATAGATGAAGAACAAAGATAGAGTTAAGTGACTTACCCAGGGTTGCACAGCTAGTGTATGAGGTTGGATTTGAACTCAGGAATATGAGTCTTCCTGATTCTAGGTCTGTCACTCTATCTGCTGTGCCACCTAGCTGTGCTTACTTATAGAAACACATGCACAAAAGATAAAGGTGAGAATATTTTCTTTAAGAGTAATTTGGATCATTGTATCCTGCACTTAGAATAAGAAAGACATGTTTCAAATTCTGTCTCAGAGAGTTGCTAGCAGTTGCTAGCAGGGTAAGTCATGAACTCCCTGGGCCTCCATTTCCTCATCTATAAAATAAGAGGGTTGAATTGAGTGACTGCTAATGGCCTCTTCCAGGTATACATTGATGATCCTTTATGGTGTTTAGACAAAAGTAGAGTTTAGTTATAGAGTTTTTAGAGTAAGCCATTGACATTCAACTTTAACTGCTACAACGAATGATTAGTATTTCCTCTTTTTATCCCTTTTCAAAGTAGATCTTAGAATTTAGTCCCCACTTCCTTTCCTACCATGTGCATTATAGCTAGTTATATAAGTAATATCTCCAAATGTTACCAAGCATTGAGTGATTTTGCAAATGTTCTGTGATTTGGGAATGAAAGTTACTATTATATTATTACCATAAAGTTGCTCACTCTAAAACTGTGGTTCCATTGGCATGAAAGAATCTATTAAGTTAACATTATGCATTCTTTGGTTTTTGAGGTTTCTGAAACATCCATCATTCATTGCCAGCTAAGGTTTATAAATATGGAGTGTGAGTTTCATAAGTGCTCTGTTTCTTCACTTGTACATTTGGACATTTATCTGAATTTGGTAGCAATCCATGACTGGTTTGCTACTTACCAAGAAGTTAAGAAATTGTTTATGCAAAATGAGTATAGTTTGACTTTGCTCTTTCTGAATTTGTTCCCTCATCCTTAGAAGAGGAATTAAAGTGTAAAAATAAGGGTAGCTAGGTGGCTCAGTGGATAGAGAGCCTGGTTTAGAGATAGGAGGTTCTGGGTTCTGATATGGCCTCAGACACATCCTAGCTATGTGACCCTGGGCAAGTCACTTAACACCAAATGCCTAGTCCTCATGGCTTTTCTGCCTTGGAACTAGCACTTAGAATTGACTCTAACATGGAAGGTAAGGGTTAATAATGATACCTGTACTCACATAATTACAGAGTCCACCCACTTCCACTTTTTCAGAGCAGAAATGCTCAATGCATCATTTCTGACAATTGGAATAGCAGTTTTGATTGGGAGACTTTCAGTGTGGGGGAGTTCCCTTCATCAAAGGGTGACCTGTGTGTTTTTGGACAGTCTTACTAGGAAGGCTGATTGCCAAGAATTGAAGGACACCTTCCATGGAATAGATTCTTAATAAGTGTCCAAGATCTGGAATTGATGAAGAAGCTTCACCTCTGAGCTTTTAGACAGACTGTGTGCCTTTTGGTCAAGAACCAGTCCAGTAAGCTCAGAGAATTATCAGGAAGTTGGACATCAAGTGATGACTTGGTGTTGTTCCTGTTTTAAATCTAGTAATTCACTAAACTGTCTCTCTTGGAATGGTTGCAATTTGCTTTGGGAGAGGAGATGCTCACATTAAGAGAACTAAAGATCCCCGAATCCCTGCACTTTGAGAAGCTGTAATCTCTTTGCCCCAGTCTGCAATTCACTAATGTTGGGAATGCCAATAAGAAAACATACTACCAATGTACATCAGTTAACTCTTTTGAAGCAAAAGGGCCGGAATTCAGGAAGAGTTGAGTTCAAATACTGCCTTAAAAACTTCCTAGCTACATGACCCTGGGGCAAGTCATTTAACCTGTCTGCTCAATTTCCCCAACTGAAAGTGGGGCAAATAATAGTACCTGCCTCCTGGGGTTGTTGTGAGGATCAAATGGGAACTCCAAAAGTGTTCTGCATGGCAACTGGCACGAGGTAGGCACTACTACATATATATTAGCTATGGATGAATTGGAAGCCTGTCCAGGGTCACACATCGGGTATGTGTGAGAGATGGGACTGAGGTCTTCTTGACTGAAGACCACTTGATCTGCCACACTTCTCAGCAAGTATTGGGAAGTTTATTGGAAGAGTGTTAGACTTGGATGATAAATTCAAATTGTAGCTCCAAGGCTTTTGTTCAGTTATTTTCAGTCATGTCTGACTCTTCCTTCTCGAGTTAAATTTATATGGTGCTTATTACGGGTCAAGAACCGTGCTAGCACTTTACAATTATTCTCTCGTTTGATCCTCACAATATCCTGAAAATTAGGTACTATGATTATCCCTATTTTGAAGATGAGGAAACTGAGGCAAAAAGAGGTTAAAGCGACTTGTACAGGGTCACACAGCTAGTTTCTGAGGCCAAATTTAAACTCAGAGAAACTGGCCACTATCTTCCATGCCCACATAGCCACCCAACTTCAACACTTACCAATGGTGTTATCAGCTCAAGCCATCTACCCTTTAGGGTCTCAGTTTCCTCATCTGTAAAAGAAGGATAATATTCCCTATTTTACCTATTTCATCTGTAAAACGGGGATAAAAATAGCTTCCACTTCACAGAGTTGTTGTGAGAATCACCTGAGTTAATAGATCAAGTGATTGGCAAGTGTTAAAGCACTGTATCAGTGCTGGCCATTAGCATCCACAGGGTTGTTGCAAAAATCAAATGAGAAAATATGCTAGGTGCTTATTAAACTGCAATAGTTATGTGAATGCAGATACTTTGTTTGTAATGAATAGGAAGCAATCTTCTGATGCTTCCTCCTTAATGATCTCCATAGCCAGAAGATGGCTCCGATGCATACAGATTATAAATGCAGACTCTACCGAGTGAGGAATGAAATGAGGCATTACTGGCTAATGTTTGTGATGCAGAAAACCAACAAAAAGGGCATCCTTTGAAAGGATAATGTGTGAAGCTAGGTTACTGGTTACTTTTTCTTTTCCTAGTGTTTTAAACCTTTTGATTTTGGCCTTTGCCATCCTATGTCCAACAGCAATTTCGTAAGATCAAACCAGCGGATAACTTTAAAAGAGATAATATTGCTTAGGCAGCATGATAATTAAACCATTGCTATGCAGTGAGCATTTGATTGTCAAATAATAAGGCTGCCATAGAAACAGCACCTTTTCATATGCACTCCCATTGGTCGTTTTCCAAGGACATTACTGTGGCTAGACAAACATTTGCATGGGGAAAATATCTGGGGTTTTGGTGGACAATAAAGCATGAATCAAGGGGCAGTTGGGTGGCACAGTGGACAGAGTACCAGGCTTGGAGTTGGGAAAACTTGGGTTTTAATCTGTTCTCAGCCACTTTTTAGCTGTGAGACTCTGGGCAAGTCATTTAACCCCAATTGCCTAGAAGAGCATTGGCAAACCTTTTCAGAGTTCAAGCACCCAGAGGGCAAATTCAAGCTGTCTGTGAGCCCCAAAAATTACCAGAGAGAGATGCAGGAGTAAGTGCTTGCTTTGGGCGGCTAGACAGAGGGGCCAGGCGTGCAAAAAATGTCCTCAGGTGCTGGGAAGAGGGGGAACAGTACAATACCCCAAGTGCTGGCTTTGCACACATGCCATGGCTTTGTCAATGCTGGCCTACACCTTGCCACACTTCTTTCTTAGAACTGATTTTAAGAAGGTTTTTTAAAAAGATATAAACAAAACATGAATCAGCACAGAGTATGAGAGGAAGCAGTACTAAATAGTAGAAAGAATACTGAGTTTGAAGTAAAAGGATCTGGGTTCAAATCCCAGCTTGGCTATTTACTACTGTGTAATTAGAATTTTCTCCCCAGAACTCTCTTTTCTAGCTTCCCATTTTCCTTCTCATGTTATTAGCTTATGCTTTGAAGATAAAGTCATGAGTGTAGCTTCTCCCTCTCTCTCTGCTCCCGGGAAGGCAGTTGTGAAGGTTGGGTGAGAGCCAGGCAGGAGAATTTTACCCACATGTTTTTACTTAGGCTTTTTTTACTCTTGTTCTTTTATTTCTTCTACTTCAAGTGATTACTAATACATCTTATAAAATATAATACTCAGAGTATTGGATATTAATTTAAATTTTACACTGCCTATGTGACCTTGGGCAAGTCATCTCAAGTCCTTCAGTAGACAAGCATTTACCTGAGTGTGTGTGAGACCCTATAGAAAGTGCTAGGGATACAGAGACAAAAATTAATCTTTGCCCTCAAAGAACTTGTATTTTAAAAGGGGCCACAACATGTGAAGAACAAAGTTTGTATATACAAGATGGTAGTTATCTCATAGAGGAAAGACAGTAGTGGGAAATCAAGCAAAACTTCTTGTAGAAGTGAATGGAGGATTTGAGATGAGTCTTGAAAAGTGAAAGCCCCTCATTTATAAAATTTAAAGACTGGACTCGATTTCCCTTTAAGTCCCTTTCATCTCCAATTCTATGATCTGGAGATGATAGAAAGGAAACATTTGGGTCTTAGTTTGCATTAATAGAAGAAAGGTCCAGAACTAGGAGAGACCTTGCTATGTCTAGATTAAATATCAATGGCTTGGAGAAGAAAACAACAATTGGAGATGTAGGTATGAACCTAAATAGATCATGACCATAATGCTGGATTCTCTGATAGGCACCACCATCTTGGATTCCATATAGATCAAATTACACTTAAATGCTACTGCCCCAAAGGTGATAAGGGAGGAATGCAATTACCAAAGGTGCTTTTTAATGCTGTTTCAGCAAGAGCTTACATGGAAATATTGAGGATCAATTGCTAATAGTCTGCTTAAGTAGCCAATGAGATGCAAAACTGTGACTTAGGTTGATGGAAGAGGCCGAATTCAAGCATCTAAAATTTGTCACTCCTGGAATGTGTGAAGTAAGGTTAGGTTGTTACAGAAAGGCAGGACATTTACAAAGTCATTTAGAGACAGACCAACATCTTTACAAGAGACTTGTCCGGGTCACAAATATAGCAGACTAATAAGAGATGTGAGAGTTGAGCTTCCTTCACTAGAATTGACTATTATTACCAATAAATATGCGTTATTTCCACCTTATTGACAATAAAAACGTGTCCTAAATGTATTATTTCTATGTAGTATGAGATATCATAGAAGATATAGAAATAACAATATATTGATCAAAAAGATAAAAAACACCCAAGATGTTTGAAAGATCTTTTTATACCTCCTACAATATGAGCAAATACTCTCATCTATTTCTAGAATAATTTCCCCTCCTATTAATAGAGACACATTAAAGTTTTTCTATGACATTTGAACCTCAGCCTTTTAAACAGTGATGCCTTAAATTGCAGGTGAGAAGGAAACAATCTCACATCCTTCTGCCAGCAGGATTTCAGATTTGCTAACCATTGGGCACAATAGTTCCCTTCTAGTCTGAGAGGCATTGTGGTATAACAGACTGAGTTGACTTGGCATCTGAAAGACCTAGATTTGAATTCTGTTTAGACTCTTGATATCTCTGTGACCCCAAACCTCAATCTTTAAAAGTTTCCTCGGCTGTTAAATGGGTATAGAAATAGTATGCTCTTTAAAGGATTGGGGGTCAGGACAGAGAGGGGAGAGAGAGTCAGACTATAAACACTGAACCACTATATATATATTGTTAGCTATTGCCACTATTCCAGGGTGAGAAATTTCTGTTTCTTGAAAAGAATGCATTGTATGCATTAATTAAATAGATTTACATTTGAATAAATCAGCTTTAAAATTCCATCCAAAGGTCATTTGTATTAAACTCAAAAAATTAGTCAAGTTACAAGCAGATCAATGAGTACAAGGCAGGGAGGGAGGGAAGAAGTTATCTGGGAATTTTAAAATTACCAACATAATTTTTAAAAAAGTCTGTTCAATTCAGAGTTGCAAGACCCATGTTTGAATTCCAGATCTACTGTTTAAAATCTGTGGGACTCTGAACAAGTCATTTTTCTCTATCCCTCACATTCCTCACCTACAAAAATGAAGATCACTTTCTCATACTCTTTCGTTTCTATAGGCAGCTAAATAGCCCTAGGGCTGTGTTGGTGAACCCATGGCACTTGTGTGTGTGTGTGTGTGTGTGTGTGTGTGTGTGTGTGTGCTGCTCCCTTCCCCTCTCCACTGAGCCTGAGGACATTTCTCTCACAACCCGTCCCTCTGCCCAACAGCCCAATGGGAGCACTTTATCCTTCTCCTATCTGGGGTAAAGAGGTGGCTCACATATGGTGTGAGGGTACAATTTGGACACTCAGTCTCTAAAAGGTTTACCATCACTGCCCAAGGGGATAGAGAACTGAATCTGGAGACAGAAACAGTTGACTTCAAATCTGGCTTCGGGCACTTATTGTGTGACCCTGGGTAAGTCACTTAGCCTTCATTTGTCTTAGTTTGTCCATCTTTAAAGTAGGGATTTTATCGACACATGCCTCACAAGTTTGCTGTGAAGGTAAAAGAAATTATTTGTAAATATTTGTAAAGAATTTTGCAAACCTAAATCTCTATACAAATGTTAGCAATTGTATAATTACTCTATGATTCTATGACCAGGGACATGTTCCATTAGGAAATATACATTTCACTTGATCATTTTGTTGCTTACTGAATCTGTAGACATGAGAATGAGCCCCTGGTTTTAAGCAGCTTTGGCAGTTGGCAAGCGAGAATTTTAGTAAAACTGTCAAACCAAATCAGAGAAAACATCTTATTCCCCCTTGGGCTGGCAGTGGGCCCTGTCTTCAGATGTAGCATCCCTCTGGCCATGTCTGCACAATGGGGTAAAAAGCTGAGGTTTAAAGTCCTTAAGAGATCTCCTGCTGAGCCTTGCTTTATCCCAAAGGGCATCTCCATTTCAACCTTCCTAAAAATGTCTGAGAGTTGGAGAGAGAGGAGAAATGAGAGCAGAATGGTGTGTGTGTCTGAGGAGTCTAACAAACAGCCCTTTTGTGAATTTCTTTCACATAAGCTCCTTGGGAGAAGGGACTGTATTTTGTTTCTTTTTGCATCCCCAGTGCTTAGCAAAATGCCTGGCACACAGGAGCCATTTAATAAATGTTTATTGATTGATACGATAGCGGTCTGGAAGACTAAATGTGCCTCTTCATGTGATTAGTTTATTTGTGGTTACAGTACAGTACTCTAGAACAGTTATCAGAGGACCCACGTTCAAATCCCTGCTCTATCACTCATTATCACCTGGGTGACTTCCACCAAGTCACTTAACCTCATCCGTCCTCAATTTCCTCATCTATATAATGGACGAATTCTACTAAATGACCGTTCACGTTCCTTCTAGTTTAAAATTTGAGATCTGTGACTTAAAGAGCAGTAGTATTGCCTGCAGCTTGAAAAAAAATATTTCTCTGCTTTTTCCAGTCTCCTGCTTCTTTGTCAGCAACTCTTCCCTCTCTACCCTTGGCATAAGATGAGGCAGAAAAAGACTAGTTGCTTCAAATAGTACATTGGTTCTGTTCCGTGCTATTTTTCCATATATATTCAATTTGATACTTGTCCACAACTTAACTTTAAAACACACACACACACAGTTTCTAGCCTGGGAAGAGTCAAAATGATGAAAGTAACAGTTGCTATGCTAGAAACAACATGATGCTAATAAAGGTTTCATTTCTAACTAGCAACCCACTTTGGAGACGGGCATTGCTGGGGATGCTAAGGAAACGGCGGATGCAAAAATGACTTTGCTTTTTGGTCAGAAGAGTAGATTTCAAGACCCTCACACCGTCTCGTTGGTACGGGCAGTTCCTATTAAAATGCCCCTCCAATAGTCTCTCCAGGAAACCCAACACAACCTGGTACAAACTCTCTATGCTAGTGTGTGTTAACCTATAAAATTACCCAGCTAAATAGCTGCTCAGCTCTCTAGGCTCTTCTCCCTTTCTGACATAGTTACTGGGGCACATGATACTCAAGATCACAAACACACATTGTTCTCGGGCTCCTTGGAATAAAGTTTACACCGGCTTACTCACACAATCTACTTGGCATTAACAGAGAAAATACAGTAAATGACCTCTGGAGGATTTAACATAGAGCTCAACTTATACTGTCTTGATGAAAATGTCACTGTTTTTAAAATCCCTGCTAAGCTAACTTGCAATCTCCCACATATGGCATTTCCTCTCCTGCCTCTGAATCTTTGCATTAGCTGCCTCCGATGCCTGGAATGTTCTCTTTCTCCCTCACCTCAGCCTCTTGGAATCCCTCATTCCCTTTAAGGCTCAGTTCAAATGCTGGCTTCTACAAAAAGCATTTTTTGATCCTCCCCACATATTTTCTTTTTTTTTTCTGTGATGCGTGTACGTGAATGTGAATGAGCTAGGTGGCTCAGTGGCTAGACTGCTGGGCCTGGAATCAGGAAGACTTATCTACCCGAGTCTAAATCTGGCCTTGCCACTTACTAGCTATGTGACCCTGGGCAAATCACTTAACCTTGTTTGCCTCAGTTTCCTCATCTGTAACAAGAGCTTGTGAAGGAAAAGGCAATCCATTCCAGTATCTTTGCCAAGAAAATCCTAAATGGGGTCATAAAGAATTGGACGTGGTTGAAAAATTATTAAAAATAAATATAATACCCAATCTACACACATAAATGTATAATATAGTATTTAGTAATCCATGTGTAAGTTGTTTCCCTCCTGAAGAATGTAATCTACTAAGAGGCAGAGAACATTTATTTTTTGTCTCTATCTCTAACTGCTTGGAAAATAGTAGACGTGTTTTTTTTTTAAATTTAATTCCAAATTAATAAGTCTCTTCATTTTCCTCTAGAAGAAGTTGTGCAGATAGCCAACATTTCTATCAGATGTAAAATGAAACCAAAAAGAAAATTAGGTATCGATGGACAAATGATTTTTATTAATGTTCACTTCATTCTAAATTCAGATTTGCTTGATGTTCTGGGCCAGCCGATTATTTTTATACTCGCTACAAAATAGGACTTTTAAGCTCCCTCTTTTTTACAGATCTTGAAAGGCCTGATAAGTATCAGAGCCCAAGCCCATTCCCACCATCTCTGATGTGGGCTCACGTTTTGTGCTCCGGATGACTTAATGGAAACCTTGGGAAGATCACCTTACTGCAGGACAGACTCCCCTCTGTCCCTGAGTCAGTGTACCTGCATTAGCGGTGTGTTTAGTCATATATTACACACCTTCTTTGGCGGTAACCGGAGACAGGTGATGTATAATGGTGCTGAAAGAGGTGTACTTTTTCAGCCAGGGAGCTTTGTAACAGATCCTGCTCAGGCTCCCTTTGTCACACAAGCCATTTTAACCTTCCTAAAAATGTTTGAGGGACTGAGAGAGGAAATTAGAACAGAATGGTGTGATGGCTTAACATGCCCAATACAATATCTTTGGAATCTTGAATGCTTCCCTGTATTTGTCTTTTCTTTTCTTTTTTTTTTTTTGAGAATTATTTCAGAAAATGAATAGATGAATTTCTTAATTTTGCTTATTTCCTTTATTTCAAGAAATCATGTTGTTTCCTTTGAAACAATATGTTAAATCTTTCAATAATCCCCAAAGTATAGAAAAGACGGCTAATAGCCTTGGATCTGTTTTTCAGCTAAGGAAATTGAGACAAATAACTTGCCAAAAACCTTGAAGTGAGGCAGCTGCTAAAATGGGTCTGCCCATCATCTCATCTGTGCTCTAATCAGTAGTTCTCTTCTTGTAACTATAATTGAATAGGACCCCAAAGAGCAATAGTTCTTCCACTACAAGTGATGGTTCATCTAGACCAGTAGTTCCCAAACTCTTTTGGCCTACCGCCCCCTTTCCAGAAAAAAATATTACTTAGCGCCCCCTGTCACATACTATCACGGTCCCCTTACAGTTATTCACCGCCCCCAAATGCACCTGTGGCCATTACTGCCTCCCTTGATTGCTGCAGTACCCACCAGGGGGCAGTGGCGCCCACTTTGGGAATCACTGATCTAGAAGAAAGGAAGGAACAAAGGAGGATTTATTAAGAACTTCCTAGGTGTTGAGCACTGGGCTAAGCACACTTCACAAATATCTCATTTGATCCTCAAAACAACCCTGGAAAGTAGGTGTTATTATGATCCTCATTCTACAAATGAAGAAATTGAGGTGGGCAGAGGTTAAATAACTTGCCCAGACACAGCTATTATGTATCTGAGGGTGGATCTGAACTCAAAACTTTCTGATGTCAGTCCAAAAGAAGCAAAGAAATTGGAGTATGTAATCTTTTGGAAAAAAAAAAACCTTACCTTCTGTATTGGTTCTAAGGCAGAGGAGTGGTAAATGCTAGACAATAGATATTAAGTGACTTGTCCAGGATCACACAACTCCGAAGTATCTGAGGCCAGATTTGAACCTAGGACCTCCAATCTCTAGGCCTGGCTTTCAATTCACTGAGCCACTCAGCTGCCCCCTTTGTATTAATTCTTATATCCCTTTGTACTTCTCCATTTCAACTGGTGAGAGGAAAGAGAAATGGCAGCCAACTTATTGTTGGATTAATTATTAATATTGGAATTATTAATAGAAAGGATAGTGTTGGTCTCAAATAAAATCTCTTCCACTATTTAAGCAATTTCAATTATCCAAGTCTACCAGAGGTCCAAAGAGTGAGTTGTTGACTGGAATCACTTTTTAATCTTTTCCAAGAAGGGTTTAATCTTGTTATCCCCATTTATCTATAAAACTGGAAATACCATTAGTACTGTTGATCTAGAGGTTAGGGTGTCAGCCCAGGAGTCAAGATGATCTGAAGTTCAAATCTAACCTCAGACACTTATTAGCTGTATGACCCTGGGCAAGTCACTTAACACCATTTGCTTCAATTTCCCATCTGTAAAATGAACTGGAGAAGGAAATGGCAAACCACTCCAGTAGCTTTCCTAAGAAAACCCAAAATGGAGTCATGAAGAGTTGGACATGACTAATCATTTTGGGGACTATGAAAAGAACACTGAAACCAGTGTGAAACCACTGAAACCAGATTATGAAGATCATCTGAGCTTGAGGGCCAGTTTTGTAACCTTGGGAAAAACACTTCATCTTTCATCACATTAGTTTCCCCTCTGATAAAATGGAGATAATAAATTTGCCTTCTCTCTTTTCCAGGGTACTATTAAGGAAAGTACTAAGTAAACCATAACAAGCTAGACAAATATGAGGTATTAACTGAATGTATGTTCAAGAGAAGTAACCACAGTTAATAATGTGGATAGAAGGCCAGCCTTGAAGTTAGGAAAACCTGGGTTCAAATTTTGCCTCTGATGTCTATAAGCCAAAGGAGCGTGAATAGGTCCCATAATCTCTCAGTGCACTTGGCAATTCTCTAAGCCCTATGAATTATACTAGCTCCTGATTTGTAGCAGGAAAAGTTGGGCCCATCCCCAGTGAATTCCCCATTTGGATGAAAGCATATACCTAGATCCTCCCCTCTCCCATAGGTGATAGAGTGCCTGGCTCTGATGGAGAAGGGATGAAGGATATACACATTTTTTCAGAGATAAATGTAAGGTCTTCCACTTATGTATGTGTATGTTTTAAGTTAACTGAATAAATGTAGGAGGCAAGGTGATACATGAGTTGGTATGAACTAGGTCTGGGGTTTTTGTGTGTCATGCTGTACACACAGAGATGACCCTCAAAGTACTTGACAGTCATTGAAGTTCTGTTCCTGTCTTTCCCTCCTTCTCTCCCCACAGTGCCCCAAGAATGAGATTTCAGCAGCATTGGCTTCTTCATGGTCTAGCTAAGTGATCTAGGTAACTGTCGCCTGAAAGATAAAACTGCGCATGGGAGTGAAATGAAGGACTTTAAGTATCTTAGGAAGAAATAATTTTCTAAAGGGATACCCCAGAAAGAAGCATCTCTGACACTGGTGTCTGAAGTAAGAGCCAAAAGGAAGTGGAATACACAAAATTAATATTTGAAGAATGACTTGTGAATGGCCACCTCCCAAGAAAGAACTGATATAGGAACACCAAAGACATAATGTATATATACATATTCTCTTTGTTGCAGAACACCTTCTGTGGTATGAGGGAGGGGATGGAAGGATGGAGGAAGGGGTTCAGATACCTGGGAGTAAATTCTATTAAAAGAAAAAAAAAAGGGAATGGAATATTTATGTACTATTTTAGCAGGCAGAATAAGGAGACTACTTTCTTCTCAGAAAGGGCCTGACATTGCCTGCTGCTCCCAGGCTGCTGGGAGGCATGAGTCCTTTGCCATTGGTTCACTGATACAAATCCAGTCTTTCTGACACCATGCCGTTAGCTATTGTTAGCCCATCCATCCTTGCACACAGGAATTTTCAAGTCTGCTAAAATGTCAAAGGGACAATTTGGGCTCTCTTACTGGCATTCTGTATCATTTCAAGCAGTGGAAATGAGAGAAGCTTAATCCCAGAAAAGAGTTTGTTTCATTCAGCAACTGATATCAGGTTTATAATGAGGAGTGTGTCAGAGGCTCAGGGCCAACATGGTATTATGGTTCTATCTGGCCTAACTGGAGAACAATAATTCATAGAATACCAGATCCAGAGCTGGAAAGTACCTTGAAAGGCCATCTTTTCCAATCCACTCATTTTATCAGTGAGGAAACTGAGGGTCAGAGAAAAATGACTTGCTCAAGTTCAGTAGTGGCATAAGGCAGACAGCAAGGTTTTATGGATTCAGCGTATATGCATGAGGGGAAGAGTCCACAATTCAGACTTGGAAAGAACCTCAGATGTTTCAACAAAAAGAGTTCATGTTTATATAGTGCTTTAAGATTTGCAAAGTACTTTACAAATATGTTATTTTATCCTCAACAACTCTGTGAGGTAGATGCCATTATTATTCCTATTTTACAGATGAAGAAGCTAAAGAAGGCAAGCAGAAGCTAAATGACTTGCCTGGGATCACAAAGCTAGTAAGTGTCTGAACTGGATTTGAACTCAGGTCTTCCTAAATCCAGGTCCACAAAATTCTTACCTATTTAGCCATTTAGTAGTGTATTCACTGCTTCATATTGCATCCCCATGAAGTGATCTCCAGCCTCTTTTGGAGACATTCATTGAGAGGGAAATCACTACCTGCCAAGGTAGCCCATCCCATTAGTGCATAGCATAAAATGTCAAGAAGTTCTCTTAGTATTGTACTGAAATTTGCCCCTCTGCAATTCTCCCCTACCTCCAACCCAGCTCTTCCCTAACCCCTTGTTTTGCATCTAGAACATCTAGAACAAATATATTATATAATACATTAATGTAATATAAACATAATACATTAATGTATAATATAATATATAAAATATATATTTAATTTTAAAAACTGGAATGTTTAAAATGGAACAAAATGACTTAAATATAGTGCAGACTCCTCAGAGCACAGCATACTGACACTCACTTTTTTTGGTCCTAGGCAAATAATTCAGACAAGATCACATTACCTTTTTGACTATGTCATGAAAAATCCCAGACTCATATTTTCCACATTCTCTTGCCTACCTATGCCCCCTTCATCCTAAACTTGCAGTTAATTTTTTTTCCAAAACACACATATAGAGATTTAAAATTTTCATTATTGAATATGACCTGTTTAGATCTGGCCCAATGTCTTAGTCTGCTGATCTTTTTGGATTGTGATTCCTGTCTTCCAATGTGTTAGCTATTCAGTCAATTAATGAGTATTTATTAAAGGTACAAAGCACTAATAACAGTTAGCAAAGAGCTGGGGTACCAAAAAAATAGGCAAAAACAGCCCCTGCCCTTTAAGAGTTTACATTCTAATGAATATTCCTGCTTCATGTCATTTTACAAATTTGATAGATCTGGCATCTATGACCATTCCATTAATTGATAAAACTGTAGAACATCTCTGGGCCAATGACAGATCTCTGGGGGTATTACACTACATATAATGTCTTCTCTAAGTTAGCACTGATAAAATCAATGTTTGGATCTCTGAGTTTTTAATCAGCACTAAAACCATCTAATTGAATGATCTTTTATCTCTTTTATCTGAATCTCTCTATGTGATCTAACGGATAGAGATTCCATCAAATTCTGGGCTAACATCCAGATGTAACATGTCCATGATGCTCACCTCATTTTCCAATTCAGAAACTAGTTTAAAAAAAGCCAAAAAGGAAAGAAAAAAGAAAGAAGTGTAGGGGCATGACATGTTATTGATGAAACTACTGTTTCTCTAATTGCTCAAAGCTTTGAAGATTTCATCCTCTTCCTCTCCTCCACCCTTTTTAAAATTAGTGAAACATCTGTCTCAAGCCTTGTGGTACCTCTCATTTCCATGATTTTTCAAAGATCACTGGTAATGGTTAAAATATACTCATCATCATTTCCTTCAGCACCACAGGTTTTAGGATCTGAGCCTGGTTGTGTGAACTCACTGAAAGTAGTATTAAGTGCTTGCTATCAACCTCCCCTACTTCAATTTCAATTCCTTGATCACCATATTTGTTTCATTTTTCTCAGTTAAAAGATAAAGACAACAAACAAAATTAGTCATCATCTGTTATCATTTCTCTCCTTCTGGGCAATCTTTGAACTACCTCTTGCTCCAACTTTTTAAAGCTACCCATTTTATTAAGCTTAACATTAGTCACCAACTTTAGTTCATTCTAAGCTTCGGTATAAATTAGAATCAGATGGCCAGGCAGGATTATGCTACTTTCTTTGGATCGGTTACCTTAGTTACCTGCTGCCCTTGTTTCAATATTTTATACATCCCTTTTAAAAGGCTGGTGAGGGTGGCCAAGTGGATAGAGAGCAGACCTGGAGATGGTAGACTGGGTTCAAATCTGACCTCAGACACTTCTAACCTGGTCCTGGGCAAGTCACAACCTCCATTGCCTAGCCCATACTGCTCCTCTGTCTTAGAACCAAGATATTGTTTTGGTTCTAAGATAGAAGGTAAGGTTTTTTTTTTTAATAAAAGGTTGATTAGGGATTCCCTATTCATGCACATTATTTTCTTTAGATCACTCTCCTTTTTTCTTTCTCTTTGTATCATTAGAATTATTCTTGAGAGTTCTCCATCCCATTGGGGCTTATTTCCCCTATAGAATTTCACCTTGTGAGATCCTATCTAATCTTTCTCTGAAACTTTGAAATCCATTCTCTCAAAATTTCCAGTGCTCCTATCTTCTCACTCATTTTCATTTCAGCTGCATGTTCCTTCTTATTGAACAGTTAGATTTCAAAATGCAATTCCCCATCTCCCACATCTAGCTTTTTAAAAATTCATTTCTATGTTCAATATCAAATATTCACCCTTCCCCCTCCTTCTCCTATTGAGAAATGAAGAACAACAAAATCCATTACAAATATATATAGTTATGAAAAACAAATGACTGTGTAAGCCATTCTTCCATCTTTTGAAAAAGAAAATTTTCATTAAGACAAGAAAGAAATTGGTTATTTTTCTTCTGCCAGAGGACACGGACATTAGAATTTTCCAGATGTTTAAACTAACCTAGTCCTACTACGTCAAACCTCTGTAATCAGTTGCCTAAAGTCATTTGCTGTTTCTACCTTCTGGATTCCTGGGCTCTGGTACACTCTCACCTTAACACTGTTTCTCTTTCTCTTCTCCATGGATCCTCACCCAATGTTCTTTCATCCTTCCTACTTCATAGGTTATCATACATGAGCATATAATTCTATTATTATTCCATTGACCTTTCTGGTCAGTTGTTTTCCATTTGTATAAAATATATCCTTCTGTGATCATATTTCACTCACAGATTACTTTTTCTCCACCAACCCCATGCCAGATCTCAGATCTATGCCTGTGAAGTACAATTTATTGAAATTCAAGAGATCCCTAGTTTCTTTTGTTTATTACTAGTACTTGACAAGTTTATGTGTAGACATCAGAAGCCATTTTTTTTTTTGCTTTTACTCTCCTTGGAAAGTTATTGTTTCTTATAAATTACTGGCTATCTTCTCTAGCCAGATAGAGGCAGGCAATCAATAATAGTAAATAAAGGCACATATATCTATATGTGGCACTATATGTGCCACCTCTGACAAGGAAAACAAGATGATCAGTCAGGTAGTGAGATGAAGCGGTAAACCTATGGCTAATTCAATTGTTTCAGATAATGTAAGAGAAATCAAGGGGAAAATGCTTTAAAAGTTGGATGGAAACTTCCCCATTCTCTCTAGAAAGAATATAAGGTAAGATCAGGGCCAAACTTGCAAAAGAGTAGAAGGTTTTGATGGTTTTCAGTCTCTATCATTGGAGAAAATGTCCTAAACTGAAATTTCAGGGTATCCAAAAACTGTAATAACAGACCCACTCCACTTACAGTTTAAAGCCCTATTGTTTTATTTTTAAACCCTTACTTTCCATTTTGGAATCAATACTGTACCAAGACAGAAGAGAAGTAAGGACAAGGCGATGGGGGGGAAAGGGGAGGGATGGTGGTGGTTAATTGACTTGATCAGGGTCACACAGCTAGGATGTGTCTGAGGTCAGATTTGAACCCAACATCTCCTATCTGTAGGCCTGCCTCTCTATCCATGGAGACATATACCTTCCCATTTAGAGCCTTTTTGCGTAGACTCTCCAGGAAAGTCTCTGGGCAAATATGTATTTGATCAGCTGTATTCCATTAGATGTATTCCATCCATGATCAAGATCCAGTGACATCTCGCCAGTGCCTCCAAGTCCTTCTCAGATACCATCTTTTTTAAAATTCAAAGATATTTTATTTTCCCAATTATATGTAATAACAATTTTCAACATACTTTCTCCAAGATTCTAAGATCCAAATTGTCTCCTTCCCTCTCCCCTCCTGGAGAACGTAAGCAATTTGATCTTGGTTATTATACATGAATTATCACATAAAACATACTTCCCTATTGGTCATTATTGTAAGAGAATACTAATATTAAACCAAAATCCCCAAATAAAACCGAAAAGAAACTAATGTGAAAGATAGCATTGCTTTGAACAGACATCATCTTCTTAATCAGTTAATTCTATTGTAGATCTTCATTTCTTTGGAAATCCCTCACTTTTCACTGGGTGCAGAGATCAAAGTACCATCTGTGTCCCAAAGGTTTTCTTTCCCCACACTATGGGATTTTGAAACTCTTGATTCTTTCTGGACTTCTTCTGGTAGAATCATTTACAAATCGAAGCATCAGAAGTGCCTAGAGAGAGGGTTGCCAGATTTGACAGATTTTATATCTCTCTTCTCAGATACTTTCTCCTAGATAAGATGTTAAAATGAATTGTATCTCCTTCAATCTTCCACTTTCTCCTCTCCTAAGATGTGCACATTGAGCACATTGTAGCAATGGTACTCGTAGTGCTCTTTCATCTCCTTGAAGATAATGGACTCAGAAAGCCTCAGTGATGCTTTAGCTAACACTAGTGGTGTTTTTCCTCTTATTTCTATTTGGCACTTCTCAGGGAGATAGCACACTCTCAAGAGAGATGGAAATGTTGTCTCACTACTCCTTGGATTTCTTTAATCCTGCCTTAGGCTTCTTCCTGCCCGTTTTGTTAGGTAGTGGTTTATCTTCTCCTCAACTAAATGACATGCTGCCTATTATCCTTGTTATGCCCATCTACCCTAGCATTGCCATCCAGTGGACCTGATTAAGTATCAGCTCCAAACTATTATTTATTGGAAGAGGCAGTTAGGTAATACAATGGGCAGAGTACTGGGATTGGAGTCAGGAAGACCAGAGTTCAAATTCTGTCTCAGACATTTCTTATCTGTGCAAATTTAGGCAAATACCAAACTCCTTCAACCTCGGTTTCTACATCTCTAAAATAGATGTAATAACAATAGCATCAACTTCATAAGGCTATAGTGAAGATTGAATAACAAATGCAAAGCATTTTGCAAACCTTAAAGCTATAGAAGAGCTGTGAGTGCTAGGCAATTGGGATTAAGTGACTTGCCCAGGGCCACACAGGCTAGGATATGTCTCTGGCCCCATTTGAACCCAGAACCTCCGGTCTCCAGGTCTGGCTCTCTATCCACTGAATGAGTCACCTAGCTACTCCTAGGAATCTCTTAAAGAGTAAACTTGAACTTTCTTATGCATTTGAGGTATTATTTGATATATGTGGAATTTTTAAGAACAGTTATGGAAAGTGAGACCCATTTGTAGTGAACTTCATAGTAAATGAGTTTTATCTCATTTTAAAAAACTGTATAGCCTTAAATATTAAGATTAATGCCACTGATTTATCAGTCTTTCATCATAAAAATTATTTGAACTGTAAAAATATCTCTTAATCATTTCCAGGATCTTTTTTACAAAATGATGGGATTTGTATTGGCTTTCTTCTCTGCACCCTATTGCCTGGGACAATGGGAAAAGATGGTAGACTGAGTTCTAGCTCCAAATCTATCCTCTTGTGATCTTGAAGTAAATCACTTCTGTGGGCCTAGGTTTCCTCATCCATGGAATGAGGAAACTGGAATATCAGTCAGTTAACATTTATTGTCTTTTATGAGTCAGACACCATGCTAATACTAGAGCCATAAAGAAAAAAAAACCCACAAAACATAACAAAACAGTCCCTTCTCTCAATTTACTCACAGCCTAATGGGGATCTAAAACTCTTTGCTGCTTTAAAATTCTGACTCCACAATACATGAACAACATTTTAGGCATTTCCTAATGTCTTTGTTATCAGAGAGGTTGAAACAGTTGTATCCTTTTGAAGACTATTTAAGTGTTGCTGATACCATCTCAACTCATGATTTCTTGTTTTAACATCATTTCTTAATAAGGACAATTGATCCCTCTCTGATGCAGAAAACTTCATTTATTCACTGAACCACTCTTTTGTTTTCCCTCCATTATTATCTCTCCTTGATTTAGATGTTTGCATGTTTTAGTCAATTCATATAGTCCCTTTGAAAACATAATAGTTTTTGGAGTTCTCTGTAGATTCTTATTTCCTGACATTTATTTAATGCAATTAGTTCTCATCTTTTCACTCTGGTAAAAATGGCAGCTTGGTACCAAGGGGAGACATAGACTTTTTGTTCCACCTCTGTCCTGAACATTCCTTGGATGCAAATTAGTTTCATTACAATGAGCCCTGCAACCTTTCCCAAACGATTTGTTCTTCTGGCTCAATCCTATCACTTTATGACATATTACAAAACAAAGATGATTTCCCAATTGTGACCTAATGAACAATAATAATAACAGCTCAAACTAAAAAGTCCTTGGAGGCATACAAAGTGTTTTTGCCATAATAACTCTGAGGGATGGAGATTGTATTATCCCTAAATTGCAGATGAGAAAACAGAGGATCATTGAGACTTGTCAAGGGTCATAGAATTAGCAAGTGACAGAGCAGAGATTTGAACTTGAGTCTTCTGACTCAAAGACCAAAACACTTTCTTCTTCACCACACTGCTTCTCAAATTAGCAATGGATACTTATTTCCATGGTGACAATTACCATAGCACTCAAAAACATTCCATTTATAAATAAGAAGACATAAAAGAAAAGAAAAGCCCTCCCCACTGCCCCACTTCCATCCTTCCTTACAGATAAAATAAATTTTGAATTAACTTCTTACTTGAAAAATATTTCAGGTTTCACTCTTGAGAAAAAAAGATTCTAGATTTCCACAGGAGGAGTGAAGTCTCTCCCTCCTTCCCCCACATAAATATCTTTATTAATAAACTATTTTCAAAAGATATTTAAACCCAAAGCAAAAAGCTCCCAGTTGATAAGTGATCCACCAACCACTATTTATCTGGGTCCTCTGACATGAAAGGCTAGCTATTATGAGGGAGTTAAGATTCCTTGACCTATGAGCATTAATAACTAATAACATCTGACCCGGGCATGTCCAAAAGAATAAAGAAGAACTCAAGAAATGATGTCAGGGATTTAGCTATTTCTGATCTTGTGACCAAGAGCTATCATTCTCCCAAACCCTCAGGTAACTCCTACCTCAGCCCAGTGCCCAAAATTTCCTCAGGGTCACACACAACACAGGGAAAGATATTTTGGGGGGGGGGAGAGGAATAAACACTCCTGGGAAGAGTAGGGAATAAGCACTTCTCTGTCTTGAAAAGATCATACCTATTCTCTTTGTAAGACATCAGTGATGGAATTTCTAAATAAAGGGCCATTTAGGAATATCACTCCAAAGGTTGTGATTCTCCCTAATCTTATTTACTGCTTAAAGGCAGCTTTAGAATGAATAAAAAGATCCCTGCCCTCCTTAGGGCTATTGGAAACAGCTGCTGCTTTTCCCTCCCTCTCTCCCAGCTCCAAAGGTTTACCTCCTTAATTGTATGGAATGTAGAGTGAAGGTGATGACTTTGTGCAGCTCTGCCCTCACATGGATCCAGTTCACATCCAAGCCAAGATATCATCCTATAATGTCACCAGTCCTCTTTGAAAACAAAGAATGAAATGAAGGATGAGCAACAACTCAGAGAGAGAGAGAAGGACAAAACATTCTTCTTCTCAAAGATATTGAAATCTAACTGGGAAGACATGGATAAGTCTTTAAAAAAATCAAACTGTAAAAATATGATACTAAAATGTGTCAAATAAGTGAAACAAATAGGAAAATAGACATTTAAAAAGTGTTTATTGGATTCAATTTAATTGAAATTATCGACACCTTAAAAGAAACCATGAATCACTGTACTATAAGCAAACAAACAAACAAAAAATGGTCCATTTCATGGCCAAATTCTTGCTGGTAATCACTTCTGAACTTAAAGTTGCTTCTAGGTCCTTTATTCAAAGTGTATTCCCTTTATTCAAAGTTCACTTCCATCAGAAGAGGACTTCAGTGGACATTCTTTCAATTACCCAAAAGAGAATGTCACATGGAAGAACATTTTGTGGGTGCAGATGGGCTTTAAGGACCAGAAGAGGTGCTCTAAGAACAGAAGGAAGTTGATTTGACCACTATTGCAAACTAATTTCAGATGAGCAACATTAAGCTCACCAGGGTGTAGATGTTAGGCGTTGCTGTGCAAGCTGGGAACTCTCTTTAGGGTGGAGGGTGTAGAATGCGTATGGGTGAGAGACTCCCTCTTCCTCCCCAGGTAGCAGGCCATCTGGTAACTTCTTGAAAATAAGGTGTTGATGTCAATTATATCTCTTTTCTTGGCATCCAAGAAACCTGATTCCTAGAGGATGGAGATAAAGTGGTAATCCTTACAGGGAAGGAGTCAGGTGGCTGAGATTTGGCTTCCCTTAGGGCTACCAGTCCTCTTAGAATAAGTAGCTCAGTTCTTTCAGGTGTACTCTGGCCCCATATTCACTCCTGACCTCTCCTCCCATCTCATTTTTGGCCCTCCTGAAAGCTGCTCCTGTACCCTGGATCATCCACAAGGACACAGCTTCTCAGGTAAGGAGGGACCCTTCTTGGACTCTTAAAAACCCACCATTTTTTTGGTGACATCGTTGTTGGACTCACTCCTCTTGGGATACTGGAAGATGTTCTAGTGTAGAGGAGCCTCACCTCAGAGCTGAACGAAATGCTAAAAGTCGGGCAGCCTCTGTGAGGAATTGGCCATTCCCCATCTAAATGGAATAGAAATAGAGCATACCCCAAGATTCCTCTTTGGAGTGCATGCTTACAAATTGGAGGAAAAAAAAATTTTTTTAAAGTAAGGCCTAGACAACTTGTATCCTTCCTTGGGTAGTGACTGCATAGGACTTTCTCCCTCAGGTCTGGGAAGCCTAAGGGGCAGAGTGGCTACCAAGCCTGAGGTTGGAGCCCGATAGGGACTAGCCACCCCAATTAAGACAGAGTTTGGAAAAGCATTCTCGCAGACCCTTCCTGTTGGGCTGAGATCAAGCCTAGGCAGCCTGAGTGAAATTTCAATTTTTTTTTCTCTTATATTGAATGGCTGAGCAACATCATGGAAAAATGAAGAAATTGGCTTTTTGATGCCCTAAATTCTAATGCCAGGTGGCAATTGGACGTGTTTTGCAGGTAAGAGGGCATATGGACAGAAGCCCCTTACCTTTTAGCTTTGTCCCCTCACTAGGCTCCCAGTTCTCCAAACTCTAATCTTACATGGCCCACCCAGAAATCCAGGCTGAGACAGAGAAAAAGGAAACAGGGCAGCTCTCAGTCACTGTTCAGATCTACCTTCCAGTTCTGCTGCTGGGAGGAGAAAGGCTGATTTTGACCAGAAAGAGATTATTCAAGACAAAGAGGAGCATCCAGTCCTTTTCCTGAAGCATCTGGGTGAGACCCTGAGGAAATCTACCAACTTAGACCCAGGGAGTAGACAAGGAATCCTTGCCGTATATTTCCATTTTATTAGTCAGTCGATTCCAGACATAAGACACAAACTACAGAAGCTAGATTTTAATCTCCAAAATCCTACTTTCACATGAACCAAAAATGCTTCTAAAGTTTTTTTTTTTCTTGCTGGAACAAAGGTTCATGCTGGAGTTAAGCTGCTTTCAGCCACCCTATCCCCCACCCCAGAGGCAGCTTCATCTGCAGGCAGGGGGGTTATCGGACAGGCAGCTGTACAGAGCCCCAAAACTCTGAGCAATGGAAGGCCTGAGAGGCTTGTACCAGCCCTATCTCCCATCATGGCAGCAGACAATTAAAACTGGGGAGACTTTGGGGATTTTTAAATGTCTTACACTTTTAAAATTAAGGGTTTGTTGTGTTTTTTTTTTCAACTAGTGGAACAAATTATTCTCAATTACCCTCTGCTTTTGGGTAAAGAGAAATAGATAAGAATTCCTGATAAAACCTCCATCCCTATCTGCTAGCCAGAAGGAAGTAATGCTTAAATCCTTTTATTAGAGTTCCTTAATGGTGTTTTATTTCAAAATTGTGATCATGTATGCATGTGAGTTTAGAAAATAACATCCTAAGTTTAATTATGTTTTTAGATAGTGAAATTTCAGTCTGTATGGATAATTCATGGATCAGTTTTGTAAAACAGGTTTTTTAAGCAGTCAGTATAGCCTCCAGAAGACTGTGTTCCATCCTTATCTATCTTTCCATCTTAAGAGGTTTAAGAAAAAATGGATTCAAGTGTTTAAACTTACTATAAATAAGGTTTTTTTAATTATCATAAATGGTTTTCATCTCAGTGTATTAAAGTTGACTAACGTCCTTCCTGATCTTGGAAATAAATAACCAGCCTGCAGGTCAAAGGCTTGCTTTAAGATTTACAGTGCTTAAAAGGTTAAAAAGCAACTGCTTACCAAAACACAGTGAATAACTTATAGTAACAAAAGACTGAGTAAAGAGCTGAAGAAGCAATGAGAAGTTGTGCAAGTTCTGAATATTAGGAGGAAACTGTTTCCTAATCTGTAAATTTAAAATAGAGCCTGTAATCCTAAATGCTTTATGAATTTCTTTCTGAAATGTGGCTGTGTTGTGTGAATTGCTGCTAAAACATGTATTTTAAGCATTGTTTGGATGTAAGTGAACCCGACTATATGATAGATTTTGTTCAATCCTAAGTGGTTTCCTTGGTTTACCAATTTGTACTATGAACTTGAAATTTATAACTGATGAGTACTATGCTAAAGATACAGTGTTTCAATGATGTAATCCTTTGTATCAGTATTTTGGGGGGGTTATTGATTAGCAATTGAAGTGATACCGAATGGAATGTTTATTTGACTTATGATGGAAAAGGCAAAGTTGGAGTAGGTGAAGAGGTATGTTGGATTTGAATATGGAAGAAAGAGGCACTTTGATCTGAAGTACATAAAGCTTGAACATGCAGATTTGTGAAGGGAGAATAGAAGTTGTATTCTGCTTTTTAAGCAGAGGGTTTTGAAGGAAAAAGAGAGAGAAAAGGTGAAAGAACAGATAGATAGGATCTTTAACTTAGGGATGATTTCTAGAATTGACGTATATGGTTTTGGAAAATCACAAATAATTCTGGAATTTCTCTGGAAAGTTACCTTAGAGAGATACCTGACTGACCTTGTCTTAGTTCCTTCAGATGGTCTAGGGCCAGGATGATCCTCTCCCTTAGATAATCCAGCCCTGATTTGCATTCACTGTGGAGCTAGACAATTCTAAATTGTGATTATGTTTAATTATTGCCAAAATATGTGAGAAAAACTGCGAAAATGCAGACTTCTAGGCTTTAAGGAATCTGTAGAGTGGGCCTCAGATCCTAGAGGATCAGGGCCTAGAGATCAGCCCAGTAGGATGAGAAAGGCTTGTTTGAAGTATATGGAAAAAAATTTTTTTGGACTACTGATGAGCAGAACTTCTCTGAGCTGTAATGGGTAAGACTTGTCACGTACAAAAAAAAGGCTTCTGGGACCCGATGTTGACAAAATACTCAAAGGACAGAGAAAGTCCTATGATAGTTAGAAAGGCAATCCAGGGCTCAACTTGGACTGGACCTTCCTGACTTTTAGGCTGCTAATCCTTGAGGGACACAACGATGGCGTGAGCCAGTGACAGCCTTGACTTGTACATGAAGCCACTCACTATGTGTCCTTTGGGACATGAGGAAATCTTCCCTGCCTGCCATTTCCTTTGTGACAAATTCCCATAATCAGCACACAATGCAAATTATAAAATTTAAGTTTCCATTTTCCCAAACAACGTATTAGATTAATCATTGAAAATTATCAAATTGTTAGGGAACAGACTTTGAGAAATAAGTGAAGTTTATTAATAAATGACTTGTATCTGCAACCTTAATTTACCACAATCAGAGTTTGGATATTAAGCATGGAAATGTAGCCCAGCACTTTCTGGATTTCCTCCAGAATCTGGGGTAAAAGAAATATATCTACAAAATATTGTTACTCAGGTGTTTATAGATACCAAATTTGTGTGGGCTTTGCAAAAGGATATTCTTTCAGAAACATCACATACCATCTCTGCAAAGAACTTAGGAATCACATTCCATAAAGGGATCCATTCCTGTCAGAAGATGATTTCTGAAGATGGAGTCTGTTGGCTAAGATACCCAAAGATAATGTTTAATATCAATTTCTATTGTACTAATTTTCTCTGTTTATATAGGTTTTGCCCTAGTCCTGGTTTCTACACTTCTGCCTTAGGGACTGATTCTCCCCCTTATGATCTGTCTGCCAATCAGGGGAAACAGTTTCTGGACCATCCTTCAGATCTCCAAGCCTTCAGGTCCTCAGCTACTAGGAGGATCCACTGAGGACATGCCCCTAAGGACTCTGTGTCCACAGACCTTTCCCCATCTCAGAGACTCAACGCCCGTTATCAGCTTTGAAGAAGCCATAGGAAGACAGACCATCACCCTTCTTTCCTTAGGATTTAAAGAGGGGGAAAATGATATGGGACATTAGGTTTACCTTGCAACCCCAAATTATAGAAGTGTTTCAGGCCAAACTGTAAGCAGGAAAATTCCTTTGCTTCCTTGCATCCTCATGACTACTAAGCCTAAAACATAAAAAAAAAAAAAACTCCTAATAAGACCCTGCTGCATCAAAAGGAAAGTCCCCTGAGAGGATTATCCTCCTTCGATCTTCCTTTAGCTTTTGAGATAACATTTAAGACATCTATTTGTCCCCTAAACTATGAGGGTCACCCCCTATGTCTTCAGGCTGAGTCTCATCAGATGACCAACCCTCCCCACTTGTGCCTGAGTGCATACCCTCCTGAAGTCATGTATCACCTCTTGTATTTTTTTTTAATTTAATTTTTTAGAACATTTTTTCATGGTTACATGATTCATGTTCTGACTCTCCACTCCATCCCCCCAACCCCCCTGTAGCCAGCAGGCTGGTTTTTACATGTGTATCACCTCTTACAAAGAGTATAAAGACCCTAGAATTGATTTCCTCAAAGAGGTAACTTTCCATCTATGCTGTCCTCCTAGCCAAATTCAACATAGATTCCAAATTAACACATTTCTCTTTTTTTATTTTTAAGCCAAGTTTTGGAGTCTTGCATTCTTGCAAAGGGTACCCTTCCTGAACCCAGGGGGTTCATCTCAAGCCCCCCACAACACCATCAGTAAGAAAATCAGTATAGCTGAGGAGGAAACAAGCTTTTGAGAGAAATGAAAAGCTCCTGAGGCTCCAGCTCCTTTCTCTGGCATTCCTCTGCTATTACTGATCCACCAATAGCCACTGACCTTCTCCAGGACAGACAATGCAGAGAGGAATTTTAAGAACTCTTAGGTCTAAAAAAGTGATTTCAGCTGTGGGTCCAGGCCCACTCTGTCTATAGTTAGAATAATGTACCCAACAGCAGAGCTTTGAGGACTCTCTGGTTTTTCTTGTCCTTGGAATTTATCATGCAACTGTAAGATCATGTTCATTTGGGCATCTATTTTTTCCAGGCTTTAGAATAATAGACAATTAGAGCTGTACTATTATTAGGAGAAAAATTAGCTTAAGGTTCAGCATCAATGATGAAAAGATATTTTCAGTTGGTGCTGTTTTACTCCTTGCAAGATAGAAAAGGACCAGTAAAAATGGAGAAGTTTCCCTCTTCAAGCTCCATAGAATTATCGAACTTAGAAGGCAGGTAGGTAGCTCAGCGGATAGAGTATCAGGCTTGGAAATGAGAGGACCTGACTTAAAATCTGGTCTCAGACACTTTATAGCTGTGAGACCCTGGGGCAAGTCACAACCCCTATTGCTTAGCCCTTACTGCTCTTCCTCCTTGGAATCAAAACTTGGCATCAATTCTAAGACAGAAGGTAAGGATTTTAAAAGACAGAATTATAGAAATTTAGAGCAGGAAAAGGACTATAAAAATTTGTTTTGTATATACTGTATTAATTCCCATATATTAAGGAGAATTACTATATATTCCTGTGTATGGGATCTGGATCAGAGATACCATCCAGTCTGCTACTTTTTGCATCTTCTTTGTCCTTGGAAATCCCAAAGAATGTCTTCCTTTTAAACAGAATTTGATTAATAAATGAAGGAGACAAGAGTTCTTTTGCTGTGGATGTGACTGTTCACCTGTGGGGATGGGGAAGGATGGATAGGTTGATGGTCCACCTCTTAATTAGCTATTACTAATTAAAGATGTCTTGGGACGGTCAAGGGAGAAGCTGAATATAGAGCTCCTAAAAATCTATATATTAGACTGCCTAAAGCAGCTCAGGTGGCTCTCTTGTGAGAGAGCCATGGAGACTTATTTTATCCATTATGATCAGTTATTAGATATGACTTATCAGCTATCAGATGTTGGCCAAACCAATAACCTGATATAATCAATAAACTTATATTCTTACCAAAAAATCGGTCTCTTGAGATAATTTTAATCATAACAGGACCAGGGGCTGATAGAAGTTTTGCAATTGCCCCCAATGACCTAGCGATAGAGATGGAATTAGAACTTGGGTCTCATAAATTTCAACCAATGCTCTTCCCACTAGACCAGAGAGCCACCTTGGTCATTTCTAGTTTTGTCTTTACCATTTATTCCACACTTAAAACCAAAAATTGTAATTCCATGAACTTCTTTATATTAGCCCACAGTTCCAAGGAAATCGACTCAATGGGCCATGTTGAACAACCTTTATGTGTTCAAACAACATCAGCAAGGTATATTGGAAAGACCAGTAGTTTCAGATTTAGGGGTGGCTTTTGTGATTCAGTTGTTTCAGGTGTGTCCAATGCTTTGTGACCGTGTTTGGAGTTTTCTTGGCAAAGATATTAGAGTGGTTTGCCATTTCCTTCTCCTGCTTATTTTACTGATGAGGAAACTGAGACAAAGAGGGTTTAAATGACTTGCCCAAGATCACATAGCTAGCAAGTGTCTGAGGATTGAAACTCAGGAGGATGTCTTTCTGACTGTAGGTCTGGAACTCTAACCACTAGATAGATCTGGGTTTAAATCCTGCTCCCAATACCACCGAGGTGATCTTGAGCAAGCCATTTAACTTCTATAGGTCTCAGTTTCCTCATCTATAACATAAGGTGGACAGAGTAGATGACATTCAAGGTACCCATACCTCCCAAAGAGACATCTATGATCTTATAATAAGAGCTGAAATTTATATGGCATATTATGCTTTTCAAATCACTTAAAATATATTATCTCATTTAATCTTCACAACAGAACTAAGTGTAAAATGCAAGTGTTCTTCTACTTACATATGTGTAAATTGAGGCTCAGAGAGATTAAAGAATCTGCCCAAGGTCACATAGATTGCAAATGTTAGAGCCCTGATTACAGTCAAAGTCAAATGTATTGATTTTTTCTACTATACAATTCTATTTTTTCAAATAATAATAAAAAGGAATCATAATGTTATACTTATTTCATAATTTATAATTTCCAGAATGCATTTGCATGTAAATATGCTGTAATTAGAATCAGAAGACCTATATTTGAGTCCTAATTTTCACTTTCAGGCCATGTGACCTTAAGCAAGTTACTTTACCTAGATGGGCCTCAGTTTCCTCTGTCTGTTACATGAGGGATTGGATGAGATCAGTAGTATAAAACTCCAATAGAAATGAGGGCCACTAAAGGAACGCAAGATTCCCTACACATTGAGTTATTTTTAAAATGTAATATTTTCTACGTTTTATTAATATATGTGTATCTACTTTGTTAAATATTTCCCAATTACATATTACTCTGGTTTGGTGCACACTTGGGAGTAGAGTAGGTAATGTGAGCCTTACAGGCACCATGTTAAACAGCTCTGCACTTTTGAGGCCTTTGAAGGTACCTTCCAACTATGTTGTTAAATTATATTATTCTTTAATCCTCAGAGCAACCCTATGAGGAGTTAGTATGGTATAGACTGTAGAAAGAACAGGATGACTAAAGTCAAGAAAGAGTCTAGACCAAAGTTCTGCCAGTGGACAAATATGGACAAGTCTCTCTAAGGCTCAGTTTCCCCATCCATAAAGGATGGTATACGTGGTCCCTTCCAGCTCCAAAATTTTCTGATTCTAAGTAGCTTTATTGAAAAATGGATTCATTCATTGTACTTTCCCCTTTTCAGTGCAGTGGTAGGGATGATGGATATAAAAGCGCATATATTGCTTTCAAGGTTGGTTTGTTTCACTAAACATTTTTTTCCTTTCATACTTGGTCATATAGCAGAAGCATCAAACACAGTCCAATATGGTCTGTAATATTCTTGAGTTCATTGGAACAAGATTGAAATGTAATTAGAAATATTTGATAAAAATCAACAAAATTGAAGAGGTCATAGATAATGTTACTAGATGGTTTTCTAAGTTACTATGTAGCCTGTACTTGTGCCCCCAGCCCCATTTCTGGTTGAGTTTAACACCACTATATACAGGACAGTTCTCTGGGAGGAAGAAAGAGAAAGTAAATAGTAGGAAATGTAGGTGATATAAAAACAACAAATCAATTTTTAAAAACATATAAAGGTGGGGGCAGCTGGGTAACTCAGTGGATTGAGAACCAGGTCTAGAGACAGGAGGTCCTGGGTTCAAATCTGGCCTCAGACACTTCCCAGCTGTGTGACCCTGGGCAAGTCACTTGACCCTCATTGCCTACCCTTACCACTCTTCTGCCTTGGAGCCAATACTCAGTATTGACTCCAAGATGGAAGGTAAGGGTTTAAAAAAACAAAAACAAAATATATAAAGGTATTACCTTAAATCAGCACTTGTTCCTATTTTCATTGCTTCTTTAAACATCTATGGTTTAGGATTCAAGTATTTCCCAGGCAACATTTTTATAAAATGGAGGGTTACACTAGCTACTTCTGAGTACCTCTGAGATTCCTTTTATCTCTAAGACAAGAATAATAAGAATAACTCGCAAGTGGGCAAAACTTTCTCCGTGTGTTACTTGTTTCTCACAACAATGTTGTGAGTTGGTGGTTGTTGTTATCTTCATTTTACACACGAGGAAAGTGAGGTAGAGGATAAGAGACTCCAGCTGGGTCTGAGGTAGGATTTAAATTGAGATCTTTCTGACTCTAAATCCTACACATTATCTCCTGAGCCATCCAGGATCTAGGACTTATGTGGAGATTCCTTCCACCAATGCACATTGTAACGATGGCCACACTTTAGTTTTCTCACATCACTGTGGATGTCAGGAAATCACTCCCTGGTAGTCAGCCTTCTGAGCTTCGTTACGGTGGTCCTTGGCTAGTGAGCGAGAGCTCACTGCCAGGTGCACGTTCAAAGCCCTCTTATGCACAGGGGGGTCTGCCAAAGCTTGGGTTCCTCTGTCTAGGACGCTGAGGTTCCACAGTCACATCCATGCTGGGATGAAGCACGGGAACAATATTTTAATAACGATCTGACATGGATTCAATAAACACCTCTGAAAAGCTTTCATGTTTCTTGATAAACAGAACTAGCAACTCAACCTTTCCTTAATGAATTGAACACATTTTCTTGAAAGCCAGAGTCTCGGTAAGTTATGTTCCTTTAAGATCTCCTACCACTTAGAGTTTCTGTACATCAATTACGATTGCTGCATTAACAGCACCATTAGATTGTGAATAATTAAATGTACGGTGAAACACTGGGTAAGTGGGACAAAAATGAACCGCTGCTGTGCTGTACAAAATCCTATGCAGGGTTGATTACGTGAATTACAATCACCTCTACCACTCTTCCCCCAACAGGGAGGGAGGCTACCAGTCATGAACAGGATGTCTGTCCCTTGAGGACCAGCCTCGCTAAGATCAGAGTCTTTTCATCATTTTGATTCAAGAGTGCTTTTTTAAAAAATCTCTCTAGTCACTTTATTATTTTTTTCAATATTTGTTTTTTAGAAAAGTTAACATGGTTACATGATTCATGCTCTTACTTTCCCTTCGCCCACCAACCTAGCCACAGCAACTCTTGAGGATTGTCTACCAAGTCCAATAGGGGCTGCCACCAGACAATAACCCATCCCCAAAAAGTCATGGATCCCTAAAGTACTGACATTGGCTATTATTATGCCAATGAAGGTATGTACAAAGTACTATTTCTAGCCTTACTCTTCCCAGTGTGCCACCACTGGCTAAATCCTGGTAGAAAAAATCCTACAATACATCAACAAATATTTACTGTATAGATCAGTGATGGGCAAACTACGGCCCACAGGCCAGATGTGGCCCCCTGAAATGTTCTATCCAGCTGTGCAACATTATTCCTAATCTGACAAATACAATGAGTAGGATACAATACAATGAAACTTCAAAAGAGTTGCCTTAGAAACAGACTGACAGATGAGCATTTCCTTTCCTTTGGCCCCCTCTTTAAAAAATTTACCCATCACTGGTCTAGATAATGTGGTATCTAGTACAACACGGCTGCCAAATGACAGACATGGGCTGCAGTCAAGTTGGTCATTGGTTGGTTCATGGTATAATTAATCATAGAAGATCAGCTTTGGAGAAAGGAAGACATGGGTTTAAATTTTGTTCTGATACATCCTAGCTGTGAGACCCTAGGCCAGCACTGGTGAAGTATTGATAGCATGCCTGCTCAGGAAGGAGGAGGGGAGCTGTTCCATTCCCCCTCTTCCCAGCGCCAGAGGACATTTTTTACATACCCCACCTAGTTGCCCAAAGCAAGCACTTCTCCACTCTGGGGTAATTCGAGGGACTCACAGACAGCTAGAACTTGCAGTTTGGGCACTGGAACTTGAAAATGTTTGCCAACGCTGCCCTAGGCATTTAATGTAACCTCTAAGGGACCCAGGCTCCTCTTCAAGGTTGATAAAGAATTGTGGTAGCTGGCTCAGTGGATTGAGAGCCAGGCCTAGAAACAGAAGGTCTTGGGTTCAAATCTGACATCAGACACATACTAGTTGTATGAGTTGGGCAAGTCACTTGACCCCCATTGCCTAGCCCTTACCACTCTTCCATCTTAGAACCAATACACAGTATTGATTCCCAGATGGAAGGTAAGGGCTTTAAAAAAAAAAAAAGAATTTTGCTAATCGATATCACTGATGAAAGTTTTCATATTGAGAATCCCCTACTATGGTGAAATCACAACTAATAAACAAAAAAACTAGAAAGGTAAATCAGGAGTATATAATGCAGAATTGGGCTACCTAAATTTTTTTAAAAATAAAAACCCTCACCTTCCATCTTAGAATCAATACTGGGTATTGGTTCTAAGGCAGAAGAGTGTTAAGGGTTAGGCAATGGGGGTTAAGTGACTTGCCCAGGGTCACACAGCTGACAAGTGTCTGAGGCCAGATTTGAACCTAGGACCTCCTGTCTCTGGGCCCGACTCTCAATCCACTGAGTCACTCAGCTGCCCCCTAGGGACCTAATTTCAACAAAGAAAAGTCTCTCATGCTTTGCTAAGATGTGGCTACATAATGGCTTACGTGAATTGCAATAGACTGAATGTCTGGATTCAAAGAGTAATCAGTCATTCACAGGATGTTCAGGACTTGGAGGCATGAGTACCTGAGTTCTACTACTATCCACTTAATAGCTGTATGACCCTGGGTAAACCACTTTGCCTCTGTCTGCCTCAGTTTCCTAATCTGGAAAATGGGGATGATAAGGCTGTTGTGATGATAAAATGAGGTCATATTTGTAAAAGTACCATTTAAATGTTTTATAAGATGCTGCTCTTCCTTCTGCTCCTCACAGTGCCCCAGTAATCTGTCTTTGGTCAAATGGCTTGGATGAAGGCAACAAGTAAATAAACAGGTTTTCATGGTATTGTTCAAGGTATTGTTGAATATATACTCAACTATGTATACACAGAGCAACACGTAGCCCATTGCCTGAACTTTCCTTCTGATTTCTACCTCTACTCCAAGGGCTTCAGAAATGATGCAGAGAAAGAGAGAGTGGAGGAACAATCTCTGATGATCCAGGCACAGGAAAATGATTGCCACTCCCATCCAACAGGGATTAAAATGATCCTCTTTCTGACGTGAATTAAAGCCACTTGATAGGGTAAAATGATGCTAATCTGTCTCCTTTTTTGCTCTCTCTTCCTTTGCTTCTTTTCTTTTGACTGCAGATTGGACAGACAGACACAGAGACAGAGAGACAGAGAGAGGAAAGACAGAGACAGGGGGAGATGAAAAGAGCATTGCTTAGAACAAAGACATGAGTGACACAAGCAGGAGGCAGAATCCTCATGGCTGACTGGAAGCCATAAGGTGATGCAGAATTGATGAGTGTTATGATTTATTAAGAAACTCACTGGGCTGGCGAATTTGAGGAACATTCACTTTTCCCTAAGCTTTGAACCCCAAAGGAGGAAGCAGATTTCCTTAAGTGATTTCTCTTCATTATTAGATTCCAGTGTATGCCAGAAAGAAAATTTTCTCAGCAGTTCCAGGGTCATGGGAGAAGACCAGCATTGGAGGAGAGATTTTACATTTTTTTGGTATTTTATCTCATGTTATTACAAATGATGCAAACAGAAAATGTGAAGTATCTGAATCCAGGGATGCCAATCTGAGAATAGAAGACCCCTATGGGCGTACGGCTTTGAGTTAGAGATAGTGGATTTCATATTGTAATGTTGAACAATATCTCCCTTCATCTCCTAGAGCAGTGATGGGCAAACTTTTTAAAGAGGGGCCAAAGGAAAGGAAATGCTCATCTGTCAGTCTATTTCTAAGGTGGCTTTTTCGAAGTTTCATTGTATTTGTCAGATTATGAGTAATGTCACTCCAGAGATAGAACATTTCAAGGGGCCACATCTGGCCCCTGGGCCTCAGTTTACCCATCACTGTTCTAGACCAAATTAAGGCCAACCCAGCAAGGCACTTCTACAAAGCCAGTTCTGAGTCAGGAGCTAAAAATGTGGCACACTACATTTCAGGAAGCAACTAGTATTGAGTCTAGTATAGGTTTAGTGAAAGCCCACATTAACTCATTAGATTTAGATACTGCCAGGGGTAGCTAGGTGGCTCAATGGATAGAAAGTCAGGTATAGAGATGGAGGGGGAGTGGTCCTGGGTTCAAATCTAGCCTCAGATACTTCTTAGCGGTGTGACCCTGGGCGAGTCACTTAACCCCAATTTTCTGGCCCTTACTCCTCTTCTGCCTTGGAACCAATACTTAATATTAATTCAAAGACAGAAGATGAGTTTAAAAAAAAGATTTAGACACAATCTCCCCACTCTCCAACCCCTGACCCTTACCAATCATTTTCCTATTATGGAGCTTTGCACATCCTTTCTTCTTCCTCAATACAACCTGTTTTTTACTTTGTGATCTGGGTACAGCAATCAACCAATATCACTATTGCTTCTGAAAGGAGGGGCTTCAGTCGATGATGTTCTATGATTTTATTCTACATCCTTCTGACTTCTCAGATCAAAACACCCTCTCCCAGGCACCACTCTCTTTTGTCATACTCTTTATTAGTATATACGCTCCTTGATAGAATGGATGATCTCTCTTTTGTATCCCTAGCATATAGTATAATGTCTGGCACGTGGTATTTAATTAACATTTAGCCATTCATTCATCCATTCATTCACTCATGACCTCATCTGAGCCCACAAATATCATTATCATCTCTACTGAAATGCCTCCTGGATCTATGTATTCAACAGTACCCTCCATCTTGGCTTCTATTCCCCCACTACCCACTGCCTTTTGGACATTTCAAACCAGATGTTCCATAAGCATCTCAATTTTTAAGTCTAAAACAGAAATGGTCTTTTCCCAAACCCCACCATTCCTCCAGATGTTCCTCTTTCCATTGGGATGCCCAAGTTCACATCATCAGTATCTTTTTCAGCTCCCCCCTCCCACTTTACCGACTGAATCAGTTGCCAAATCTTGTCCATTCTCCCTCTGCCATACCTCTAGCTTTCATCCCTTTCTCTCCACTAAAACAGAGCAATAGCCTTAGAACTAAGGCTCTTATCACTTCATCTATAACCAATTTTAATAGCTTCTTAAAACAGTTTTTCTGCCTCGTCTCTCCCATTTCCAAACTATCCTCCACACAGATTCTCCTAACGTGGAGCCACTTCCCTACTCAATTGACTTCAGTGTCTCTCTATGATGTCTTTTGCTTGAAAATTAAAAAACCCTTCACAGCCTGGCCCCAAAGTACCTTTATAGCCTTATTAAATATTCATTATTAAATATTATTATATAATTATATTATTGTATATAATAACACCTATTATTAAATAGCCATATTAAATGCTCCCCTTCATGTGCTATCGAATTCAACCAAACTGGCCTTCCTGTGTCCTTCATTCACCTTGCTCATTCTTGCTCTTCTCTCTGGACCTTTGCCTTGAAAGCAGCCCCTCCTCGCCTCTGTCTTTTGAAATCTCTTGTTCCCTTGAAGGATCCAGCTCAAATGTCACTTTCTACACGAAGCCTTTCCTGAAAAATGTGCCTCTAACATTCCAAATGTCCTCCCTCCCATAGTAGCTTTTTTTTGGTTTTGTTTATTTGTATAAAAGTTCAGTTTTCTTACATATGGGCATGTTGTCTCACTCAGCTGAATGTAAGTTTGTCAAGGGCAGACTTTTTTTGGTTTTGTCTTTGAATATCCAGGACTTAGTAAAGTGCCCAGCACATAGTAGGTGTTTAACAAATGTTTATTAATTAATATGAAGATTAATTGAATGATCTAGGAAATGTAGCCTGGAGGAAAGAAGACTTTTGTTGTTCTTTCATTTCAATCATGCCCTCCTCTTCGTGACCCCATTTGGGGTTTTCTTGGCAAAAGTACTAGACTGGTTTGCCATTTTCCTTCTCCAGCTCATTTTACAGATGAAGAATAAAGACAAATCAAACAGGATGAAATGACTCATCCAAGGTCACCTGGCTAGCAAATGTCTATTGCTGGATTTGAATTCAGGTCTTTCTGACTCCAGGCCTAGCGGTCTACCTTGTAAGAACTGCCTTGCTGCCTAGAGAAAACTTACAGGGGGCATAATGGAAACAGCACTAGATTTAGGATCAGAAGACCTGATTCTATCATTTACTACTTATGTGACCATGGTCAAATTCTATAACTTATGTGGCTTCAGGTTTCTTATTTGTAAATTGAAGGGATTGGACTAGATGATCTCCATAGTCCCTTTCTGTTCTAAAGCTATGATACTTTGATCCTACAATTTAATTATCCTCACTTGTCCTGCCACTTGTCAAACAATTTTGACTTGTTGCCAAAGAACTATCAAGCAACTAATGGGGGCTTCAAGGAAGGTGATTATCAGTTGGGATTTAGGGGGGGGAAAGGAGCAAATTGAGGCAATGATGTAGCACAGTGCATAGAGCACCAGGTCTAGATTTGAGAGGACCTGCGTTCAAATTTGGCTCAAGACAATTCCTAGCTATGTGACCCTGGGCAAATAACTTTATTTTTTCTGTCTTAAAATGGATATTAAGGCAGAAGGTAAGAGGAGAGAGAAGGAGAGAGGAGAGAGAGAAGAAAGAGGTGGGAGGGAGAGAGAGACAGAGAAACAGAGACAGAGAGAGCAGGAGAGAGACTGAGAGAGGGAAAAGAAAAAAGGAACTAATCTGAGAGATGTTACTAAGGAAGAATATGTAGGGTGAGGTTCCTGGTTATAGGAGACAAGGAAAAGGGTGTTAAAGAAAATTCCAAAGAGTGGCCAATGATAAAGGGAGACTAGTATTAATAACTGAAATGGGAGAATTGAACCAGAGAGATTCCAGGCACTCCACTGTTAATAAGTTGGTTAATAATGCAGAGATCCCTCAAAGGCAATTTATTTTACAAAGCCTCAGCCCACCTGCCGTTTTGAGAGCCATACAAATGGCCATTTGGCAGCTGGTTAAGGGATGGGTAGGAATGAGCATTTTTCCATTATCCTCCGCAAAATGGTTTGAAGAATCCATTGATGTAGGCACCATTTGACTGTGCTGATTGAGGTTGCACATAGTATGAGTGGCTCAGTGCTTAGCCCAATGTCTGTACACGGCAAACCCTTAATAAATGCTAGTTTACTTGACTTCACCGATAATAAATGAATAACCAGGGGGCCTAAGAATACGTCTACTCCAATCCCCTCCCTCGTTATTAAGCCCCCGCCTGGTGTCACTTGTCTGGGCCTGTTTTCTACAGAGCCAAAGGAAGCCTCTCATTAATAAGTGTGAACGGGGCCCAGACAACCATCTGATTCTCTTTATTCCTGGCATCTGTAAAGACACGAGGAAGCATTTAATTCTGGCATTTGGACAAACATCTGTGCTATCGTCCTGCAGAGAAATGTCCAGAGAAGAGGGACCCTCCCTCTTGCTCACTCCTCCAGGGGCCCTGGCAAGAACTCTCTTTTCTTTGACGTCACCTAACACTGAGAAGACACCTCGGCAGGCTTCTCCCAGCTGGTAATGAAAGACATCTTTAAGCTGCTCGCTGGCTTCAAACAAAGCTATTTAAAATTCACTTTGTTAGGGATGTCTCCGAGGGGCTTTCAAGCCTCTGGATAGCGACCACACTGCACTCATGAAGGGGAAAGCAGAGCTCTGGCTACCCTATTTCCCCTCTCCTCCTGGCTTTATTACTCAGAAAATACAACTGATTCAGAAGGACACGTCCTGAAATAATTGTCCTCTATTCCTTCAATGGAATCCTTTCCATACGAGTCTGTTTACTTGGTATTTCCCCTCACGTACACAATTTACCAAGAAAAAAAGGAGAAAACATTGCAGCTCTTTCTAAGACACAACCACATGGCTTTCTCCCTTGCTACGCGGGGTACTCTTTAGCCTTTCCAGAAGATAACGCTGATTAAACATGTATATCACTTATTCATGACTAGCCTTCTGAGGAAGGGCTGACTCAGTAGCAGCAGCAGCAGCAGAAATAACAGAATAATCACAATGCAGAACCTTTGGGTTGGAAGATTATTCTGCTGCACTAAGCTGTGACCAAGATGCTGAGGAGATGCTAGGAGAGCATTTGCATCGCAAGAGAGTAGGATGAAGGGATCCCCCTGTTGTACTCAAAGGGGTGAGCCAGTGGTGGCACACTGGGAAGAGCACCAGCTCAGGAGTCAGAGGTCCTGGGTTCAAATTTTACCCTCAACACGTATAGGGGTGGTGTGCTGGAGCCAGCTTTTCACTGCTCACAAGAGCCAACGGTCAAATTCTCAGTGTGAGCATTCACACCCTGGAAATTGTCAAACTCTAGAAATAATGGATTTTGGAGCACTAGTTGTTAAATATTTGCTAGCACACTATGTGTGTGCATGCATGCATGTACATGCACACACGTGTGCATATATGCATAGCAAAAACACATGTGTGCTTGCATTTATGTGTGCCTGTATATACATGATATATTCAAGTATGTTTGCATGTACATGGATAATATGCAGGCACACACAAACATACTCATCTCCCCTTTTAAAAAAAATTTTTGTCTCCCTTTTAGAATGCTAGAACAGGGATAGTTTCCTTGAGATCTGTCTCATAATAAATGCTGAATAAATATTTGCTGATTGGTTGATTTGAGCCACTTTCTAAACCTCATTTTTCTCATCTGTAAATCAAAGGGATTGGATTAGATAGCTCTGATGTTCTTTACAGCTCGTGATCTATGATTTGATTGAATTCCTTTTTTTAAAAAAAATACATACCTTCTTATCTTAGAATAGATATTAAGTATTGGTTCCAAGGCAGAAGAGTGGTAAGGGTTAGGCAATTGGGGTTAAGTGACTTGCCCAAGGTCACACACCTAGGAATTATCTGCAGTTATGATATTTAAATTATATAATTTGGATGAGTGTCATAGCTCCAGAACTGGAATAGCACTTTCTTAGCTGTCTTCTTGTTCATCCCCTGACACTCCCTACCCTTCCCCCATTTTCCAGAGAAGGAAGCTGAAAACTAGATAAGTTAAATTTTTTTTCCTCCAAATCACATAGAGAACAAATATTCAGGGCTGGAATTTGAACCCAGGTCCCATGACATCAACTTTAGTACCCTTTCCCCTTCAACACACTAGCTCAAATGAGATAATTTCTACAAAACTTCACAAATCTTGAAATTTTATTACTGTGATAATGAACCCATTCATGTACATGAGACGATACTTTGTTTGAAGGCAGGGACTGGTTCACTAATAGGAGCTTAAAAATTGCTTGTTGAATTGAATGGAAATGAATGATCTCCTCCTTCAAGGGGACCCTTCCTCTTACTTCAGGCTAAATTCGTGCACACCACTTTTTAGCAAAGCGTTTGACCTGCTAGAAAGTGGTGTGTCCAATTTCCCCCGTTTAAACTTATGAATTCTGTTGATCAGCTGCCCCCAAATTTCTGAATTTGGGGGCAAAATTCTCAGTCATCCTGTTCAACTCCATTATCAGTAATGACACCCTTTGGAAGACCTTCCCTAGTAAGTGGGAAATAACCAGAGCAATTCTGATTTGACCATTGGTGAACTAGATGTGTGTGTATATGGCAGCGGGTGGGAGATTGGGGTCAGAGCTGTAGCCCACAAATGAATCTGGGCCAGGAACCGAGCCAGATCTTCTAATTAGCCAGAAAATTTTTCTGGCAGCCAGAATCTGTCTACCAGAGTTTATCATCCCGAGTGGCTGCCAGTAGAGACAAAAGGTTGGTGCCTTTCATCAGGAGGAATTATCCCATGTGGTGAAGTGCTGTGATTAAGAGCAGCAGTGCCCCCAGAGAAGAATCCCATCCCATGCTTTCCTTCCATCAGCCACCCTGCAAATGGCATTCTGGGAGCCATAGTCTTTAGGGGAATGCAACCATTGGCCACCTTATGGAGTCTGTAGCTTAGGCGAGTAAGCTAGCATCCTGGAGGTTGAATCATATCTGGAAATCTTTCCAGAGTGGCATGAAGGGTGGCAGTGAAGGCTGAGTCATCACCTAATAAGGAACATCCAGGGAATGAGCCTAGAAACAGGAGGCTGGAGTCAGAGCACAGAGAAAACAATACCAACAAGAATCCAGATTTTAACTCTGTCACTCACTGTGAGATCTGCAGGACCAGAGTTTGGTGCTATGGACAGAATGTTTAGATGCAAGCCCCACCTTCTACCTGTTGGCACCTCCCACCACCCTTAGTATATGTACCAGCTGTGACGCCCATATAATTTCACCATGTGTGGGGAAAGGTGCAGTATACTGGATAGTCTTGATAAGTCTGCTTTAACATATGAGGGAGAGTCATTGAATGAAAAATGAAAGTTCACTAATCAACAAATATTTATAAAATGCCTACTATGTGTAAGTGCTGTGTTAGGTGCCTGGGATATAGGAACAAAAATGACCATCCCTGCCCTCAAGGAGAATATGATCCAATAGGGAGAGACAACTTTTTTTCCCCTTAACAGTTGTTCATTTTTCATTTTCAAAAAGAAAATAACATCATTAGGTGATGTCTTGACTTAGGTGTGAATTGAATTTATTATTTAAATAAGGCAGAGCTGCACAAAATCATCAGGCTCACTCTCTCTTTCAGAGTTATCAAAGCCCAGTAGCAAGGCAAAATTCAAGACAGCTGGTGAAAGCCCAGGATGCAGTGGATGACCTTGGCTTCTTCACAGTTTAACCAAGCTCTAAGTGCCCCATAATGCCTGCTTCCACCACCTTTGTGGCCACTGGAATGAATTGTTCTCACCTCTCCATTCTACCAGAGGAGTCTTCACTTGCTTGGTATAGACATCTCCATAACTCCTTTCAGGCCCATTAGTTAACCTCATCTTGGTCTGGTCCATATGCTAGGATGGTTTTACTGGAGTGTGGCAGCTGACCATGCTACAGCTTCTTGGAGTCGCAGAAGAGAATTGGGTGACAGGTAGACACCAAAGACCAATGAGCAATCTTGAAAAGTTCTTGGCAAGTCCACACACCAGAGGTGCTAGTCCTTTCTGAATACCTCATAAATTAAAAATAATTTGGTGGAAAGCCATTAGAAGTGAGGAGGAAAGAAGGAAGGTCAGAAAAGATGTCCTGTAGGAAGAAACATCTGAGACAAAAGCTTAAAGAAAACTAGGATTTCTGAGAGGTGACATGGAATCAGGAGCTACATAAAGATTATTTATCTCTAACATATGCATGACTGCATACTCATGACTACATATGAACATGTTTCACTAAGAGTTTTCTGGAAAATGACACTGATGACACTCTTTTTAATATCTCAGAAGTAAAGTGTTCCAAAGATATGCCTTGGTGAACTTCAATCATCCATTAGCCAGTCAGTAACAGCATTTTTAGAGAGCCATTTAAAGTTAGAACTATGATTTTATTGGTATAGATATTCCCTTCAATATACACGATTCCCTTTCTATACTTTAGCAGGTGACTTCATAAGTTGCTATAGCTAAAGGAAAAAAAGAAAGAAAAGAAATTCATTACATGGTCACCAATATTTTGGTGACCGACCTTTTCTGACTTTGCTTGACTGCCTTTAGAAAATCAGTGTATTGCAACACCTTTCCAGTATTCCAAGAACTGCCAGACTTTCATAACATCCAGAGCTAGAAAGGACCTCAGTGGTCATCTCATCCAATCTTGCCATTTTATAGATGAGGAAACTGAGGTTCAAAGAGGTTAAAGTATTTGCCCTACATCATTCAGTCAGTAGGCATCACAAGTAGGTTTCCAGAGTGAGTGATCCCTCTCCTGTACAATGTTGCCTCAGAAGAAGCAGGCTCATCTCCATGTCACAATGAAGTGGGCTTTAACAAAAGAAAGATTTCACATGCCTCAGAAAAACCAGTCTGGAAGGAATCATTCTGAGACCACCTCTCCAGAAGACAGATTTGCAATCTGCTTAAATCTGTGGGTGGGGTGGAAAGCGGGGAGAGCCATTATTCCATGAGAATTTGAATTATTTCTTCTCCTAGAAATGTGAAGAGCTTCTGTATATTTTCTCTGCCAGGGCTTAGATTTCCTGACCCAGCAGGACAGACAGCCCATTCTTTTGCCTTCTTGTCTTGCTAAAGAGTATAACCTTCCGTAACTCGAGCTAGGATCAGGGAGACAAATGTTTATCCATAATTGTTTTGCTTTAGCTAACCTTTAACCCAACACAGGACTGGGGATTAAAGTTCCTACCCACCTCATGGGGCTGTTTTTAAGGAAAATGCTTTGTCAACAGCAGACAGCTATAGAGTAGTGATGATAGCCTGGAAGAAGTTGTAGACAGCCCAGGCTGATTTACACAATACATTCTGTGCAACCAAAACAGCTGACAGGAAGTGGGCAGATAATCATCAGACGCCCAGGTGTGCCTTTGCTGGTAGAGGACCAGGTTTTTCTGAATGCCTAGAACCTCTAGACCTAGACCAGTGGTTCCCAAACTTTTTTGGCCTACCGCCCCCTTTCCAGAAAAAATATTACTTAGCCTCCTGGAAATTATTTTTTTTAATTTTAATAGCAATTAATAGGAAAGATAAATGCACCTGTAGTCATCACTGCCTCCTCTGGATCGCTGCAGCACCCACCAGGGGGCGGTGGCACCCACTTTGGGAATCACTGCCTAGACTGAGAGGCCTGATGAGAGACAACTAGATCAAATGGGCTTTCTCCTCTTTTGAAGCATGGTAGGGAAGAAAAACAAAGAGAAGAGGGAGGAATTGAGCGGAAGAGGAAGAGAGGAGAGGAGACCTATTAATAACGAGAATTTATATTGCATTTTAAAGTTAGCAAAGTGCTTTACATGATGGTATCCCACTTAATCCTCACAGCCCTTCAGAAGAGCAGCTGTTCTTTAACCCCATTTTAAGGATGATGAAACTGAGGCAGACAGGTGAAGTGATTCACTCACTAACTAGTAAATATATTATGAAGCAAGATTTGAACTCAAGTCCCCCTGAAATGAAGCTCCATATCCCTTTTTCCTACCAGTGCCATTAACCCTATCTTAATTATTCTCAGCTGTGTTGTGAGTAGGGTATAGAAAAACCATCAGGTCCAATTCATTATTCACTCTAGTACCCCAGCAGAGACTTCCATTCTTTTCTGAGAAAGTAGCTAGTCATATCAGCTTTCATGCAGGAGGGACTCTAGGACTTGAGAGATTGTGTCACATAGGGAAAATGAATTCCCTCTGTCTGTCTTCCTAGCTTCAAGTCTTAGATTTAGCAGTCACTGTTAAGAAAAAGGCTTCCTGGCTTCCTTTAAATGCCAACTAAAATCCCACTTTCTACAGGAAGCCTTTCTCAAACCCTCCAAATTCTGACTACTTTCTTTTCATTATTTTCTATTTATCCTGAATATATTTTGTTTGTTGTTTTGCCATTAGACTGTGAACTCCTTGAGGGCAGGAACTATCTTTTCCTTTTTATATGCCTCCTGCTTAGTAAAATGGCTGCCCTTTTGGAGCTCAACAAGGGTTTTATTAATTGATCAATTGGCCACATATCACACTGAGCTCACACACAACTTCACAAAAATCTTAACAAACAAAGCCTTGGCTAATATTGCCTTTCCCCCCCCCAACAATGCATTCCTCTGATATCTCTGTGACGTGAAGTCCCGAAGGCATATATAAGGTCTGACGTGGTCTCAGAAACTGAAAAGTCTTTGAGATGGTCCCAGAGACAAATCATGCCAAGTTAAGTTCAAAGCATGCTATCACCAGAGGCTTGGGTTTTGATGATTAATTTTTTTTGGCTAAAGCAACTCGCAATGACTGTCCACTAAAGCATGGAGGGAATGATGGGTGGTGTTCGTGGAGGGTCTGTCCCACAATGATGAAACCAGAGATCCTGGAATTATTGGATGATTATTTCCTCATAGTCTCGGAGTTATAGGCAGGGCAAGGGTTGCTTGGGTGTTGTGTGTCCTTCATTGTCTAGCCTTATTCCCCACCCCCTTGAATCTTGGCCCCTGGTTGAACGGTTCTGTATTGGGGCCAGATTTGATAAATTACAAAATTCCCCACTAAAATTTAATTTTAAGAATCTTCACAACAACATCTTAAAATGTGAGCTATGAGACAGCATTTTTAATGATTTTCAAATGTGTGAATGGGTTTGGGTTTATTTTAAATCTAGTGATTATTTGGAAGGATCTCTGTAAATTTATGGAATCACAGAATTTGCAAGTTGGAATGGCCCCAGTGTCTTGTCTAGTCCAACGAACAGACGAAATGAATCCCCCACTCTAACGTAGGTCTTCTGGCTTCCATTTGAAGACATCCAAGGATGGAGAACCCATCAATTCCTGAGACAGCCTAAGTTGTTTTATTTTTAATATTGTTATCAGTCTGCTTTTAAGAGTGCCCAAGTGTCTAATTTGCCTATGACTTTGGCCACTTTTCATTGATTTCATTAATTTAAGCCTAGAAAGGGAGGAAGTACATTATGAAGAGCAGGTCTTTAAAAGTCCCTCAAAAAGGACATTAAGCAAATTAATTAGCTGACAGGCTGCTTAATTATTTTCCTGAATCTGAATGGATTGCTTCAGTCCTCAGTGAGGGGATTTTATTCATTTGATTCCTTGAAGGTTATCTTAACTATTTTGTTGTTGGTCACTCATTTTCAGTTCTGTCTAAATCTCTGTGACCCCATTTGGGGTTTTCCTGGCAAAGAAACTAGAGTGGTTTGCTATTTCCTTCTCTAGCTCATTTTACACATGAGGAAACCAAGGCAAACAAAGTTAAAATGACTTGTACAGGATCACGCAGCTAATTTGAACTGAGGAAGATAAGTCTTCCTGACTCCAGGTCCAGTTCTCTATTCATTTTGCCACCTAGCTACTTATCTATATGTTTCTTTAATGACATAATTTGGGATAAGAAAAAAAAAAGAATTAGTACTGATGGCTGTTATTTTATTTTATTTTTTTTAAACCCTTACCTTCCATCTTGGAATCAATACTGTGTATTGGTTCCAAGGCAGAAGAATGGTAAGGTTAAACAAGGGGGGTTAAGTGACTTGCCCAGGGTCACATAGCTGGGAAGTGTCTGAGGCCAGATTTGAACGTAGGACCTCCCATCTCTAGGTCTGGCTCTCCATCCACTGAGCTACCCAGTTGCCTCTTGTTATTTTGATAATAGAAAAGACATGATAAAGTATGTTGAGGGGTATCCCCAACCCCATCCTAGGATGCCATTTAGGGCTCTATTCTCTTTAAGGGAATCTTTCTCTAAGTTTTTATTGACTCTATTAGGGAAAATAGAGGCACTGCAGTGATTTTTTTGAGGAGCAAAAAAGGCCAGTGATAGAAAGAGGAGGGCACCGGCAATGTTAATATCTCATAAGAGGCACTCGTAATGGTGAGGATTTTAGGCATTGTGGCAAATTGGCAACGGAGATTTACAGGCAAATCAGGTCTTTGATCATCCTGAGACTCATACCGAATAGGTAGCTGCCTACTCTGCCCTCTCATTTGGGCTGGTCCTGAGCTGTCCTGAAGAAACCCAGATATTTGATCCCCTTCTCCTATCCCATTCAGACCGGGCACTGCCTACTCCTTTAGCTGACAATGGCCAAAACAAGCACAGTCCCTGCTGACCTCCTAACTCTGCAAGAGGAGAATAGCCTGGGCCTAGCCCAATGGCCTTTCAAGGAGCATGTCATCCTAGATGTCAGGGGGAATGGAGCCAGACCTGCAAACTTGATTGGTCCCGCCATGCTTTCTTTTAAGGGCTGGATCTCGCCTAATTTTGAAAAGATCTCTAGAAAACAGACTTTCTATCGAGGTGCTTCTTTCACAGAGTTCAGTTCAGAGTTCCAGTCTGCGTCTCTACTCTTGATAACAAATGGAGAAAGGTAATATAATCCTATTTGTAGCTAGTAATCGCCTCTTGGGGAAGAAGCCCCAGAACAAATCAAACCCGATTCCATACTGTTCCCTAACATTTTCTATCCCTAAAATAGTCACTCACGCACCATCCACACATACATACCCACTTTGACTATGGTTATATTTTAAACTACCGCCAGGATTTCCTTCACGAAGGTATAGGAGCTCAATCTGAGATTGCATTGGAATAAAGGAAGTCCTAGATGAGGAAAGTCTCTCTACCTATGCCCGTTGGTACCTCCGCTGCTCTTCAGAGTCTTAAGAAAGTGCCTTAGACCATGGATGTAACTTGCCCGGGGCACCCCGCCAGCCCATGTCAGAGGCAGGGCTGGGATCCAAGAGTTCTCTGGTGCAAAGTCAGCCCTCCATCCACCATGCCCCACGTCCTCTATTATGTAACTTCTCTTTATATGATATAACTTTAGCAATTACTGTAACATCATTGAAGTGCTCATTTGCAAAAGTCATCGCCCACATTGGATGTTAAATTTACAGGAGAAAACAGCTCCTCTTTTGGAGGTTGAACATGAAACATTTATTTCTGTGTTCTCGAAAAACAAGCTCTCACTGCTCTAACCAGCGCCCAGCTTTCAGGTCCTCCTCCTTCCTCCTCCTTCTCCCCCTGAGTGTGGGGTGACTTTCCTCTACCAGAGAAAAATGACTGTGCCCTCACACTTCCCTTGACTTTGGAAGATCATTCAGTTCTGCATGACAGAAAGAACAAAGAGAGAAGAGGCTGGATTCCACCCAAGAAACCTGTAGCTGGCTCTGCATGGATTTTATTGGCATTGGAGAGACTTGGGCGTCTTCAACCTATGAGCCCAGCTCCATGTCGTGTACCCAGGCCAACGGGTGATTAGCTTTGTCTTTTCTAAGCTCAACCAACCCTGAATGAAGTTGAATGGGGATAGGGTGAGGGTCTGGACCTGTGATTCTCTTATTATTCCAGGGAACTCCCTGGATGTTCTACCTCTACCAGCCTGGGTCAGCATCTTCATTATCTGTATAGTCATTGGCACACAGAAAGGGCTTAACAAATGCTTTCTTATTCATAAACCCTGCCATGTAGAGTCTTAGAGGACTTGCCCAGGATCATAGAGCTAGTCAGATTCAGAGGTGAGACCTGACCAGTGAGACCAATGGGTCTTATTGGCTTTGAGGCTGGCTCTCTAGTCACCATGCCATGTATGCCGCGTTTGCCATGCTTTGTGGTAGAAACTGAATAAATACCTGTCGCCCTGTTGTCAGCGAATGTGCCCAAGCACACTTAGCATGATGATGCTCTCTAGGAGCACACAAGATGGGAAGAAGGTAAAAGAAATAAAAGTCAGGCTTCCCACCACTGAAGAACTTACAGCATGGGTGGAGAGGTGGAACCTATACAGCTACCCATTGAGTTCTAGTCTCTGCACAAGCTGTGTCTCAATGCCGGCGGGTCCCAGGAAGTCCGGGACAGTTCCCAGACTTTCCTCAGAGCGTTAAGATGCTAACAGGAGTCCAACAGGGATTGTGGCGGTTCAGTGGATAGTGCCTGACTGGAAGTCAGGAAGACTTGAGTTCAAACCCGGCTTCAGGCATTTATGAGTTGTGAGACCCTGGGCAAATCACTTATTTGCCTCGGTCCCTCATCTGTGAAATGGGGACATAATGGTGAAGGAAATGGCAAATCTTTCTAGTATTTCTGCCAAGAAAACCTCATGGGCAAGTTTTGGGCATCATGAAGAGCTGGACATGACTGAACTAAATGACAACAATGGGGTACTAGGAGCATTTGGAGACTGATAATGATTATGATAGCTAATATTTATTTATACAGTTCTTTAAAATTTACAAAACATCTTACAAATATTTTCCTCAAACACCCGAATCCCCTCAGGGATATAGGTGTTATTATCATCCCTATTTTATAGAAGAGGAAACTGGCAGAGACACAAATAAATTGATACTACTACTAAATGTCTATAGATTTGAACTCAAGTCTTGACTCAAGGTCCAGCATTCTGTTTACTGTTCCACCTGGCTTACCTGCATTTATATAGCTTTAAAAAAAAACAAAAAACAACCCTTATCTTCTATCTCAGAATCAATACTATGTATTGGTTCCAAAGCAGAAGAGTAGTTTGGGCTAGGTGCTGGGGGTTAAGTGACTTGCCCAGGGTCGCATAGCTAGGAAGTGTGTGAGATTCGATTTTAATCTAGGATCTCCCCTCACTAGGTCTGGCTCTCAATCCACTGAGCTACCTAGTTGCTCCCTCTAAAGCGTTTTAACACTTACATATGTTATCTCATTTAATCCTCATCACCACCTTTACCCTTGGTGGCAGATACCAGTATTATCATCCCCATTTTATAGATGAGAAAACTGAGGTTACATGACTTGGACAGAGTCTCACAGCTGATAAATGACTGAGGCTTGATTGAATTCAACTCTTCCAAACTCGGGTCTAACTCTCCATCTACTGTGCCACCCAGCTGTCCGAGTTCCTTGCTTCTAGTCAGTAGCATTATGTTTTTCCCCTCTTCTCTGACCAAGTATTTTTCCACAGGTCTACGTTCGGGTCGGATAAAACCAAACAGTTGCCAGAAAGTTTTATGTAGTGAATAAATTTCATTTTCCATGTGAATAAATCTAAGGGATCAGAGAACAGACACCAGAACTATTCCACAATAATGCTCCTGTGTCTTTACTTTCTGTTAGGAGGAAGTTTGCAAATGTTCATGAATCTAACACCCGACCAGGTATTATTCTGACACAAGGACTTATCACAGTGTCTGGCACATAGTGGGTGCTTAATAAATGTTTATGGCTTGATTAAAAAACACCTCTTCATGACATTCCCTGTACAGATACAATAAGGAAAGTCAGCAGATAAATATTCCATGTCCCTCTCCTGATCTCCAGAGTGAAAAGGATCCAAGACAGTTCAAGTTCAAATTATCATCCATTATTAATCCATCAGAAAGCATTTATTAAGTATTCCTTTTGTTGCTGTATCTTACTATTTATTATTTTGCTAGTCAGATAAATTATATATAAGTAAAATATAAATATATTGACTAAGCACTTTCTAAACTAAAATTTATATCCATCCATCAGTCAAAAAGCATTTAAAATTGACTGTCAGGCACAGTGTTGGGCACCAGAGCTAGAAAGATGAAAATGAAACTCTTCACTCAGGAAACTCACATTCTATCAGGGGAGAACACACAAAAGATAAGCAAAATTTGCACCAAATAAATGCAAGACAAGGTTGGGGGAAAGGGCGCTGGGTGCTGGGGGCGGGGATCAGGAAAAGCTTCATGTAAAAAGAAGGTGACTTTTGAGCAGCCTTGAAGGACTCAAGATTCCAAGAGGTAGAGATGAGGAGGGAGAGATTTCAGGCATGGTGGACAATCACTCTAAAGACAAGGAAAAGAGAGAGAGACTTTCATGCGTGAGGAATGGCAAGAAGGTCAGTGAAAAGTAGGGTAATCTAGACTAAGGCTAGAAAGGTAGAGTAGGGTCAGAGCGTAAAAGGCTTTAAATGACAAGCTTGTTGTTCAGTTATTTCAGTCCTGTCTGACTCTTGGTGGCCCCATTTGGGATACTGGAGTGGTTTGCCATTTTCTTCTCCAGCTCATTTTGCAGATGAATAAATTGAGGCAAAGAGGGTGAAGTGACTTTCCCAGAGTCATACAGATAGTAAGTGTCTGAAGCCAGATTTGAACTTAGAGCTTCCCAACTCAAGATCCAGCACTCCATCCAATTGCTATATTATATGCTAATATAAGTAACATATTTCCCATGTTTTGCATGCCTCTATTATGTGTTAATATAAATAACATGTTTTTCATGAAAAAGAATTAATTTCCAAAAGAATCTAGCAAGAAGAGTTCATTGCTTTACCTATATCAGTGGTTCCCAAACTTTTTTGGCCTACCGCTCCCTTTCCAGAAAAAATATTACTTAGCCCCCTGGAAATTAATTTTTAAAATTTTCATAGCAATTAATAGGAAAGATAAATGCACCCGTGGCCATCACCGCTTCCCTGAATTGCTGCAGCACCCACCAGGGGGCAGTAGTGCCCACTTTGGGAATCACTGACCTATATGTAAAACCAACCAACCCTAAAATATATATCTGTATGTCTAATGACTGGTTTACTAGCAGGGAACTGGATTCTCCTGTCTTCTGCATTTAGTTTGTTGCAAAATGAAGAAAATGGGCCTCACAGAGATATGCAGTTAGAAAAGAGATGTGTATTTTAATAAGCAGACAACATCTAAGTATTATGAAAATACTTTTGACCTCAAGGACTCTGTGAAAGGGCTTCTGGGACCCCCAGGGGCCAGAGGACCACACTTTGAAAATTGCTATAACAGCCTATAAGAAGAGAACTGATTCATTCAATTTTCAAAAATCAGTTTTGATGATTCCAAAAACCCTTTACTACCTGCCAAGCACTATGCTGGGCTCTGGGGAAGGTTCAAAGTTTAAATACGGTTCTGCACTTGCTAGCCTAGAGCTAAAAGCTTTGTTTGGCTAGAAGAGAAACACAGACAAATACAATACACAAAGTTATGTGATAAACACATTAGAGACAACAAAACACTATGGGAAGCCCGAGGATAAGAGTTAATAGGATCATAGATTTAGAGCTGAAACTTTAGATCATTAGACTAAATGACATTAGATGTCATTTCTTCTAGACCCAGAGGTTAAGTGACTTGCTTATAAGCATATTGTGCATATAATTATCCAGAATCTTATTACTGGAGGACAGGGACTGTTTGTTTTTGTTTTTTCTCCTCCGGGGCCAACACCACGGCTGCCATAGAGGAACCACTTAATAAGTCTTTGGAGGTTGATTGATTACTCAAGATCACACTGGTAGTAAGTGGCTGAGCTAGGATTTGAACCTGGTTCTCTGGATTCTGGGGCAAGTAGGTGGCGCAATCAGGAAGACTCATTTTCCTGAGTTCAAATCTGGCCACAGACACTTATTAGCTGTGTGACCCTGAGCAAGTCATTTATAATCCTGGTTGCCTCAGTTTCCTCCTCTGTAAAATGAGCTGGAGAAGGAAATGGCAAACCACTCCAATATCTTTGCCAAGAAAATCTCAAATAGGGTCACAGGGAGTTAGGCACGACTGAACATCAATTCCAGATTCCAATTACAGCATCTACATCATACTTCTGGTGCAGTTACTACTAAGGGCTACTACAGAAAAGGGCCTTTCTAAAATTAGTCCTTCAGTCCTTCAAGGGTCATTGCTTTCATGAGAATGGGTACCTATCTTTCTACTGCCTTCAGAGCAGGAATTCTGTGAAATACACTGCCTGTACCTATTGTGTCCCTGTTGAATAAGAACATTTTTCATGCTACATTAAGAGTGAAGTATGGTTCCTATTAAGGTCCTTCTCTGATTCCACCCTACGACGGAGAGGTGACCTTCTTTGGGTTCTGGAAGGCTGTACCACCAAAGCAAAGTTTCCACTGGGTCCTCTTAACCCTGAAAGTCCTTAAGATGGGCCCAGCAGGGATGAACTAAGCCAAGTGCAAAAAGGATCCTCACCCCAATATTGGCCATTGGACAACTTTTATCAACCAAAGCAATACAAAACCATTGACTAAGACAAGGGAGGATTTTAAACCCTGGCTGTGGATGGAAGTCCCACTCTAATGAATCCCAGCTATTTGAAGTATCAGAAAAAGTGTGGATTGATAAAACAATACTGCATTAGCCAGCAGACTATAGAGTTTACCAATGTACATTAGTATATGGAGACCTAGGATACAGCTTGGTGAATCTAGAATAAGGAGAAGCTCTGTCTAAAGCCCGGCTCCTCCACTCACTACATATATGATTGAGTAACTGACTTGGATTCTTTGAACCTCAGTTTCCTCATCTGTTAAATGAATGAGTTGGACTAAATGACCACAAAGGCCCCTTCCAGCTCCAATTCTATGGTTCTATAATTGTTAGGGAAAAGATGAGGTCAAAGGAAGTACAAAAACCTGTAGGAGAAACATGGAAAAGACCTACATGAAATTTTGAAGAGTGAGATGAGCAGAATCAAGAGAACATTACATACAACAATAAGAATATTGCATGAAGAATGGCTTGTGTATGTCCAACTTCAGAGAATGAACTGATAAAAAGAAATAAGAGAGTTTTATATATACAAATATATTTTAACTGAGAGAAGGTTGGGAGGGAGTTAACTGGGTATTTTAATGCAAGAAACAAATAAATAATTTTTTAAAAGAAGCTTTAGGACTAGCATGGCATGATAAGATTCTTTGAAATGCTTGACAACAATCAGTGGATCACCTGAGATAATACTTAGCAATATAATACTATTGTTTACCTTAGAAAGTTTTTATAAGACCCAAATAAGATAATATATGCAAAGTGGTTCACTAACCTTAACAGGCTAGGTAAGTACTAGTTATTGTTAATGGTATAGAATATGCTAAGCAAACAGGGATGGCCAAGTGGAGAGAGAGAGAGAGAGAGAGAGAACGAGCGAGTGAGAGAGAGAGAGAGAGAGAGAGAGAGAGAGAGAGAGAGAGAGAGAGCGCAAGCGCACTGGACTTGGAGTAAAGAAGACCTTGGTTGAAATCCTACCTCTTGCTTTAAATACTTGTGTGACCTTGAGCAAATAACTTAACCTCACTCAACCCCTATTTCTTTATTATCTGTAAAATGGGACTAAGAAGAGTGCCAAATTTACAGTGTTGTTGTGAGGCTCAAGTTAGATAATATACAAAAGTGTTCTATATAAAGCATTATATAAATGTGAGCTTTTTAAAAAATTATTATAAGCCATTAGTAAATACTTGCAGTATATAGAAATAAGTTCCTACATTTGTTTTCATCTACGTCCTGTTCAGGAGTTATCAGGGAGAACTGATATGGCACAGAATCAGTGCTGGTCATAGGCAGAAGGGATGGAGAGGCCATCCTGTTCATTCATTCTACAGAGAAGGAAAGGACTTGGTGAAATCAAGCAGTCATCTCAGAGTGTGACCTTAACAGAATTGTATAGGCACTGGAGCCTACAAAGTGAATGGAAGTTGGCACATCTATAAGAAGGTAAGGTTATATAGGTTTCAAAATATATAGTTACTGTATTTTTAGAAATAACAAAAAAAAAACAAGAAAAGGGGCCATGAATGCAGAGTTAATCACTGAGGCATGTCTATATTATCTTCTGCAGGAAATAGATCAGCATGAATCATGCTCAACAGACTGCTCCTATAAATACAATTTGCATAATCCCTGTGTCAGAATAGCAAGTTGTCAAGAAATTACTCCCAACAGAAAATGTTGAATCATGGACATTTGTGTGGATTCATCCAACCTGAAAGTCAGAATTTTTCTAGAGCTTGTTCATGGAACAAGAGACATAATACTCTTTTAGGTAGATAGAGGAAGACAAAAAAGAAAAGAATTATGATTTGTAAATTCTGTTGGTGAACTTAACCAGGGCTTTTAAAGGTGCCAGACTAAATTTGTATGCAAGAAATTGTGCATCTGATTGGCTAAGAGACAATGTGGTGTAATGGGGACCTGGTTGAATCCCTGACCTGCTTCTTACCTCTAGCAAGTTTCTTCACTTTTCTGGGAATTCATTTCCTCATCTGTAAAATCAGGGCATGGTGGGAGCAGTGCTAGATTAGATGACTTTTCAGGCCAATAATATCAATGATACTGAAGATGCTTCTAAGCATCCTTGGTTTACTCCATGAGGGAATAATGGTGTCTCAAGGAAGAAGATACATCAAGTGAATGAACTGGGTTACTACTGTCTACCAAGGATACACCACTGTGGTTTCAATCATGTCCCAAATGTTGTGACTCAAGTTAGTTTGACAAAGAGATGCTTAATTATGGATTCTTTGGTAGGGAGAATAAGACTGAATGGAAATTACTTAATTCTTCTTTCCATGTTGATGATTGTATACCTATGATTCATAATTCCAAATCAATGAATGGTGATTCTCAGATGGGCAGTCTAAGCCTGCGTCTCAACTTAGTTCCACTGGGTCCCAAAGGCAGACATGCCCCTACAGTGCTGGGGAGACCTCTTTTTATAAGATGTGCTTTTCCTTTTTTTTTTTTACTTACATTGGAGAGCAGTCTTACTGTCATTAACCATTGGATTTCTGATCTTTGAAAGACAAGACCTTAAAGCAATTCATTAACTAGGTTAATTAGGTTAATGGGGCTTTTGATTAATTAGATTTTAATATTAAATTGAGTCATATGCCTCCACCCCCTAATTGGTTAAAGAGTTTCAAAGATGAGAGGATCTTTATCTTCTTTATATTGTTGGCAAATTGGGGGTGAAGACAGGAAATGATGTTAGAAGGGAGAATATAACACACGACATAAATAACCTTTAAAAAAACCTCTTAGAAACATATGAGTCTTTTTGTGCTACATTTAAAGACACATTGGCATACTGTGTCAAATGCTACACTTGAAATATCCTCCCAGCTGGATGATTTTATGAAAAATAACAGTAGCAATCAACTTTTAAATTACTTTGCCTGATCATACTGTCATCCCTATGGGGTGGTTAGTTTTATTCTCACCTTTCCCTGGGGAAAACAGGTACACAGAAGTGATGAATTTCCTTCTTCCAAGCTAGATAGGGAATGTTGCCCTGGACGGTATTAAAACTGAACTCCTTCCAGACTATTTGCCAAGCGAGACAAATTTCCATTATTAAAACACAGGCTAAACACAACACAAATATTATGAGTGGTTTGTAGTGAGTCAGTCTCATGTTTAGTAAATGAGTGTATTGGAGAATGGTGGAATATGAAGTAAAAGACTCATGGAAAGAGAAGGAAATGGAACAAAAAGGGTAAGTTCTCACTCTCAAACTGGGAACAGACATTTTAAGCAGATAAGATTAGCACCAATAAACTGGGGCAAAAAGAGAGGATAGGAAAAAATATGGGCAGAGCCTCCTTGAGGACCAGAACAGTTCTCACTGGACTTAACAGTACACAGACACACAAGGAGTAGGATGATATAGCCATAAAGCTTTTATAAATTTAGGTATTTGAAATGCCTGAGGATTATGGAACCATTTGTCAAGAAGACAGAGCTGGAAATTTGTGGCCAGAAGTATACAAGAAGGTAAAAAAAAAAACGTTCTTTTTCTTTTATAAATAAATCTTTTTAGCAAAAACTTGGACAAAGCTTAATACAAGAGTGACGCAGACTGTTTCCATGAAATTATGGGCTTGTTTCTTCCCCAGGATCTTCAGTGAAGATATTTCCCCAGTAGAATATAAGCTCCTTGAGAGCAGAGACTTTACATATTTATAAATGTAGTGCCTGGTATATAGTAGGTGCTTAATAAATACTTTTTGAGTTGTTGAATTAAGTGAAATTAGTGAAAAATAGAATAGGGCTGACCCAACATTTTTTTAAACACAGACCCTTTTGGATTGATATTTTAAAAGAGTCCCAAATGCTCAGAGGAGACTCAAATCTTGTTTTATAGCTCCCTTAGATCCATTTATTAAGGGAACAAAATAAATGTAGTTCAAATAACAAAATTGCAAAAATCTGGGCCGTTGAAGCACATATTAACTCAGAGCATATTGACTCAAGAAATCACCCATCATCAAAAAATAACTGTGGTGTTATATGGGAACACTCGCCCTAGAGCAGCTTCCAAACAGAACAGTCCCTGGCTAGGTTAGGACCATGCTGCTATTTCTTCCAGTTATTTGGGGCTGCCAAGACTCAGATGAAAGAAGAATTTGTTCTTTCAAGACCCCTTGGCTTTGGAGCTTTCCTGCTTTTATTCCTCCCCTTTCACAAAGCCTTCTACTATAGCACATTCAGGAATACACTTATATTTGTATATATTCACATACATTTTCCTGGGTTTTATTTGATTGTATTGATATAGAGAACTCCCAGGGAAGAAACTTCTACCTATGCAGGCTTAGACAGTTTTTTGAGGCACTGAGAAGTGAAGAGATTGGTCCAGGGATATGTGTATGTGTCAGAAGTGGACTGGAACCCAGGTCCTCCAGGGTCCAAAAGTCAGCTCTCTATAGACTACACCAAGTTGCTATTATACCGCCCCCCCTCCAATAAGCTCCTACTCCTCTATGTATGTGGGGAGGTATACATAGTCTTTAAAGGGGTGAAGATATGAGTGTGTGAGTAAACTACACATATATGTATATGTGTATATGTAAATATATACACATATGTACTCATTTTTATACAAACACACAAGTTAGCACCACAGTAGATAGAGCGCTAGGTGTTGGGACAGGAAGACTCATCTTCCTCTGTGCAAATCCAGCCTTGGACACATAGTTATGTGACCCTAGACAAGTCACTTAACCCCTTTTGCCTCAGTTTCCTCATCTGTAAAATCAGCTGGAGAAGAGAATAGCAAACCACTCCAGTATCTTTGCGAAGTCTTCTGGAGTTTTCTTGGCAAAGGGTCAGACATGACTGAAAATGACTGAACAACACATGTATATATAAGTATATCCACATATAGTGATTTTATTGATGTTTTTGTTTCATCTCATACTCTTTTCTAAATATATCTTTCTCAATCTCTTACCCAGAAAACCCTTCCTTGTAACAAAATTTTTTTTAAAAAATGGAAAAATGGCAGCTCAAAAAATCCTGAACAAAATATTGACCACCACATCTGAGAGTATAAATGGATGAATGGAAAGGCATTTATTTGTTTATTGGCTTCAGCAATTTTATTTTATTATTTTTTAAATTAAATTTTATTTTTATTATCATGTAAAATACACTTCTATATTAGTCACTGATATAAAAGCACACTCTTACAAAACCAAAATCCCAAGATAAAACCATAAATACACTGATGTGAAAGATAGTATGCTTTGATCCCCATCCCTTCCACTCCAACAGTTCTTTCTCTGGATGGAAAGGCATTTATTAAGTACATTCTAGGTGCCAGAGATTCTGTGCTAAAAGCTGGGGATACACATAGAAGCAAGCATGACAATCCCTGTCTTCATGGAGGTTCCATTCTGACATGCTTCCCACTATTGTAAAGACTCTTGGAACACCAGAAGGGAATATTTCTAGGAAAGAGGATAGGGAAAGCTTTATGGAGGGGGCATACGAATACCAAGACACAGAGATGTGATGGAAGGTCTGATTCCGTATGGAGACTAGTTTGAAAATCCATGGAACCATGAGAAGGCGGGACAAGAAACAGTCTTTTAGATCAGTTTGTTTAGATCAAAGAGTTCATAAAGAGGAGTAAGGATAAAGAGTTAAATAATGTTTGTAAATGTTGATGAAGTCCAGATGATGCTGGGCCTTGAATGTCAGAATAAAGGATTTGCATTTTATCTTTTAATCTTAAAGTTCTCAAAGGGTGGTCTGAAGACCCCTGGGGTTCTTGAGAAGAAAAGGATTTTGAAATGCCTTTTTTTTCTATTTCTTTTAAAATCTTTGTTACAAGGGAGGGTTTTCTGGGCAAGAGGGTGGGAAGGATAGATTTTGGGCATCTTGGAGGTCAAAACTATTTTTATAATAATACTAATGTGTTACTTGCCTACTAATTATTCTACTGCATATCCACGTAACCCAAAGGCCAGCTTCCAACTATATATCCATGTAGTCCGAATGTCAAATGGACATTTCCCTAAAAGATTATTTTGTGAAGAACTCTCATAAAGCAAGGACTTATATAGAGGTCAAAAGAAATGCAAAGACACTTTCAAAGTCTCACTGAAGAACTTTAGTATTGATTGTGAGACATGGGAGATGCTGGTCCAAGACCACCATCATAGCATTATTCCATCAAAGAAGGTGCTGTGTTCCGTGGGCAAAGCAAAATCGCAGTGGTTCAAAGTAAGCGTGAAACACACACATTTGGATTCATGTCCAACCCAAATGAACTAATGGATAATTTGTGCCTGAACCTTCTGAGCTTGTTTTGAACCAATTGGCCACAGACCAACACACCTTTCACTGACCCCAACATTGCAATCTCATCAGTTCTCTTTGAGTGTCAAAGAAGAATCACAACATATCTGTGTGAGGCCAGTTTTCTTCAGATATGTCAATTAAAACAATGTATCACAAGAGAGACTGAATGCAAAAGCAGATGTGAAAATCCAGTTGTCTTCTACTAATGCAGACATTAAAAAGATTTACAAAAATAGGTAAAATAATGCTCCTCTTCTCACTATTTTCTTTTTCTAGGAAATATTTTTTTTCACAAAAATATGTTATATATGTTAATTTGTGCAAATTATTGTTATTTAAATAAATTAAGAAATACATATTTAAAAATAATTTATCAGTTTTAATTTCTAATATAGTGTCAGTTGATCATACTCTCATAAAATAATTTTAAAGAGTCTTGACACCCAAAAGTTTGTGAATCTCTGCGAGTCATTGACTATATTTGAATAAGGAAGTAATATGATCAATACTCTGATCAGTGTGATAGTGCTTTGTCAGGTGAATCCCATCCTTGAGACTTTAATAATCAATTCACTGTACTGACTGCTGGTCGGGAACAATCTCTAATAATTCCTCCCTGTCTTTTGAGTAACTTGGATTTCTCCCAGCACCGGGCTAGTCAGACAATGTAACTTCACTAGACGATTAAAAAAACTAACAAAAGACTCATCCAGAGTTTCAGATATAACACAAAAATAACAATAATAACGTTGTTCAGTTATATCTGACTCTTTGGGACCCCATTTAGGATTTTCTTGGTTAAGATACCAGAGTTGTTTGCCATTTCCTTCTCTAGCTCATTTTTCAGATAAGGAAACGGAGGCAAACAGGGGTAAGCGACTTGCCAAGGGTCACACAGCTAGGAAATGTCTAAGATCAGATTTAAATTCGAGAAGATGAGTCTTCCTGCCTCCAAGTCCAACACTCTAGCTACTCTAGCCAGTTGTCCTAGCAATAATAATAATAGAGACATCATTTGTATAATGCTTTAAGGTTTATAAAACACTTTACAATATTATCTCACTTGATTTTCGGGTCAATCAACAAACATTTTTAAAACACCAATGATCTTGTCTGCCATTGTGTTAGACTTTGGATATCCAGATAAAAGAACAACTTCATGAATGGCACTGTTGACTCCTATTGAGTCTACAGATTACTAAAAAAATACATGAAAGGACTATGGGCTCTTTTTAAATAAAAACATTTTTTATTTGTTACATTAAAGTTCCTAGCTATCTCCTTCCTCCTCTCCCCAACCCACAATAGAAAAGGCATCTTTTGACCAAAAAAAAAAAGTATATATAAGACGATGTCTTTCTGGTTTCCATTTTTTAGTTCTTTCTCTGGAAGTGGATGTAAAGTTATTCTTCAAAAATAATGTTCCCTTGGTTCTGTTCATTTCTCTCTTCATAATTAAAAAAAAATGTTTTACAGATCCAAAGTTGATGACCAAACTCCAGATCCACCTCAAAAACACTAGAACTATGGAACAATGGAAGTTCCCTCTCCCCTCTTATATGCCACTTAGATTTACATTTTGTCACACATACTTGTCTCAAATTGCCTATCACCTTATGATGACTTGGGAAAAAGAAAGGAAGAAAGAAAATGTGCTATGGATGGCAATATGGCAACACAGCACTTCGGAGATGAATGGGCAATGATTACACAGGGATAGTTAAGCGTAATATATTTTAGACCACGAATTAGGAAGAAATGCCTCTGCACCAAAAAATCCAGGATGAAGGGAAAATTCATGCTGCAAATCACTTGAATTATGGAAATGGCCTTGGAACGTTGCTCTTTATGATTACACCTTCATCTTCTGGATTTTTTTTCTTTAATAGGAGATATGTCCACTATCTTTCTGAACAATATGAGTGGAAAAAATAAAGGTCGATAATAAAAACAATTAACTTGTGCACCTGGGATCGAAGTGGAGGTTAGGTTAGGACCAAAAGGTACCATGTCATACTAATGGGAAGAGGGAAGGGCAATGTATGTTCAGACAACCTGATTGAATTTCTAATCAATTGATCATCCCACGAAAATATATTCTTCGATTCTATAAGCATTTACTAATTGCATACTTTGTAGGGAGTACTTTTTGAGACAGAGAAATGACAAAACTATTGCCTTTCCTAGTTTACCAAAAAATGAAAAGCAATTTAAAAATTAGAGACTCAACCCAAGTGATAATAGCTTTGGACTAATAGCCCAAAGATCAAGATTCTAGGACTTTTTTCTGCCCCTGACTACAAGCTTGGATGAATCATCTAAATTTCCTGAAGCCTCAGGCTTCACCCCTGTAAAATGGGGACAACAAATTTCATTACCAGTCTCACAGAGTAATATTAATGAAGTAATAATGGATGTAGATGAACCTGGAAACAATGAAGTTTTATATAATGATGTTAAGAGGCAGTGGGGCAGAGTAGATGGTTCTGGTCTTGGAATGAGAGACACTAGGGATCTTACTGTAGGTAGATTGTTTAACTGTAGTGAGGCTCAATTATTTTGTCTCTAAAATAGGAATAATTATTTTTATACGACGTGCCTTACAGGGCTATTGTTAGAAAAGGCTTTTAAAAGGTACAGTAGAAAGAATTCTGGATTTAAAGTCAGCAGATCAAACTCTGAATCCCTGTTCTGTTACTTACTAATGGCCCCAAATCAGTCCCTTTAGCTTTCTAAGCCTTAGTCCCCATCAGTAAAATGAAACTATTGGACAAAATGACCACCAGGGTCCTTTCTTAATCTAAATCTATTATCCCATAATATGTTACTAATATACCTACAGAGCAGTGAGCTACGTTTTAAATAAGTACAATTGTAACTATTGACACTTTGGTTTCTTTCAAAAAGGCTTTTTTTTTTCTCTCTAGATCTAGGGTCAATGGGTTTGATCTCATTTTCATAGCTCCCTCAAGGATTGTAATTTAGAAAATGTACATTGACACATACTCCACTGCTGGGCTTTTTGACTGCCCGATGAATAAAATATAAATGTACTTGGATAAAAGGAAGCTGACGGAAATTACTAAACACAATTGAAGTCATGTCAAATGAGGCTATACATATCTTCTCTTAATATACTCTTGTAAGGAATAAAAAAAATATATTTGTTTTAGACTTTGAAGGGAAAAGAATTTTTTCGTAGCTATCTTTACATTGCCTGTCTCAGCAAACTTACACATCACAAGCTCAGATGGTAACTTCAAAAGATTCAGTAATTAAATCACATTTCTTGAATTTTTTTAGATTCAGGTAGAATCCCAGCAGAATAGGTTCATGTCAAACCATGAGCTTTGAGTACGTTTAAAACAAAACTAAAAATTCTATTTTCACATGCTTACACTGTTCTTTCGTTGGTCTTGCTCATCTTCTTCACTCAACTCATGGAGAAAATCTGACAACTGAAAAGGTAAGGCAAGTCACGAATGTAGTAAATTATAGGCCTTGGAATCTGGAAGACCTGAGTTTAAGTCTTATTTTTGATACTTCCCAGCTGTGTGACCCTCAGCAAGCCACTTCCACTCTGCCTGCTTCCATTTCTTCATCTGTAAAATGGGATTATAATAACATCTACTACCCAGGACTTTTGTGAGGATAAAATGAGATAACATTTATATAGTATTTTGCAAATCATAAAGAGTTATACAAATGCTGGCTAGTATTATTGTTCTGCAGGATTTCAGAAATACTTATTCTTTGAAGATTGGAACAAAGATAAAAAAAAAAAAAAGAAAAAGCTTTGTCTGTATATCTTGGGATCATTCCCTAAGGTCTTTGACCTGGCGTGGGAAGTACCATGCTATGCTATTTCTCCATTCAGAAAACAGATCAGCTTGCATTAGAGCAAAGTAGACTTGCTTTGGGAGACAGAAGGTCTGAGTGTATTGCATGGGGAAATCCTGCATTTATAGGAACAATAAGATTTCCTTGGTATCATTAATACATGAAAATTACTTTCACTGGAACTAAGGTCAGAAACCAAGGTTCCTGAGAATATTTTTTATTCTCCTGCCCTAGAGGTGGTAACTACTTGGACACTAAAGGAGTTCCCACAGGAGACACATGAATATCCACATGGCCCAAAATGGTAGTCCATGCCCAAGATTCCAGAATCCCAACTTCTATGTAGAGGCAAGGAGCACATTTAGATTCTTTAGGTGGAATGATTCCAAAATCTAGCCTTCTAAGGTAGATAAGGGAGATTTCTTGGGTAGCACCAACCTTGGGAGATTGCCTCCTGGATATCTGCAAATTTGAGTTCTCAGATTTTGGAATATAAGGATTGGACCTTTAAGGGTTCTTAATCTGGGGTCCCTGAACTTGTTTAAAATTTTTTTCTAACTGTTTTTCAGTATAATTGCCATCCTTCATAATTGTATGTATTTTATTTTATGTATTAAAATATTATCCTGGGAAAGAGGGACAGTCTAAAGTCTACACCAGACTGCAAAGGGGATCTATTATATGAAACAGGTTAAGAACCTTTGTTCTAGAGAAATAAGTGTATCTACCTTTCTATCTATAAATAGAGAGATGTCATATAATCCCCGAATCATGCTCAGCCATGAAGGAAAAAATGGAGTACCTCTGTTTAAATTCAGCTAAAGAACTAAGACCTGAGCTGGGGCAGGGAAAGAGAAAAGAGCTTGCCCTGCCCCAATATTACATTGAGTTATTTGGACTGGGCAGGTTTTATGGATTAAGTATTGCTATTTAGTAGCTTCAAAAAGTTGTGTTCCCCCTTCCAGGAAAGCCCAAGTTCTTAGAGGGTTTTGGTGGAGTCAAAGAGAAAGTCATAAGAATGTTGAATTCCTATGAGAACTCTGTGGGTTCTGTTCAGTATCTGTTTAGGGGGTCCTTGGGAATCATTTGCATGTGGGACATTTTTCTTTGGGATAAAATACTGTCCTACCTGATGAGCACTTATTATACTGAGTGCTTGTAGAGGACTCCACATGTGGAGAAATAGAAACAAGTCCTACCTCAGCCTTATTTTGGAAACTTCTTTGCAGCCTTGCAAGACAATGAACTGAAGCAGGAATCGATCCCTTTGGTCAGCCCTTAAGTATGAACTCATGTTTGTGTAAGCTCAGAGTCTTGGGGGAGAAGGGAGGTTCAGCCATGGGTACACACAGATAGATTTTGTAAAAAGTCAAGTTTCATGGTTTAGAATGAGGGCTCACAGCCTTTAATTTTTTTTAACCCTTATCTTCCTTCTTAGAATCAATATTGTGTATGGATTCCAAGGCAGAAGAGCAGTGAGGATGAGGAAATAGAGTTTAAGTGACTTGTCCAAGGTCATACAGCTAGAATTGAGGCTAGATTTGATCCCAAAACCTACTGTCTTTAGGGCTGGTTCTCAATCCACCGAGCCACCTAGCTTCTCCCTCTCAAGGCCTTTATTAAGTGAACAGTAGCACATCATTTTTAAACTTTCCCTAGGAAATATAAAATAAGTAGTGCAGTATTTAAAGCATTGGGCATATAGTCAGGAAAATGAGAGCTCAATTCTGGCCTCACACTTACTATTTATTCAAGCCTGAGCAAATGACTTGATTTTTCTTTTCCTCAGTTTCCTTAACTGTAATATGGGAATATTACTAACACCTATTTCATAGGGTTGTTAGTAGGATCAAATCTGATAATATTAGTAAAACATTTAGCAGTGTCTGACATATAGAAGGTGCTTAATAAATGTGTGTGAAAGAGAGAGAGAGCAAAGGAGAGGTGTTGTGAGGAAGATTACTTAAAGAAAGAGAGAGGTAGAAAGGGAGAGGGAAAGAGAGAGAGGGAGAGAGGGAGGTTTTGGCTAAGATGTAAGCCTAATAATTTTAGGTGATAAAGTACTCTCTTATATTGCATACACCTTGAATTCTCATTTAGTACCCAATAAAACATTAATTATTTGAAAGCAAGAACTGTTTTCCAATTTGTCTATATTTCCCAATGTTTAAATACAGTGTAGTGTTCATGCACATAGAAGGTGCTTAATAAATAACTAATTATAATAGCTAACATTTATATAGTGCTGGCATTGTGCTAAGTGTTGTACAACCATTATCTCATTTGATTCTCACAACAACTCTGGGAGAAAAGTACTATTATTATTCCTATTTTAGAAATGAGGAAACTGAGGCAGATACAGGTTAAAGTGACTTTCCCAGGGTCACACGTAGCTGAGCCTGCATTTAAACTCAGGTGTTCCTAATTCCAGGCTTGTTATTCCACCCACTGTACTGCCTCACTGCCCTGATCAGTGCTGAGTGAACTGAATTGTGTTGTTCAACAAGTACTGGATCTTAGGTCAAGGGCCCTTGCCCTTGGGCTCTGGTTCTCCTTCTCCCACTGAATTAGTTGCATCACGCCTGGGAGTGTCTCTTAACCTTTCTAAGTTTGAGTTTCTCCAGCTGTAAAATGTGGAGGATAATATTTACACTCCTCAATCAGTCCAGCCCAACATCTCAAGAATCAGAAACATAGTCATTCGCCCATGTCCAAACTATAGGGTTTGTCAATAGCACAAAAACAGCCAGCAGAACACTCACACGGAAGGAGAGTTCTGTTTCTGCATGCCTGCTACCATGGGATTTCAGTCAAGGTTTGGCTCTGGGAAATGGAGCTGCACCTACAACCAAAGACCCAGGGAGAGTTTTTAGTTGTACTCTGGAACGATTCAGGGTGCCTGCCAAGGGAGTGAGGGGCTGCATATACCTGTCAATTGTGGAAGACAAATGAACCAGGAGTCTCCCCACCTCAAAAAAAATTCACTGTCTTAGATTAGCAGACCCCAATTACATCTTCGCAAAGAGTTTGACATGACAGAAAAATGACTCAACTCCAAAAAAAAAAGATAGGGATAAACACAAGGATTGGCAAAATTCCTTTTGGTATCTTCAATTTAAGAAAAATTGATTAAGACCTTACTGTGCCAGGCACTGAGGGTGCTAGAGAAAAGGAAAACAGTTCCTGCCCTCATGGAGCTTACATTCTACTGGGGAATACGTTTCCCCAAGCAAATAAACAAAAAGTCCATTGTACCTGGGGAAAGAATATTCAGGGTCCTTCTTCCATGGCAAGATGACAGAGGCATCTAGTGGCTGAGCCAGACACATTTTTCAGGAGAGCAAATTTGTTAGCCCAGGGAAGAATGCCAGGCACCTGGGCCTGTTTGGATCAGATTCCTCTGTTCTGTTGCTCAAGTATCCTTTATATTTTATTTTAAATTTAACTTATTTTCCCTTAAGTCTAGAAAAAATCTTTTGGGGAAAACAAAAAGCCTGAACTTTGTTTCTCAATAACTAAAAGGATACCTCTATGGGCCCCAGGAAAGAGTGGTGGCAGTAGTAGAAAGATATGAGATGGGTACCAAAAATTAACCATTTCACCCAGGTATGGACATAAAGAAGAGTTTATCACTGTTCAGTGTTCAGATATTATATAGTCCACGTTCTTCAAAGAGTTTGGTAGTTACACTGTAAATATAGGAATGAAAGGTTTGTGAAAATGAAATGTATACCCAAAGTCCCCCTGCCCATATGGATTGGATCACAGGATTGGAAGAGATTTTCAAAGATAATGCCATTGAGGCTAAAGTCTGTCTAAAAATCACTTGGTCCATAAAAATCACTCATCTCAGTTCCCTACAATTGACAAAGAACAGTAACCATCTGCCTATAGCTTGTCTTCTCAGAGATATGCCAGATAATCAAAGCCAGATTTTGGAGGGGTAAGATACACTCTATTTCTCAATAGACCTTTTCTGGGTTTCCAGAAGTCCATGAGCCAAGAACTTTGCATTTGGTGGGTCCCCACCCCTGTCCTTCCTCCCTCGCCTCTCTCTTCTAAGTTATTTCCCACTCTCATTTGTGTCCTTTGCTCCTCTAGCCTCAGCCATTCAGTCCCTTCTTTTTTCATCACTTTCCTTTCAAAGCTCACATTCAGATTTTTCAGTCATGTTAATGTCTAAATGAATGAAACTGGCTTCAAGTGTTACTTTTTCCAAGGGCTTTTGGGTAATGGTCTCTGACCTATACCACCAGCAAGGCAGAGGGAAACTGCATGCACTCATGCAGGAAGCAACAGCTGAGCCTGAGCTTCTCAAATCATCATTAACCTATTCCGTTATGGTATCCTTTGTTTAGGAGCTCTGGGCAGCTTGCCAGCACAGATAGGAACCCACAAGACACACATGGAGAGATGCAGATGAGGCACACCCTCCTGGCGGATTTCCCTGACAAGAAGAATACCAGCAGGGCGCAAAATGACAAGAAAGGGAGGAGGTACCTGTAGACCCCAGACCATCCTAGCAATATAGGCATGTGACAGTGAAGTTATTCCCTTATCTCTTCTTGGTCCCCTTACCAAGTAGCTTGCACTGGATCAAAAGAAAAAGGGGTCAGGCTTGAGGGAAAAAAAACAACATTTCTTTCCAGATCTCCTTAAGTAACTGGTGGGTTGCTCTATTATCATCGATTCCTTCCTTTCCTTCCAGACTTCCATGGCACTGCTTGCCCTGTTAGTTTCTAACCGTTTACATTTTCACAGAAAAAATAAATTCTTAACCTAAGGGGTTTATGATTTAACATAGAGCTTGCAATACCAAACGATTCAGGAGAGAGAAATATCTTTGTAAAGCATGGGTCAATCACTTGGGCTGAAACTTAAAATATCTAACTCATTCCAGACAGGTGAGAATTGATTCTTTTTCTAGAAAAGGGAATGTCACAGATTCCATATGTTATACACTTCTATATGACTCATTCCTCACTGTCAGGGTAACCATCCTTCTATCTAATCTTATTATCTCATATCAAATTGGTCTGTTTCTTCTTGTTCTGGTTTCCTTCCCCATAGTTATACTTCATAGACTTCAAAATCACCCATATTATGTTATCTCCCCCCCCCCCCCGTCTCTTCCTTGCCAGAATAAGTATTTCCAGTTGCTTATTCTTTTATTACATCCCTTTAAAAAAGCCAATAAATTCCTCCCCAAACTTTTTTTTATTTTTAAAGTTTTAAATCTACCAGTTCAAAAGTTTTAAAATGGAAATCGTTTCACATAAAACCTCCCGCAAAAGGTTTTCATCAGTCCACTCGTCAGTCTTACAACCCAAACCTTAGTTCTTTGAAAACAATTTATAACCTATGATATTTGAGCTAATATATGGTGAATAGCAGTGCATTTTTTCCATATATATAGATAATGGGCTTTTGAAATATCTATATTATATGGTCTGCAGAAACAGGCAAACTCAAGCTTGGCTCTAAGTGATTATGCCATGGAGACAAATTGTGCTCATCTTTGTGTAACATTATTAACAAATTATAAACAAAAAGCAGGCAAGGCAATTGAGCCAGTTTAATCAATATCTTAATATCCTTCCTTCCTCTGGAAAGAAAAAGTCACCTTGTATGAACCTATAACAAAATCTAAAGACCTTTAATATGGTATTCATCAGATTGAGTTTTAACAAATTACTGACACTCAATTTGCTTGTTATTGCTTTCAGAGAAGGCTAATGAGTTAGAACAACTGGATCTCTGTCTTCTATTTCTGCTGGAGGTAGTAGTGGGGAGTAGGAGAAGAGGACACACATGCCAACTTTCTGGGGACCAGCATTCAAAATCTGATGATATTTCTTTTTCAAACAGCCCCCTGAGAGTGACAGCTAATTTAGAAATGCACCCATTTCATATGGTCTACTACTGCTTGCCTAGTAAAGGTGTAAAGCTTTTTCATCTGATGCAGAGAAGAAATAATTGATTTAATTGGAATGCATGCTCTGTGATGAAAGTTGTTGTTTTAGACATCTCTCCTAACAGCTCAGGCAGATCAGAGACAAAAGAAAACACAGGAGACAAGAAATCCAACCCAAAGCCTCTATGTCAGCCGGATACATCCATCTCATTCTGCTGGGACTTTCTTTATTTTCGACACTGTTAAATTATTCTTTCAATTACCCAGGCAAAGAATACAAGTGATTCTCATTTACTGATGACTTTGGGACTCATTATAGGCAGCAGTCTGTGCTGAATACTCTGCCCTTCCCCCATTGAGGCATTTCTGTTCTCAAGCTTGACAATAAGGTGTGAATCATGTCTTCCCATAAAACTTCTGCCTTAATAGTCCTTCTCGTGCTCACCCTGGCACAATTAGAAGGCTCTGCCACTTACCAGCAATTTGGTCCTCTCTCCCCCTCTAAGATTCTGGCGCTCCCATTTGCTGCATGCGGCAGCACTAAGAATATGTATTCTCTTTATTTGACCGTTTCCTTCCCACCCGCTTTCCCTTTTGCAAGTGGGACAAAACAGCCCAGCCTTCACCTACCCCCTCCACCAGCCCCAGCCAGGTTAGGAACAATAGCGATGTTCACAAAGGGACCTTGGCGATCAAGGCTTTCAGAGCTGTACCCGCTCAGCTTAGCAAACCCGTTCCCTTCCTTTGGACTTATTAACATCTCCCTGGGAAGTTAACCGTTTCTAAGCTGGCATTCAGGCGGGGGACAGAAACAAAGCATTGCTAGAAAGCACACCATCCATCCGGAGGCGTCCTCCTGCTGGGGGGGGGAGGGGGAGGGAAAGAGGGAGGGGCAGTAAACCCCGGCTTTCTGGCGTTCTTAAAGAGGAGGGGAGCAGAGCAAGGTACCTTTGAATGAGAACATTCCAGCACAGGGATGCTGCGGTCCTGGTCCTCCTGTAGGATGCTTTCCGGCTGGAGGAGGAAGGAGCGTAGGTTTGAACACGGGGGGATCCTGTATCAGTTCCCCCTACGCTCTCCGATCTGCATGGGCGCCCGCTGGGAGCGCCGGCAAAGCATTGGCAACATGTATGTTGTATTCATGCGCAATCAAGTAGTCATCGATCCGCACGGCCCCGTACTATTTGTCTCGGAGCATCAGCACCCCGGAGCCCTCCTCCGCTGATTGGCTGCTTTGCTCAGCTCGTCTTAACCTTGGGCTGTGGTCAACAGCCTTTCCCCGGGGATGCTGGCCGCGGGCTGCTGGTGGAGGAGTGGGGGGCAGCTTGGCTTGAGATGGTTTAAATTTAAAAAAATAAAAGAGGAAATTAGCCTTTCTAGGGGGCAAACCTCATATTTAGTTTCCATAGTCCTGGCTGGAAGACCAACCTAATAATGGATAACCTGGCATTTGTGGACCCGTGTTTACATGCTGAAAATACTCTGAGCTTAGCATTGCTCTGAAGTGGTCAGCTGGCTTCTCCCTGCCCTAACCAGTCGGTATAATCAACTTTAAATCAAAGCAGATGGGAATGACAGAGTACATTAAGAGGGTTATTAAGAAAGCCTGGAAGATGCAGTTAAATAAGGCTACCTAATCCATCTTAGGAAAGTATTCTAAATCACATCACTTAAACCATATAAGGTTCTAATGTTTATCAGTGATTTTACATGGCTAAACTAATGAAAACATGAAGACCAACCAGTGTTATATTAGACTCTGGTAGAATGTAACAGCCTGGGACTGAGTCTACAGGAGCGAAATGAAGCAGAGAATTGAATGAATCTCCACAACTGGAGCTGTCCTCCCTCCATTCAGACAGTTACCTGGAATTTGTTTTGTATATACTTCTTTGTGTACAGGTTGTCTTCCTCATGAAATGTTAGCTTCTGGAGGGTAAGGACTATTTTACTTTAATTTTTTGAATCTCTGTGCCTGGCCCAAATGCTTGTGGATTGATATTTAGAAGGAAGAAGTAAGAGAATCAAATGAAAATAGATCTTTCACTTGAAGGATCCACACAAGAAGAGAGGCAGCTTGGAATAGTGGAGAGGGTGCTGGGTTTGGAGTTTCAAATCTTGCCTCTGATATTTACTATCTAGAAGACCATCACTTAATGTTTATGCTTCATTCGACTCCCTGAGATCTTCCTAGAGACTCTGATATTAAGTGTGCTGGCTCTGGGGAGCATCTAGGTACAGTAGAGTGCCAGACCTGGAGATGGGAGGTCCTGGGTTCAAATTTGACCACAAACACTTCCTAGCTGTGGGGCCTTGGGCAAATCGCTTAATCTCAGTTGCCTAGCCTTTACTGCTCTTCTTGGAGCTGATACTTACTACTGGCTCTAAGACAAAAGGTAAGTCTTTAATAAATAAATAAACAAACAGATGTGCTGTCCCTGGAGTGAAAGCACCCATGTTCAAACTCTGCACCTGGCTGCCTGTGTAACTTTGGAAAAGTCACTAAATATCCCCATGCCTCAGTGTCCTCATCTGTAAAATGAGGGAGTTGGAGCACAAAGTGTCTGAGTTCCTTTCCTACTCTGCATCTGTGATCCCGCTAAGTCAGAGATACATTATAATATGCATCTTTTTTTGGAGTGGCTCCCAGGCAAGAGTTCCCCACATTAAGGAAAAGATGAATTCCTTTGTGTTTAGTGTATCCAAAGAATGTCCTCCAAGTTTTACTTGCATTACCTGTGGAATCTGGCTTGTAAGGAGAATTTAAGAGTTGTATATAAGTGAAGCAATTACTGGGTCTCACAATTGATTCTTGGCTCAGGAACTTCCCACCTATTTGACTTTGAACATGTCCCTTAACTACTCTCAGTTTCCTTTTCTGTACCATCAAAGAAATAACACATGCCATGTCCACCTTACAAGATTTTAGTGAAACTTAATGTAAGCAAAAAAAGCTTTGAAAACTCTAAAGCAAGGGTATCAAATTCAAATAGAGACAGGAACACTAAATACAAAAGCTGACTATACATTGACTTAGTTTAAAAATATAATGTTGGGGCAGCTGGGTGGCTCAGTAGTTTGAGAACCAGGCCCAGAGATGGGAGGGCCTGGGTTCAAATCTGGCCTCAGATATTTCCTAGCTGTGTGACCCTGGGCAAGTCACTTAACCCCTATTGTCTAGCCCTTAACACTTTTCTGCCTTAGAACCAATATACAGTATTGATTCTAAGAGGGAAGGTCAGGGCTTAAAAATGTTTTTTTTAAATGTAATGTTATCTATGATTTATTACAGTTTTATTTATTTTATTAAATTATTACATTTTATTTATTTTATTAAATATTCCTCAATGAATTAGGTCTATACCCCAAAAAGATAAAAAAAAAGGGAGAAAAGGATCTATTTTACAAAAATATTTATTGCTTTTTGTGGCAGCAAAGAGTTGGAAATTGAGGAGTTGGCCATCAATTGAGAAATGGCTGAACAGGTTGTGTGGTATATGCTAGTTATGGAATACTATTGTGCTATAAGAAATGGCAAGCAGAATGATTTCAGAAAAATCTAGAAAGACATATGAACTGATGTAAAGTGAAGTGAGCAGAAACATAAGGACATTGTACATAGTGACAGCAATATTTCTTTTTATTTTTTATTTTTTTTAATTTTATTTTAATTTTTTTTTATTTTAAACCCTTAACTTCTGTGTATTGACTTATAGGTGGAAGAGTGTTAAGGGTAGGCAATGGGGGTCAAATGACTTGCCCAGGGTCACACAGCTGGGAAGTGTCTGAGGCCGGATTTGAACCTAGGACCTCCCGTCTCTAAGCCTGGCTCTCAATCCACTGAGCTACCCAGCTGCCCCCAGCAATATTTCTTGATGAACAACTGTGAATAACTTAATTATCCTCATCAATTCCAGTGAACCAAGACAATTTCAGAGACTCATGATTTTAAAAATGCCATCTTCCTTTGGACAAAGAACCAAAAGAGTCTGAATGCAGACCGAAATAGACTATATTTTATTTTCTTTGTTTTTTATTTGAGATCTTTTTCACAAAATGACTAACACAGAAAAATGTTTTACATGTTACCAAACTCTATATCAGATCGGTTACTATCTTAGGGAAAGGAGAGAACAAAGAGGGAGGGAGTGTCAGAAGAAGAGAGAGAATTTGGAACTCAAAACTTAAAACAAGAAAATAAATGTTAAAATTATTTTTATATATCCTAGGGAAAATATTATTTAAAAATTAAAAATAAACACCATTTCCCAAATACTTTTTGAACTGGTTCCAGGTAGCTGGTGACCAGCAAGCAGTGGGTTTGAAACTTTTGCTCTAAAATATCCTATCCAAATAGGATCTCAAAAGATTTTGACAGCTTAGGGCATTGGACTTAGTCAACCAAATTTCTATAGGGACAAATGTAAAGTCTTTTGCTTGAGTACAAAAAATCAGCTTCACAAATACAAGATGAGGGAGGCTTACAGATTTGTCTGGAAAAGATCTGAGGATGATATTGGCTTGTAAGTTTAATATGGATCAGGGGTATAATGTGGCAGCTGAAAATATTCATGCGATTGATTGTGAGCTGGACTAAAGCAATATGACTTTCAGTAATTTGAACCTGAAATTCCAAAGTACTTTGTTCTAGCAGACCTCGTCTGAAATATAGCTAGGTCGCAATCAGTGTGAACAATGCATTTCCTGAAGTAGTTATATGTTTTTCTATTACTCTTTGGGTCACCTACAATAGTCATTCTCTTGTGAATGGTATTTCATAATTCATAGAGATACACTATTACTAGGGCAGAAAGACAAGCTGATCAACAGATAGAGCATTTATTAATCTCTTACTATGCATGAAGCCTGTGCTAAATGCTTGGATTAGAAATACTAACTAAAAAAAGCAAGAGAGTCCCTGCTTTCAAGGAGCTTTCTTACATACCAATAGGAAAAGACAGAATAGAATAGGGAACTGAAAAGAGAAGGCAAATTGGTTTGGTGACCATGAATAGTTTAGGATCCACGAGAGCAGTTTTGTAACGTTTGAACATTTTCTGAAATGACTTCCAAACCTTCATTCTCTTCTTTTTCAGTTCTGGGCTCAGTTCATTATTATCTGCAATAACCATTGAACCATATGAGCTGACTGAATAAGATAATAGGTCATCCAGCTAATGCACATCATAATCTGGGAAATATTCCGTCTTCATATTGGTTTTCCTGAGTGGATCATGAGTCCATCTTTTTTGAACAGCTTTGGAGTTTGAAAACCAAACTCTAATTGAAATGTGAGAAACTTAGCTTGTGGGACACGTGTCCTAGCACTCCCATGAGGGTTCTGAACCAAGTTAAAATATTATTGGGAAATATGTAACAAAACAAATGCAAATATAATAAACCATAGAGGATATTACATTTTAAAACTAAGTCAATATGCAGTCTGTGGGGATCCTCATGTAGGATTAGTGATCTATTTCAGTTTGACCCCACTGATGAATAATATCATCAGACATAATGCACAGATCACTATATCATAGACAAATAAGAGGAGCTGGCCAAGACACGAGCTCCATAATTAGAATGCCATCTCCCCTGCAGATAAAATAGTCAATGGATATAAACAGTTTTCAAAAGAATTGCAGAGTCTTAACAACAACATGAAAGAATGCTTCAAATTAGGTATCAAATACCTCCATAAGTGATTGTACCCCAGTAACACTCACTCCTAAGGGAGAGCTTAATCAGTGAAAATGACATTATGCAAATGAAATGACAAATATCCAGACTCTGATCCATGATGTCTTGACCTTTGCATGAATTGGGTTTAAGTAAGGCAGAATTTCACAAAGTCCTCAAGCTTCACTTCACTTCCAGTCATTAAAGTCCAGTGGCAAGACGAAAGTTGGGTCAACTGGTGATGGCATAGGATGCTGTGGATGATCTTGGTTTTTTTGATGTCTAACTAAGCTTTAAGTGACCCACGGCATCTGCTTCCTTGCCTTCCTAGCCATTGGAACAAATTGTTCTCTATCCATTCTGCCAGGAGTTACTCCGAGTTGACATTCCTCTTAAATCACCAATGGGTTTATGACCCTCAACCTGATTTAGTCCATCTGCCAAGATGGTTTTACCATGGTGTGGCTGCTGAACATGCTACAGTTTCTGGGATCCAGGAGTGAGAGTTGGATGACCAGCAGACACCAAAGGTGGAGGAGCAGCCCTGGGAAGAGTTTGGCAAGCCCTCATGCTGAGTGCAAGTCCTCCCTGGGCAGCTAGGTGGTGCCATAGTGCACAGAACACTGCTTCTACTAGAGGCACTACTCTTCCTTGAACACATCCACACACCCCTGGCACATAGTAAGCACTTAATAAATGCTCTATCCATTTACTTGTACCTACATACACATTCTTTTCTAAATGAATTTTGTGCTAGATATACTTAGAGATAGTGGCATGTTTTCCTTTTTTTTCTCACGCACTATATTAATAATCAGAGAATTATTCATTATAATTGGTCACTTTGATCAAAGGCTATCATATATTTTTAACCCTTACTTTTCATCATAGAATCAACACTAAATATTGCTTCCAAGGCAGAAGAGTGGTAAGGGCTAAGTAATGGGGGTTATGTGACTTATCCAGGTCACACTACTGGGAAGTGTCTGAAGCCAGACTGAGTATTATATAATATTAACATATGTATAGCAGACACCTGATTATAGGAGAGCTTTCCAGGCTGTTTTGCTCTACTGAATATTTAAAATACTGAATTTGCTTTTTAATCAACCAAAAATAAACATAGCAGGATTTTGCATTCTCTATACTTGTCTCCATCTGGATATACAGTAGGCATCTCAAACGCATTATTTCCAAAACAGAATTCAGTATCCTCCCCCTTAAATTCGCCTCTTCCAAACTTTCCTATTTCTTTTCTTTTTAAAATTTTTCCTTTATTTTATTACAGTAACAAATCTACACTTAAGTTTTCCAAGGTTACATAATTCATGTTGCCTCCCTCCCCTCTTCCCTCTGCTCTACCATAGTTGACAAGCAATTCCACTGGGTTTCTCATGTATTACCATTCAAAACCTGTTTCCATATTGTTCATTTTTGTAACAGAGTAATTTTTTAAAACCAAAACCCCAAATCATATGCCCAAATAAACAAGTGATAAATCACATGCTTTCTTCTACATTTCTACTCCAACAGTTCCTTCTCTGGATATGGATAGCATTCTTTTCATAAGTCCCTCAGAATTGGCCTGGATCATTATATTGTTAGTAGCAAAGTCTTTTACACTTGATTGTCCCCCAATGTTTCAGTTACTGTGTATAATATTCTCCTGGTTCTGCTTATTTCACTCCACATCAGTTCATGAAGATCTTTCTAGTTCTTATAGAAATTAATTGTTTCATCATTTCTTATAGCACAATAGTATTCCATCTCCACCACATGCCACAATTTGTTCAGTCATTCCCCAATTGAGGGCTATCTCCTCAGTTTCCAATTTTTTGCTACCACAAAAAGCACAGCTATAAGTATTTTTGTACAAACACCCTATTTCTTTTAAAGACACCATTATTCTATCAGTCACCCAGTTTCCCAACTTTGGAGTCATTCTCAAGTCTTCTCTCATTCCTCACATTCCATATCTAATCATTTGCTAAGCTGATAACATCTCTCATACTAATTCCCTTTACCTCACTTACTGGGCTCCTACTCCAGTTTAGCCCGTCATCACCTCTCTCCTAAACTATTGCAACAGTTTTTCAACTGGATTTTCAGTCAAGTCAGAGGCTAGTGTTTCTCCTCTCCAATCCTTCCTCCACATAGCTGCTAATATTAAATGCTTAATAAGTTCAAGAACTTTCCTTCTTGACTCCCCAGCCAAAGAAAGGACACTAGGATAGTTTGGCATGGCCTTTTCTTGACAAGACCTTGTAATATAAACTTTGCAATCACCATTTCTCTTTTAGATGGTCAGCTATCAACTCTTTAATTATCCATGCTAGAATTTACAATTTATAATTTAATACAGAATTTCAGTTTAGCTGTCAATTAGGGAAGTCTTCATTACCCATTACAAGCCCCTCAGTCATCAACTCCTTGGTTTCAGCAGCCAATTAGGGAACACTTCATCAAAATTCAATGCAAACCCCTCAGGAACTCTTAGTAGCAAACAGTTCCCCATTACATCACTGCCCCAAGTCAGTTAGAAATAGGAAGAGAATATCTGTACATGCTCATTGAGAAGGGCAAATCTAAGCATGCTCAGCATACTGCATGGAATGACTCTTATAAGCCAGGTTAGACACATTCCATATATATATTTGTAGACTTCAAGGTTGACAAATGCATTCTGTTACAATATTCTGCTCATATCCAAGTATAATTTGTAAAAGAATATTTATATTTATCTACCATTAAGTATTATTATCTATATGTGTCTATCTATCTTTCTCTCTTTTACTCTTTCTCTAACTTTCTTTTCTTCCTTTTCTTTCTTTCTTTTCCTTCCTTCCTTCCTTCCTTTCTTTTTCCATCTATCTATATTTGTATCTGCTTATTTATCTTTTGAAGGGATGTAGTATGTTAACATATATATTATGTAAATCTATTTAGTTTGATGAATTCAGACTGCTATTTATTGTTGTGTTTCATTATTACATAGTAATTTTACAGAAAAAAAATTAAAACAACTTTAGGGCGTAAGTGATGTGGGCTGAATGAGATAAGGAAACTGTAATAGGCCATTTACCACAATAGTGAATATTCATAAACCAAATGCAGTCTTAAAGTAGAAGAACATATCTTATCTATAAGAAAAGCTTTGAAATACAAATCCAAGGTCATCTCAACCCAAAGACCTTCTCCTACCACATCACACCACACAAGGTTGATTATGGTTTTATCCTCTGGAGCTCAGGACTCTTTTTCCTTTATTCAGTTCAAAGCACCTTCTAGTTCAAAACTTTAGCCCTATACAAGTGTCTGGTGTTTACTAGAGCTGAAATGGGTTGTCTCAGAATTATCTTAACAGGTAACCCTATTAATCTAGGTTTACTACAAATGATTCAGTTCATTTGTTTATTTTCACAAGAGCAGAGACTTCTGATGTTTCTCTGCCTGAAAGGCATTCATAAACAAGAATTCAGCTTAAAGTAGTAATTACTATTAATCTTTCAGATTTATTTAACTCATTTGTTTAGTAAACAAAAATAAAATAAAACATTTAGATTTTTTACTCTAAAAACAAAGAAATATTTTTACATGCCATTTAGTTTATTTTAGTATTTATTCTTATAAAAAAAACAAGTTTTCTCTTGACTAAATAATCAATTGTTTTGTTTCCCTCAAATTTAGATTTTACTCACCATAGCTCTAAAGCGTTTGAGACTTACCCTCCTAATTCAATTTAATTAAAACAGAAAAGCAAGGGCTTAAAATATTACTTTATAAAAATGAACAAGATAAATATGCATGAATAAGATACATTGTCAATGGTTTTATGTAAAAGATACAAAAGAAAGCTCTCAAAAGAAGAATGAGCAACTATTAAAGAAAGCTTATTCCAAATTACTGCTAGTAAAAGAAATGCATACGAAATCAATTATGTGATTTCAGTTCACATTAAGTAAATTTGCAATTATGACAAAGGATGGCAATAATCTCTGTGGGAAGGGACTGTGGAAAGACAACTACATGAGTTCTACATTTTGGGAAGCTGTGAAGGATTGTCACCATTATGGCAAGTGATTTGGAATTATGCCAAACAAATTTGAATAAAATTCCTATATCTGAAATTCAAGGTTTTGTTTTGCTAGTTATATATACCAGGAAAGTTAAAAATGGAAAGCAAGTTTCTTTAAATGTCAAATATTCATATTGCCATTTTGTGTGTGTGTGGTATCAAAGAAATGGAAGCAATGTAGATAGATGTCCATTGGCTGTGGAATGGTTCAATAAATCGTAGTACATGAATTCAATTAATTTAAGTCTATTATTTACTGAGCTATAAGAAACAACTATGAAGAATTCAGAGAACCATGAGAAGACTTATGTAAATCGATGTAGACTAAAGTAAGCGTGGCCACAAAAATAATATATACTCATATATATGTTAAAAACAAAACAACCTATAACACAAACTGAATCTTGTATGTTTGTAATGACCAAGTCTGGCCTCTACAAGAGTTGAAGAAATGTATTTCTCTTCTTTGCCTGTGGAGAAGGAGGGCAATGGGTATAGAATACTGTATTTACTGTCAGATGTGATCAATTTGTTAGATGGTTTTGCTGAACTTTTTTTTTAAACACTTGTCACAATGGTAGGATCTTGGGGTAGGGAAGTGGGGGGAAAGTATATATATTCAGAAAAGAATGTGATGATAAACCCAAAGGTATCAATACACACTTTTCTGCAAAATTTCAAAATGGTAAGAAAAACATTAAAATGATGTTGGAATTAAACATTACTCGAAATGCTCGGTTGATTATTATTTTGAAGTGTTTTTAAACTCCTTCCTATTGTAACACTAGAAAAGGGAACTAATCAGTGGCAAAAATGAAAGGAAAAACTGATTTTGTTCAGGGTCCTTCATTATTCAGCTGGATTTTGACTATTATAGTGAATAGTGTCTTTCATGTATAGCTAGGTCAAGATTAATTTGAATATTAAATCCTCTGAAGTGGCCACATTATTAAAATCTTTCACTATGCAAAGCTATAATTATATGTAAAATATGGTAATTGGTTCCAACCCAGTGAAAATATGAAATGAAAATTTTGATTACATAAAAATAAAATTGTATTTGTTTATTAATATAATATGATAGTAAAGGTTAAGAAAAATGCATTTCTGATTCAAGTTAATTATGGAGTAACAGAGTAGTTGCAAAAAAGCAAAATTTACAAATTAAAAAATGACTGAATAGTGCCTAAAAATAAGTGTATGCTGACAATATGATCAAAAAGTCATTGTTATTGCTTAAAATGTATTAGCAATTATACATCTATGTGCATATAGAGATAGATATGCTTATATCTAAAGCTATATAGGTATATCTTCAGGTGTAACTAACCAGCCCTTTTAAAGAGCGTTATCAACATCTCAGTGAATTTGTTCACATTCTCTCACAATGAAACAAATACAGTGGGATGACCTGGGGCGTTATCTAAATTCAATAATACTTTTCAATTTAATATTACTGCCCTTGGAAGATTTTTCAACAGCTGGAATTTTTTAAAAAAGCAACAACAAAATCAAGAAACTTGAAGATCAGTCTTTGAAAACAGCTTTAGCCACTCATGCTTTCTTACTTGCCTGCCAAAGAACTGGAAATGATCAATGGTTGTAGTCTCTCAGAGCTTGAGAAAAGGGTTAGACACTTTCAAGCCAGGCTGAGCTTTTTCTTTCTTATCAAAGTAAGACCTGAAAACCTAGAGAAGATTATATAAGCAATGGAAATATCATTGGAAGAATAATTGAATGTGTCTCTATGTGTGTGTGCATGTATGTATATAGTCAAATGATGCCTTTTCTAGCCAGGGTTGGGGAGGGAACAAAGGAGATACCTGGGGACTTTAATATAATCAACAAATCAATTAATTATTTTTTAATAAAGAATAGAAAAATGGAAAAGAAGTTCTGAAAGACACCTTTTTCTAGAATAAGCCTATTTCATCCACATGAAAAATGTTTTGATCAGTATATCCACTTTCAATTATTTTCCTTAAAACATCACTATGTTTCATGTCCTCATCTGCACAGGCTGCATCTGGTAATTTTGACGTTATACAATTGACTAATTTTTTAAAGCAGCTGAACTAGTTAAACCTTTCAGGGAAAGTTTCTTCACCACTGACATCATTTTCCTTTTCTTTCATTGCACTAAATAAATTAGAAGCTTTTGTCTGAAAGAACGCTGTTCTTAGAGGAATGTGTTTTTTATTTCAATCTTCAATCAATACAGATAAAAGATGCTCCATTTCTAACATTGTGATGCTTTCATTCCTTGGACACAGTTGATGTGATTTTGCTTTTTTCCTCTAATTTCTCCTCCATTTTTGTTCAAATGTAATGAAGCCTTTTTTTTGCACTGGCAACAGACATTTCATCAGAAATATCCTTTTTGGGGGTTCATTTTGTTAAGAGCTCTGTTTAAAAAATTAATGTAACCATTGATAATATGGTACGCAGCAGCACATCATAGCAGCACAGGGTGTGCTAGGCAAGTGCGAACTAAGGAACTGGCCTCTTAAAACCTTTGATTAGCTTGTGTGATCTTTGAACGAATTGAATTTTAGCTCAAATTAAATATTACCTATAATTCACACTAAATTAATTGTTTCATTATTCAGACCCACATTTATCTCTTCTATCTGGTTCTTTTCGTTTATCATCACTTTGTTTTTCCTGAACATATACTTTCCTTCACTTTCCTACCCTGAGATCCTTCCACTGAGGCAAGAGTTAAAAAACAAATAAACAGCAAAACCATCCAACAAACAGATCACATCTAACAGTAAATACAATATTCTATACTCATAGCCATCCTCCTCCATAAGGTAAAAAGAGAGATATATTTCCTCAACTCTTTTAGAAGCCAGATTTGGTCATTATAAATATTCAGTTTGTTTCATAGGGGTTTTTTTGTTAACATGTTATAAGAGCATATATTATACCAGTTGTATTAGGTGCGCAATAAATAGTTATTGAATGTTGAGTCACATACATCTAATATCAATCATGAAAGAATAGTGAACAAGTATCCTGGTCTCAAAATTGACAAAATGCCTTTCAATGTCTATGAAAACTAAATCCCAGGTCCTGGCTACTTGTTTTAATTGTAGTTACTAAGGAATAATTTCATTAGTGACTGGAGATCCAAACAGATAAACACCCTCCATTTACATAAAACTTATAGTCTTAGAGAATTAGCTCAGGCAGGTTAAATGGCCTGCCCCCATCACATAGCTAGTGTCTATTAGAAGCAAGATCTAAAGCCACGTATCCCTGACTTCAAAGCTGGACCTCTAATCATTGTTAACTACTCAGTCATTTGTTTGTAACTCAATTTATTTACAAAAAGCTAGTTGTATAACTGGGCAAGTCACTTAATTCCTTTTTGCCTCAGTTCCTCATCTGTAAAATGAGTACACACTAGAGATGAAGATGGCAAACCACTCCAGTATTTTTACCAAGAAAATCCCAAGGGGTCATGTAGAGTCAGGCACAACTTGACGATAGCAAATGTATGAAAAGAAACTGTATGCCACTTGTCTCTCGACAGAGAGGATGAACTTTAACTACAGAAACGTGCATTTTTTTTATATGATCATAGAGAATGTGTTTTGCAAGAGGGGGTTAGTAAAAAGGATGGATTAATGTTTTTAAAATGTTAGTTGATTGAAAAATAAAAAATAATAAACAAAAAGGATTAATTTACCAAAATCATAAACACGGCCACTCCTGCCCTCATTAGAAGTTTTCTATCACATCAAAATCAGTTTTGTATTCTTTAGCTCTGCTTCCAACCCTCTGGACGTTGTTACCATTCCTCATCCAGCTTATTCTGAGAACATGTGACCTCATCCTGGGCCATGTCTCCACATCTGAGACCCTTATCTCCTATTGTTGAGTTCCTTCTAGGACTTCCATTTTTAAAATTTTTATTTATTTTTTTAGAATATTTTTACCATGGTTACATGATTCATGTTCTTTCCCTCCCCCCAATCCTCCCTCCACCCTCCCTGTAGCCAAGGCACAATTCTACTGCGTTTTACATGTGTCATTGATCAAGACCTATTTCCATATTATTGATATTTGCCCTAGAGTGATTGTTTAGAGTCTACATCCCTAATCATATCCCCATCAACCCATGTGTTCAAGCAGTTGTTTCTGTTCTGTGTTTCTACTCCCACAGTTCTTCCTCTGAATGTGGATAGCGTTCTTTCTCATAAGTAGGACTTCCATTTTGAAGAAAGACAAGGCTACCATTTTCCTTTCTCTCCCTAGTACCTTCTGATCCTCTTTTTCCTATCCCATTTATCTGTTGCTTTCCCCCATTAAAATATAAAGTCTATGAGGGCAGACAGTATCCTTTTTGCTTATGTTTACTTCTTCCACCCTTTTCACATTACCTGACAAATAATAAATTAATTAATAATTAATAAATGCTTGCTGACAACTTATACTTTAAGAAATTTATCTATTTTATTGGATCCATTAGTATTATAATGTTTTTGTAAACTTTAAGGAAAAGCTTCTTTCCCAATTTGCCAAATCTAATTTCAGACTTCAATTGTTTGATAGACTGATTGCTTAGACACTAAAGAATGTCTGCCTGATATTGATATAAAACAGTCAATAGGCTTTCAAAGAGGTATGAATTTGTGTCTAGTTTTCTTTATGGATATCTTACTGTTCTAAAACTATTTGAGATACATAGAGTGGATGCCCAAAATGCTAGAGGTGGAAGAAACATTGGAGAACATTTAATGTAGTCTGATCATTAAAAAATAAAAATGAACACACAAAAAATAAGTCTTACTTTGTATCTTAGAAGCAATACTCTGTATTGATTCCAAGACAGAAGAGCTATAATTTATGGATTAAGCAGTGGGGGATTACGTGAATTGCCCAGGGTCACACAGCTAGAATGTGTCTGAGGCTAGATTTGGACCCAGAATCTCTCATCTCCAGGCCTGGCTCTCAATTCACCAAGCCATCTAGCTGTCCTTACAATCTGATCATTTTAAAGATGAATAAATACAGAAGGGAAAATGGCTTACCCAACATCACCCTGGGTCTGCAGGAAACTGAAAAGGCCAGGAAGACAAAATGCTAGCTAATTAACAAATACTATGCTTCTTTCAAGAACTGCATTTGGAAAAACAAAACAAAACATGGGCAAACTTGTATCAAGCATCACAAAAAGGGAATCTGGAGAAAATGTGCACTTAAGAATATTTTCCCATAATTATCCACCAATAAGCAAATCCTTATTTCCAGTTTGGAAGGATGGGAATATTTGCCTTCAATTTTAATGAAGAAAGACATTGATGAGAACAAGGACTGGAATATGATTTGAAGTCTGTAATGGAAGGTGGCTAGGGAAGCACTATATATTTATGTGATAAATTGATGGAAGGAAATATAAGAATATAGTGAGGGGGAACATGATGTAGAACTTTTTCCAGGAAAGTTATCAGAGGCAAAAACACAAACTATGTACAAACACAGACTATATATTCACTGGTTTATACTGTAGACCACATGGACAGAAAGAGGAAATAGATAAGTTCAGGAAACAGCTCATAGTATGGATCCAGGGATATGATACTATAGTCATGAAGTTCAATTATCCAAACATCTCCTGGAGCTATTCTTCTGCCAAAAATAGAACAACTAATAATTTCTTGACTTACCTTAATGAAAATTTCATCCCTCAAAAGGTAGAAGAATCAATGTGGAAAAATTCCATTTTGAATCTGATTCTCACCAACAGAGAATTGGTGGGAGTAGTTGCTGAAGCAGAAATTATGGAAACCTTAAAATTGGACTGTGGTAGGGGACTAATCTATCTTAGAATCTGTGACAGAAAAGGAGAGAAGGTAGCAATGTCGCTAGAATAAAAAATAATAGTCTGCAGGAGGAAAATATTTGAAGGTCTGATTTCCAAGACCTATAAGAAATTGATAGGTATATAAGAATAAGAGTTATTTCTAATAAGTGATCAGAGGATATAAGCAGAGAGCTTTCAAAAGAGGAAACACATACTATTTACATATATAAAATGCTCCAAATCACTACTAATAAGAAAGCATAAATCAAAATTATCGAGATTTTTACTTATTAGATTTATAGCAGTGGTTCCCAAACTTTTTTGGCCTACTGCCCCCTTTCCAGAAAAATATTACTTAGCCCCCTGGAAATTAAATTTTTTAAAAATTTTAATAGCAATTAATAGGAAAGATAAATGCACCTGTGGCCATCATCCCTGGATCACTGCAGCACCCACCAGGGGGCAGTGGCACCCACTTTGGGAATCACTGATTTATAGAGTTGACAAAAGACAAAAAGGATAAATGTAAGTGCAACTGCCAGAAGTCAGGAACACGAACATAAGATCATTTAAGGTTTGAAATGGCTCAACTATTGTTCAAAATAATTTGGAATTATGCTATACCATATATACTCTTTGACTCAGTAATATCCAACAATACAACTGAAGGAGACAAAGGCAAAGGAAAGGTACCACGTTTGTAGGACGTTTGGAGAAGCCCATTTTATAATACCAAGAAATCAAAGCATTTGGAGGATATCTGGAAAAATTATAATATATGAATGTAACACAATATTATTGTGCATTAAGAAACTATAAATAGGAAGAATATAGGGAGACTAAAGAAAATATATATGAAATGATACAAAGGAAGAAAGTAAAACTGGGGAAACTATTTAAACAATGTAATATAAACAAAATCAACATTGAAAGACATCAGAACTCTAGTCACTACATGGCTAAATGTGACTTCATTGAATAAGTGGTGAAGCATACCTCTCTCCTCCAGGTGGAGTGCTTGACAGACCAGAGGTGTGAAATGATGTGCATACTGCCAGATAGGACTTATTCAGGATTTCTTTTGCTTAACTGAGCATTCTAATTTCTAATTAGGCAATTAAATCTAAACGTTGGCTATAAAATAGTAGTATTTTGGAGCTGTAAGAGAAGTTAGAGATCATCTCATATATCATCACCCCCTACCCTTTCTTAGGTTCAGAAATGAAGTTATTTTCTATAGGTAGAAGACTTAAACTTAGGTCTTCAAAATCCAAATCCAATGCTCTTTTCTTCACACCACAATTTGGATATTGTTTCTAATTCTTGAGAATATAGAATGCATTCTTCAGTTAACATGTATGAATGATGTCTGAATGAATAAATGAATGAATGAATGAATGAACTTGGTGGGGAGTTGGTTCAAATTTTGAGAATCATGTTCCCGTGCCTATATAAACCTCAGTTGGAGGTGTAAGAAGCATTCTTGTTAAAATAGATGAAAACCACTCAAATGAATGAAAGTGTGTATGTATATATTTTTCTACAGTCTTACCAGAGCTATGCAGAGACAAACTTTTCCAAATGGCTAGTACTTTTCATTACCAGTAACTAATTTTGGTGTTACATTCACTGAGAACTCACCTGTAATTTTTAAAAGCATTTTTGGCATGACTTATGCAAAAGGAAGTGAACAAGTTATTCAGGCCTGGCAGGTTGACTTTTGAGGTGGAGCTCTGCTAAATGGGAGCATATATTTGAACAAATGGAAAACCAAACAAAATTAAAATAATTTTCAGGGCTTTGGGAATTCATTTCCTTTATAACTTTAACTGCATATGGCCCAGACTCCCTAAATTTCTCATGAACCTTCATAATTTATTTTTGGCAATATATTCAAGGCATGATGCAATGCCATACTGTTTTCCTCTCAACTCTCAGAAGTCATACACAGTCTTGAAGTTAGCTCTAAAGCTCATTAAGAGTCTCTAAAGAAAAATATTTTGGCTGAAAGTAGTATTGCTGATTTTAAGTTGATAATTATCTTCATCTGAGTCAGTCTGAAACCAATCCTCCAATTTTTTTGCTAAGAATATAGTGCTGCTTTCAGTTCCAACATAAAGCCTTACTGTAGCTTTCGTAATTTGAAGGAGGAGGTCTGCTGTTTATGTAGACTCCATCAGTTTGCCCAGCTGCTGTAACCTGTCTATGCAGATGACTCTAGGGAGACTACTTCTGGGAGAACCATGATGACATGGAATGGAAATGTCTTGGAGACATCGTGGAACATGTATAGACATTCTGTAACTGGATCCAATTGGTCAACCACATGGGAAAGGGAATGTTTATGACTGTATTCCAAGATATTCAAAAGGCCTTCATAGCTACTTTGTCTTCATTTTATTCACATTTGAGAAATCTCAGTAACTCTCTCATTCAAGTGAGAGAACATGCCGGGGTTTGAGGTTATATGGCCCTGAGGAGCAACATTTGGTCCTTTCATTTGTTCTTTTCTGTTCTAGGTGAATAGAATGTTGTCTCCAACCACTTGGCAGTTTCACAGGTCAGGGCAGCAAGCCACAGGAATCCAGGATGAATTTTACAGCCAACACAGCATCAGTGCTTCAAGGAGCAAGGAACTCCATTTGGCATTGACCTTTGGGAACTAAGCCCAATGGAAGGTCTCAGCTAACAGTAACGGCACATCTAAATATGAACTTGTGGGCCCAATGCTATACAGCTCTTTACAGTTTGCAAAGCATTTTACAAAATCTCATTTTGTTCTCACAACAACACTGAGAAGAAAGTGTATTATTATTCCAATTTTACAGATGAAGAAACTGAGGCGCACAAGTTAAGTTAATTGGGCAGGTTCACCTATCTAGAAAGTGACTGAGGTGGGATTTGCGCTCAAATGTTCCTGATTCCACATCAAACGCTCTAAATAATAGAGTATCTTTTAAAAAATCCTTTTTACTCTATGGTTAAGTAAACCTCCTTCAGTTGACCATTGAATGATCTATGGATTCTTCACTTCATTCCAATATAAAACCTGTAAGGATAGGGTACCAGCATGAATTAGATGTTCCCCTATCATGTGGTGACCCAATGAAACCACAAGAAAACAAAATTGTTATTAAGGTGTAACAACATAAATATGACCATTGAATTTATCATTGGATGTATCATCATCTTCTAAACCCAGCCATGGGTACTTGAAGGCAATTTCCACAAAATAAACCTCCAGCATATTATAGAATCATAGGCTCTCTAAGTTGGAAGGGGCCTCAGAGACCATGTAGCCCAAATTGTACCAGAGCAAGTGTCCCTTCTACTACTACATTTCTGACAAATGGCGCTTAAGGCAGTCCATCTCCCTTTGGGGATTGCTATTTGTATGGGAGTGTTCCCAGACATCAAGTCTACATTGATCTCTGCAATTTCCACTTAATGCTTTTAGTTCCAGCACCTGAATATGGGCAGAACTAATCCAAGCCCTCTTCTCTACAACAGTACTTCAAAGACTTGAAGATAGCTGTCATGTACCTCCTCACTCTTCTAATGAACTAATGTTTAAACTCCTCCAACCATACTGCATTGTAACTCTTTATTATGATGATTATCTCTGTTTTGGTGATCTCTAACTGGGATCAGTATCTTTTCTAAAATGTGCTATCCAGAACTGAACAGAAAGCCCTAGATGTGATTTGTTTAGGCAGAATGTGGTAAGATGATCATTTTCCTATTAATGGATCTAATTACTGCTCTTAATACAGCTTTCTTGACTCCTGTCATTCATTGACTCATGTTGACCTTAAGGTCCATGAAATCCCCCACATCTTTTTCAGATGAGCTATTGTCTAACTATGCCTCCCCCATGTTCTGCCTAGCTTCCTACCAAGCTCCACTTAAGAGTCATTTTCTATATCAGACATTTTCTGATGTTCTAGCCACTAATCATATCTCTCCTAAATAATTTTGTGTTTACTTTATATATATTTTGTATACAAAGTGTATCCCAAAGGTCATAGTGCAGCTTAAAGCTTTAAATAAATAAACTTTTAAATGAAATTTTTATTTTTATTTATTATTACAAAAATATTTAAAATAAATAATATTTAAATAAAAAATAAAATAAAAATAAATAAAAGCTTATTTGGGACATCCTATGCTTATAGGTGAACATTTTGTTTGCTGTGAGTAGAATGTAAGCTCCTCTAAGGCAGGAAATCTTTCATTTTTGGTTTTGTAGCCCTGGTACCTAGCAAAGTACCTGGCATATAGCAGGGGCTTAATAAAGTCTTATTGGTTGATTGATTAGTTAGTTGTGAAGTTGTTTTTTTTTAAATCTACGAGATGATAAAATTTAATTGATTAGTTCTGATGTAATGTTCTAGCCTATCAAGATCTTATTGAATTCTGACTTGTGCAACCAACATACAGACACTCTCTTTTTTTCATGTTCACACTGTGTCATTTAAAATTATTGTAAGCCCTAGAAGACTATGTCTCCCAGGGCTCCCTGCTACAACTTCCCCTGACACCTCCCACTTCCTTTGTGGAAGGTGTTGGAGAAAGTATAAAAGAGAAAGTTTGGTGCCTTTTCCAGGCTTTGCTCTGCTCTCTCTAGCCAGGAGGCTGACTGACTTTCTCTGATCCTGAACTCTCTCTACCCAGGAGACCCTTTTCCCTTACCTAACCTTTCCCTTTCCTAATCTAAATAAAACCTAGCTATTCTAAACCCTAAAATTGCTCTCAGATCTTTTATTTGAGCCCCAAAGGGCTCTGGTCAATCTCCCCCTGCTGGGGCTTGGAACCACTACCTTCCTTTCCCTTCCTCTACCTTCCTCTCTCCCTTCTCCCATCCATCCTTCATCCTACCTTACTCCCTTCTCCCCTGCACAACACACAGTTTTGTGTTGGTTGCAAGTTTGATAATTATGCCATCTATGCTTTTATTCAAGTTATCGATAATCGTGTTATATATCACAGAAAAGCACCAGAAAGAAAGTAGATGTCCATCAACTGAGGAATGACTAAACAAAGTATGGTACGTGGATGTAATAGAACATTATTGTGCTATATGAAATGATGAGTTTGATTGCTATAGAGAAACATGAAAAATATATAAACTGATACAGAATGAAGTAAGCAGAACCCAGAAAATTTTATTTATATATGTACACATATTCATATATATGTAAAATGATCATGATATAAGTGGATAGAACCAACACACAAATACACACACACACACACACACACACACACACACACACACACACAAATCATGTGGTTGTGGTAAAATTGCAAAGAACAAACATGGCCTCAAAGAAGAGAAATAAGAAGACATTTATCTACCTTACTTTAAAAAAAATTTTTTTAACCCTTACCTTCTATCTTACAATCAATACTAAGTATTGGTTATAAGGCAGAAGAATGGCAAGAGCTAGCTCACCTTACTTCTTTTTAGAGGTGGGAGGTCCAATAGATTTTTCAATGTATTGATCAGTTTGCTAATTTTTGTTTCTTCATTCTCTTTTTTTCTCTTGAAATATTATTTGTTATATGTGATGGTTCCTTTGAAAGGGGAGAGAGAGGGATATTGGAAGAGATTTAAGTGATATATAAATTAAACATATCAATTAAAATGTTTAAGGTTGGACCATGTTGGAAAGTTTTGGAAAATGGTTCTGCTTGGTGACTGGGTTTGTGTCCTTTGAGGAATTACCATTTTTAGCTACTCCATCTGATTAAACTATCAATTAAGGCTCAGAAGCCTTACAATCGTCATTCATAGAGGGAGTGCCCAGATGGATAAAATCATAGGACATTCAAGAATTTCAGTATATACAAATTTCAATATATACCTACATATTCCTCTTCTTTCACCACCTTGAAATATTAGGCTAATTTCATTGATTATTTTTATTTCCAGGCCTCATATTATTTTGCATTTGGGTTCCAATATGAAGCCTTGTATTTTTTCAGAATTATATTTTATACTTTGGTAAGTGAGAATAATGACCTGTGCATCTTTGCATTACAATTTGCGGTATAGTTATATTTCCATTGGCAAAGAATGAAATCTATAACTTAGAGAAAATGTCTCTAAGTCATAAAAGCACTGATAGAAAAGAGGGAGAAATCCTTGTCTATTCTCCCATTGGAAAATAAGAAACAAATCACTACTGTTTTTTGAAACAATGACAAATCCAACCTTAAAATTAAAGACTGGGTTATAAAGAAACAGTTAAATGAGTCATAGGAAGAAATAGTAATATTATATTAGTGGGAACCTTAATTCACCCCTCTTAGACTTAGAGAAGTGAAACTAAAAAATAAATAAGAAATAAGTTAAGGACCTGAATAAATATTAGAAAAGTTAGATATGATAGTTCACCAAAGAATATCGAATGGGAAAAGAAAGGATATGCTTTTTTTCTCAGCTGTGCATAGCACATTTACAAAAATTGACCATGTATTAGGGCATAAAAAAACTCACAAAGATTCAGAAAAATAGAAATGTCAGGTGTATGTTTTACTCATTATAACACAAATGAAATTATGTTCAATAAAGTGTCTGTAGGAAAGATTGAAAATTAATTGGAAACTAAATAATTTAAACCTAAAGATTGCATGAGTCAAAGAACAATCTATACACACACATATATATGTATATATACATATATATATATATATATAACTATACCTCAAAGAAATGAAAGAAAGAGATAAAGCATTTATATATACAAAACATTTTTAGCAACTCTTTTTGAGATGGGAAAAATTGGAAACTGGGAGGATGCTCATCAATTTTGGAATAGGTGAGCAAATTATGGTAAATATGGTGAAATACTATGGTGCTATATGAAATGATGATGGAGTTGATTTCTGAAAAACCTGGGAAGCTTTCTATGAACTGATGCAAATTGGTGAGTAGAAACAAGAGAAAAATGTATAAAATAACAACAATATTGTAAAGAGAATTAACTTTGAAAGGCAGTGATTCTGATCGTCCAAGTGACCAACTTGAATTCCAAAGAAGTCATAATGAAACATACTATTAAATCTGCTATTCACTTTTAGGTAGAGAAGTGAGTGATAGAGTAAACATTAAACCATATATTCTATTTTTTTACACATGACTAATGAAGGAATTTATTCTGCATGACTAGAAATATATATGTATATACATATACCTATATATGTAAAGGGTTTTGTTTTTCTTGCCTTCTTAATAGGTGGGGAAAGAGGAGAGAAGAAGAGGATTTGGAACTAAAAATAAAATAAAATTGAATTAAAAAATATTGAGTTGAACAAAAATATATGACCTGGGAAAATACCTGTAGTTATATACAAGGAAAAGGATGTCATATAAGGAATTTAATATGGCCATAGACCTAATACATATGTTATCTATAGCCACTGCCTGAGATGATAGCCTGACATCAGTAATATACATTGTTAACATTGGTACTTGAGATTGGAAAACTAGATTTGTGGGCCAAGCCATCTGACATCATTCTCTTTTCCAGGGTTTTATGAGGAGACACCCACACATCACCTGGAAATTCATGGGTCTGACTCATTCTTTATGGTAGATTTTACAGAAATAATCCTACCTCATTCAGTCAGTTAGGTGTTTTCCATTTGTGAATTACTTCTTTAAGCTAAGCCTCTTATCTCATGCAAACAAGTTGACAAATTGCTCTGTAGTCTGTACAATGCCATTTTCAGGATTTACTTTCACCTATTACCTTCCCTCTCCCTTTTTTATGAGGATTTATCACTTAATCTACTTTTTTATCTATGTGCTTAGAGTTGTCCATGCCAAAGGAATGATTCTGGCCTTAGCAGAAAGTATATAAAAGACCTCTGTCTGAACCCAAGCCTCACCTCAATAGCACCTAATGCTGATGTTGACTGTTGGTATCCTGTTGTACTGACCTGATCTGACTATCTGGATTTTATGATGTTTTCCCTGCTCTGCAGGTACCTGCAAGTCCATTAATCTTTGCCTTATGTGCCTGGAAGCTTGCCTTGAAGCTACTTCTGGACTCTACTGACTTCACTGCTGGTAGCTCTTATTTGTCCCTGAAGCCTCTCTAGGGACCCTTTGCTTGACTATTGCCTGTGATCCTAGATATAGATTGGCAATAAGTCAGAGAATAAGAAGGGAAGGAAGGAGGGAGTGGGAGTGGAGGTTGAGACAGAGAGAGGTGAGAAGGGAGAGAGAGAAAGGCAGAGACAGAGAAGAGAGAGGACAGAGGGAAAAAAGGAGGAGGAAGAGACAAAAGGGGAGAGAAAAAAGGGAAAATGAAGAAACAGAGAGACAAAGTACACTAGAGAAACGGGAGGAAGGGGTAAGAAGAGAAGGAGGGAGACAGGCACAGAGACACAGAGAGAGATAGAAAGAGGGAAGGAGGGAAAGAGGAGAAGTTGAGACAGACAGACAAAGACCTTACTTCAAGATAGAAATAAAGACCCATTCTCTATTCAGAATTACTGGGATCAGAAAAGCATTCTGAATAGCGAATAAAAATCTGAGTGTGAAGTTGGCCAACCTCAGGATGATGCATTTTTCATCTTTAACAAGTTACAAAGCTTGTCTGCTAAGGGATAGAGGGCTTTTGTTCTCTGTCACTAGAAGTACCCACACTGATGAAATCACAGATGCTTGAAGTGTTAAACAATTTAAAGATGTAACAGATTTCTACTGCCTGTCTGTCAGGATTTGGTGACTTCTGACTGTTGCTATTAGCAGTTTGGGATCATGTAGGACTCAGAAGGGAAAAGAGAGACCAAGGATATTCCTTCTAGTAGAATGTTTGTTGACAGTGAGTGACTAGCTACCAGCAGATCAGTAAGAACAGTCTAGAGATTTCCCTGATTTTATGTTTTATCCAGGCAGTGTTAATTAGTGTCCAGATCAGAACTATTGGCAGTATTGGCAGCTGCCTTTCTATTCCTGTTTTCCCCAGAGAGAATTGGTATAGAGTTTTCTACCTGCCAATGTGAGGCTAAGTGCTAGACCAATCCAATGCATCTATTACTCACTGCATGCCGAAATTACAAATGCCAACTGCCATTTTTGGAGACATTTCCTAAGTCAAAGAAATATTTACATTAAATGTAGTTCACCATATGTAGAGTTAAGAGTTTTCTTTGAGGCATCACCATTTGTAACCTCATGATTTGCATGCTAACTGTTCAACTTTTCCTCCTCTTTCTCTGTATCTTTTCCAAGAGTCTAAGTGAGTTCTGCTTCTTCCTTTCTCCTCTACTCTAAAATCATGACATGGTCTTCTAAGGTCACTCTCTGGATAACTATTATAACTGGACTGAAGAGTCCGCCCACCCCGAAATAACAGCTGCTTCTCAAGATCATTGGATCATCCTCAGGTTAATTACCAAAAAAAAAAAAAAAAAGAAAGTGCAGTTATGGGCCTCCTAGGCCAACAACTAGTTGTTTCTGAAGTCACTAAGGGTTTTGAATGAATGACAAGATCAAGATCCCTGAAAAACCCATCATGATTCCAGAACAGACTAACCCCAAGCTTAGCCAAGAATGCCTTGGTGAAGTAACGATGCTTCTAAAGCTTTGAAGTTGATCTGATTGATATATAATACATAATTTTACACTATATATGCTAGAACAATTCAGCCTCAAACTGCAGTGCTGTCAAAGATACTGCTTTTGACCCTCATGTTGATATTGGTCCTGGTATCACCTGGAAGTATCTGAGGAAGCCTGGAAACTTTCACATTACCTGCACTCTATCCATGAGCCAATGGGCTTTTACATATCCTTCAGTAAGCCTTATTGGAATATACTTCATTTGTAAATTGAGTTTTGCTTTCACCTTGAAGTGGTTCAGCTGTAATATTTACCATATCAACATCTAGTTAAGAAGAATTTGCTGCTAAATGTTGGGAAATGGAAGTCTAATTATTTTTCCCACTTTAAAATTGGCCCTCGAACCAAGGAAAAGAACCTTTCCTTCTTGTTCTTGGTAATATTAAGGGACACTCAGTACTATCTGATGAAGAAATCAATTTAATATCCACCAATTACAATCACATGTAATATTAAAAGTTAAAATGAGATGAGGAAGAATGAGGACTTGAAACAGTCAAATATATCACTGGAAATTATGATAAATCATGTCGTTATGAGGAGTGCTGATAATGTTGCTCACCCTATTGCATCCAGATAGGATAATATTTAAAAATGCTGCATGACAATTACATCATACAGTTTTCTAGAAGCTCTACATCGAAGATTTCATAAGGATAAACTCTGTATATTTTTTTCTTACTTTAAAACTTAAAAGATTAGTGAATATGTCAATACAGGTACATTCTCCTTTGAAACAGATAACAACTGCTCACACTAAAGATAGTCATCCTGGACAAAGATGTGGCCAACAGTGTGGCCAACTTTCAAGAAATGTGTCATTACACTCACCTAGTTTGGGTAATCAATAAATTAGCAAGTAGTTATGATAGACCTCTTGAAATGGGTTCTGGAACACAAAAGGGAGACAATTTCTGCCTTCAAGAAACATATTCTATAGGAGCATACAAAGAGATATGTAAAAAGTTAGAGACTTTGAATGTAAACTAAAACATTCTTTGTTTTAGAACGGTTTTGGAGCTAGAATAGCCTATCAAAATATTCCACTCCCCCAAAATGAACTTGCTTTTATGGCATAGACTATATTTCTACCTCTTTCCCTAGACTCCAAAAGGAATCTGGGAAGAGTAACTAACTGTGATAGAAATGATCCCCATAAATAGACGTGGAGTAAGTACCTTCCTGAGGGAATTGACTGAACCAGGAAGACTTTTCCCATAAGAGAGGCAAGATCTCCCTAACCACCTTGGAAATGCTCTCCCTCCTTCCCTCCCTCCCCCCTCCCTCCCCCCTCCCTCCTTTCCTTCTTTTGGAAGGGAAGTAAACCCAAAGAAGGTATTATATAGTATATGTAAAAAAATAAATCCTTACTGATTGATGGGGAGGGGATGGGCACTAACATAGAGGGGAATTAGGAAAGACTTTTAAGAGACATGAAGTCCAACCTTGTGCCCATATTAAAATCCTTTCTCACCTGGCTGCTTGTGCAAGAACTTGTGTTTTACTAACCTTAAACAAAAATTCAATTTAGCAAATGTTCATTAATTTCCTGTTCTATGCAAAGTCCTGTAGTCATAGTCTTCTGGGAGTCAATATCATCCTCATGATATAAAGCATCCAAAGAGGACTCTGGAGAACAATCTCATTCCTTACCTTCAAGGAATTAGTATAATCTCTTTATAACACCTCCGTTTTCTATTGTTTTTGCATTCAGTAGAGAGTTTTTATGGAGTAATCATTCTCATATTTGGCTGAAAATAGCTATCACCTTTCCTGCCTAGGACATGAATAGCTAAAAGGATATTTGTGCACACGATCTCTGCTTTTATTTTTAGACAATTTCAATAGGAATTTGTCAATAAATCCTAAAGCTCATTCCTTCTCAGGAACAAATTTACTCTTAAATTTCTCAGTGCCAATTTTTCAACAAAAGGTAAATAATATTATCATTATGTAAAAAGGTATAGAGTTCATGGAAGAATCCATGAATGATAGAACTTTAGAAATGAAAATTCCTGGCCTAACAGATTATTTTTTACTAACAATTTCTGCTCTACTTCTTAGCAAATGCCTCATCATATTAATTTTAATGACATTTAATTAATTTTAAATGTCATCAAATGTACTTTATCTTCTTTCAAAATCAAGCACTACAAATTAAAATGTTTAAAGTCTTCAATTTCATGAGTGTGGGAACTCCATTCACCAAAGCAGATTGCAGCCTATATAACTTAAGTAAGTCCTTCAAAGATGCTTGAGGCTCAGAAACTAATGGACTTACCCAGGTTCACAAAGCTAATAAGTGTCAGAAGTGAGATTTGAAACTAGATCTCTCTGATTACTCTGGCACACTACATCTGAACAGGAAAATGAAATAAAATACAACTTTTATGAAGTGCATTTTGCATCTCTGAAAGTTCTTTTAAAGATTCGTGACTATATGCTGGCTGCTGTTTCTGTCACTTTTGCAAGATACAAGCAGTAGGAGTAGATTGGGATGACATTTTGCTATGAATAACTAAATATAGGAGATGTAAATAGTCTCAACGTATATAGAAATCAATGTATCCCACTTGCTGCTTTTTTAGGTAAATACCAAAATAGATTGTGATTATATAAAATATAATTATGTGGAAATGATACAGAACACACATTATTATTTAAGTTTTACATTGGTTCTTAAAAGTGGTTGGAAATCTTGCTCATCATTTCAAGAGGCAAACAAAAACTTTGGGCAAGAGACTCCCTTAAAGTGGGGACCATATCTTATTACTTCTGTGAAGTGCAATAGAAACAAAGGTCAGATGAGTAGAGGAAGTTAAAGAACTGGGAAGCCAAGAGATTCAAAGATGTCAGGTGTCTAGGTGGAGAAGACCAAGAGTAGTGAGACTGAGAGTATTGAACTGATTGGAGAAGGAGACTGACCAAGAGGTCCATAGATGACAGCAACAGTGATCTTGACAGAATGGATACCTTTGAACATTCTGGCCTCTCTGGTCATGGTACCATGGTACTAGTATTGAAGACTAGAGCAATTGAGTGTTTCAAGCTCAAAATCAGTATGGAAGGAGATACTTAAATGCCATTTAATATTTAACAAAAGATGTTCAACTATAGCAAAGAAAGGATCCTCAGCAAGGAAATAGCATTGTTTCAGTTGGATATAGCTCTCTTCATGCCCTTGCCCTTTCCTATCCCAGGATCTATCTGAGGCACATCCATGGGAAGTCCATTTACTCTTTATTGTTGATTAGAGTACTCCTGACTCGATTTTTATGCTTTAAGCTACTGTGAACTTAAATCAACAACACTTCAAGCCACAGCCTCCTGAACAAATCAAGTTTTGAAGATGATTTATTGCCTTTTAAAGGCATGGGTGATTAATTTTCACAGTCACAACAAGGCCTAATGACAAAATTCCTAACCAGATTAGTATATGTTGTTCCTACTTATAATACCCTAGTAATCAAGACACCACAGTTCACTGAATATTAGAATTCCTACTTTCAGCTCACCTAAATTTCTCACTGATGTCAGGGAGGATATCCTGTTCAGAATTCATTAAAAAAAAGATTACTTAGCAAAAGTCAATTTTTTTAATATTGATATTCATAGTCAACATTGAACTAATTGCACCAAGATGTAGAATACTACAAAGTCTCTTCACTGACATTCTTCACATTGCAAAAGAAATTGGCTGCAGCCAGCCACCCACATTCAAAACCAAAGTAGATAAAAATTGACTATTTCCAAGAGTATGACATGTGACTAGATGGACAATCTATCCAGTTAGTCTATCACTATGTGAACTGAGATTCCCCAACATTTAATAAATGCTCTCTTAATGAATGACTTGAAGTATTAAGTCAATGATCACATCAGAGTAGGAACAAAAGAAGGATCAGTATATAAAGTTTGTGTATTTTAAGTCAAAGTAATTAGGATGAAACACTTAATTGGCTAATACTTGGTGTAAAATGAGTAGGAAAATGGCTGCTGATGGTCCCAGAGCTCTTCTAATTTGGAGTATATTCTTCCAGGATAGTGGGACATAACATTTTGTACTACTATTGGTCACCACTATCATAAAAATTAAAAGTTAGTCTATAGGTCCTTAGGATTTACAGCAGCCTCAGAATATGGCTTCTGTCTTTAAAATGAAGTCCCACATTCTCACATGGCTCATCATCATGTTTTTAGAAGTTTTCTTTCCTTCCTAAGTGAAGCTTATAGAGACAGAAGCCAAATTTAATAGCCCTTGGGCCTTCCTCTGTGAATATAAATTCCTATCCACCAAGATCTAGGATGAAGAGAAGGGATGGGGTGGGAGCTTTCCTTAGATGCTTAATCAGTGAACACATATTTGTTGTCAGGCAATAGAGACTGGGGAAATAGGATAAATTTTAGCATGAACAAAGAGGCACATGGCATACAAAAAATCAAAGTGTAAAAAAAAGCAAAAAAAAGGCACAAAATTTCTTTCTCCCTCATTCAATTACATGTTGTTTTTCTTGAAAAAAAATCATAAAAGAATAAGTCTACAGGAAATTCATTAATAAAATATTTGGCAGGAAATGTATACCTTCATTAACTGCTACCAAAAGAGGTCTATTAACTGCTAGTAAAAGGGAACATCAATTTATATTTCTCATTTTTTGGATTTAGACAAATTCACCAAAGAACAAAGAAAATATTATTAAGGAGACAAACTAGGAAAGCTTAGAGATTTAAACATTTTTCCATTTTATCTTTCTGGAAGGAGAAGGAAGGAGAAGTGAGGGGTGGCTTCCTTTTTACTGTGATAGGTGATACTCTTGACCAAGAGTAAAATTGCTCAAATGTACACAGAATGCCATTACTGAATTATAACAGTTAGGATAATGCAGACATATATTTTAATAGACATTTTGTCCAGTTTCTTATTTTGGAGAGCAATGTTATTAGCTTTCAAGTGATTCTCTTAAAAAGGAAGTGAAGCCATTCATAACTATTCTCGAGGCAGCCCATGGTCCAGGAAGGCCATTAGCAAACATTGTTTCAATTTATTCATCTTAAACAATGGAAAGTTTAATATGAAAAAGGGAAGGTCAGGAATGTGAGTTGAGAGGATTATTTTGAGAGCAGGTATAATAGCGAACCCATATCTCTCTCCACTGTGGAGAATTAAGAACAATAAATAACAAATTAGGGGAAAATACAGGAATTTAGAACAATAGAGGACAAATTCTGAAAAAAAAAAAAACAACACATAGACTCTCTTTGGTTCATGGGATGCATCAGTAGACATGTTTAAGAAAAAAACAGGAAATGGACCAATCAACTCTCTCTCTCTCTCTCTCTCTCTCTCTCTCTCTCTCTCTCTCTCTCTCTCTCTCTCTTCCTCCATTCATGAATCTATTTATGTCAGTCTCTGTCTTCCTCTCTTATGTATCTATATACACACAATAAACATGTGTACATACATATACACATACATATATGTACATCTATATTTATATTATCTCTTGCATAGTTGCTGTAGATGGAAAAAGACCAAAGCCCTTGAAATGAATAGTAGCAAATCAGACTGGTTCCTGATCACATTTGGGATATTTCCTGATCTTTCAGTGATTCTGAATTTTTTCACAGTTACAAAGTCCCTTCTCTTTTAACATTATCTCAATGACAAAAAGCACTAAATCATAGAACATTTTGGAAGAATTGAAATTATAGGTTGCCAAAAGAGAATGGAATGATCCACTCTAAATGTATGCAGGTTCTATCATATTAATAATGATGGTTTTATATTAGGAGTGGCATAGAAAGTATCATTGAGGACTTGTACCACCTGAAACAGAATGAAAATGTGAGCCAATGTAAGAAGAGTAAAATATGGTACCTCTGAGGTTTTAAAAGAGTCAGAGAAATTCCTCCATTGTCTAGCTAGCACATAGTAGATTTTAATAAATGTTGGTTCATTAGACTGTTGTGCCAATGGATAATCCATAGAGGATTTCTAGAATAAGAATAGTATGGGATGATATGCCTTTGAAGGGCTGTGATCTGAATGGTGGAGGAATGCTTCCAATAACAAAACTACAAGTCCTTTAAGTGTCAAACATCTCAATCTTTTCTTTTTCATCAACACATTTTCATACATCATTCTCTTGCTCATGATCAATCAATCAAAAAGCATTTATTAAGCACTTACTTGACAATGCATATGGCCCAAAGGGATGGAAGGAAGAAGGAAACAAGCATCTATTCAGCACCTGTTATATCCCAAGCATTGTGCTTTACAAATAATATTTCACATGATCTTTGCAACAGCCTAGGAGGTAGGTGTTATTATTTTACCCATTTAATAGTTGTGGGTACTAAGATAGATAGAAGTTAACTGGCTTGTCTAAGATAACATAAGAAGTAGGTGTCTGAGGCTGATTCTGAATTCAGATCTTCCTGATTCCATTCCCAGTTCTCTACCTACTGTATTATCTATAAATAATGGCAAAATTACATTTGCACATATATACATAGTTATACACATATGTATGTAGACATATGTGTGTGTTTATGTATTTATATTTATACATCACTTTTTATTGTTGCAATGAATAGATTTAGGACAATTAAATCCTAGAGGGAATAAATAGGAATGATCCTTTCCCTATTTTTCTTTGTTTCCCTGAAGTCCCAATATTTACTCTAGAAAACTTTTAACATTGACCTTTTCCTTCCAATAATTACAACTACCAACAAACAGAAAGAAGAATACTTTTCTCTTTTAGGAAGGGACAAACATTTTCCATTGGAGTATATTCTTTCTGTTTGTAGTAATGTTAATGACTGAGACGTCTCAACTTTTATGGCAAATAAAGATTTTTCTCCCCTTTTCACTACATACATAATTCACTCTGGGGCTTGGGGATTTAGTTAATTGGAGCCTTGTTTCAAATGCAAAAAAATCATTCTGAGGCAGGGTTTTGTCATAAGACTGATGAACCCTCAGCATATTTAGAACTTTCTGGTCTCAACACATGCCGTTCATTTGTCCCCTATAGGAAGTATATCATTTTTGAATTTTAAGAATAGGAAATGTGTCTTTGACCTTCTGAAAACCTGGGCTTGGCAATGAGATTACAAACATTGAGCTAGCTTGCTCAAATATTTCAGCTATTCATCAACTTAGGGAGTCCCATCTTTGGCCCTTAACACACTCTTCCCTTTTCCTGGTCTTCCCAACTCCTTAGGCCTCCTACCATCCTATAACATGCTTTCTCATCTAACATGCTTTCTAGAAAAAAAGTAAGAGCTTGGAGATGGAGTAAATGAGTTGCTTTTTAGTGTGATGCCTGTTTTGGTTGGGAGTGGATTTTAGAAATGTAATAGTACCGCCAAGCATAGGATTTATGGTGAGAGAAACAAGAGGCCCGAGGAAGGGCAGAAGCAAGGGACGTAGAAAACATCCAGAGAGATAACAGTGAAAATAATTGTCTCTTCTTGAGAATCTTATACACTGCCAAGTCCTCGGAGATCCAATGACATTGACTTCCTTGCTATTCTTCACACATGACATTCCATCCCCCAACTCTGGCTGTTTTCATTGCTTGGCTCCTATGCCTGGAATGCTCTCCCTCCTCGTCTCTGTCTCCTAGTTTCCTTGGCTTCTTTTAAGTCTCATCCCAAATCCCACCTTCTTCAAGGCACATTTCTTGATCCATCTTAATGCCAATGCCTTTCCTCTCCTGACCAGCTCCAATCTGTCCTCCATATATCTTGTTTGTGCATGATTGTTTGCCTATTGTTTTTCCACAGGACTCTAAGATCCTTGATTGTCTGGCAGATAGTAGATGCTTAAGAAAGGCTAGTATACTGACCTATTGCAGAGGAGTTCTGAGAATAGCTGAGTTAAGAGTAGGAGGGCACGCAGAGGCTGCGTGAGATGATTATATGTGTGTCCAGTGTAATGGCTAGTTCTATCCCATAGCACAAAGCTCCCCTCCCCTACTCCAACTTCCACCCTACCCCATACATATGTTATTCTGTAGTTCAATGAATTAAAAATAATCTTTTGTATTGCTGGGGATGCCTATGTGGTAGATCTTTAGAAGTGTCTCGTCTCCCTTTATTTTATTCTCTATGCTATTAAAAACCATGAATAACCATTATGATACATTTCCTAGAGCTTATATGTAGCATGGAAGGGGTAACTGGGGGAGGAGTAGAAAGATTTCAAACTGCTGTATCAGCTAAAGTAATATTTCTGGCTGGCAGCTTGTAGGAAAAGAAGAGAGTTATTGATTTAACAACTCCCCAGAGTAGAGAAAACACATTCTCTGTGATTTCTCTGGGCATCAATAAACAAATCAGGAATGAAAATTAAATGAGTCAGGCACCTTCCATTCCTAGTGAGCTGATTTGGAAGGGAACCATGCCCCAGAGTGGAGGTATCAATGTATGACTAGAATTCTTCTTGTTCAGTCATATCTGGCTCTTCGTGACTCTCTTTGGGGTTTTCTTGGCAGAGATCATGGAGAGATTTGCCATTTCCTTCTCCAGCTCATTTTACAGATGAGGAAACTGAGGCAACTGGCTTAAATGACTTACCAGTAAGTGTCTGAGGTCACATTTGAACTCAGATCTTTCTGACTGCAGGCTCAGTGCTGCAACCTAGTTGCCTCACAAGCACAGCAAGAAGGGCTACTTAGTTGCTCGATCATAGAGGGGTACAAAGTAGAAGATTGGAAAGGCAAGAAGGGACTAGATTGTGAAGAGCTTTAGAAGCCAAACAGAGAGGCAAATAGTTAGCTCAGTGCATAGAGTGCCAAGCCTAGAGACAGGAGGTCCTGTATTCAAATCTGGTCTCAGATTCTTCCTAGCTGTGTGACCCTGGGCAAGTCACTTAACTCCAGTCACCTAGCCCTCACTGCTCTTCTGTTTTAGTATCAATATTTAGTATCAATTCAAAGACAGAAGGTCAGGGTTATTAAAAAAATCAAGCAGAAAACAGAGAGACTTACGGTTAAGATGGCGGCAGAGTAAGGAGCAGCACTGTTTGTTCTCTCCTAACTGAAGCATACAGGACTCCTCAAGGGGACATAAAAACGAATCCAGATGAATGAAGGGACCCCACAACAGGGCGCAGCATTGAAGGTACATGGAATCAGGGCATTTCCACGCTATAAAGGGGTGAAACAGCTCTCACTACAATGCAAGAGGAAGAAGCCCCTCCACCACCCCCACACCACGTACAGCCCAGAGGCCAATGCACAAGAGTCAAAGCAGGATTGGGGCACCCAGTAAGTCACTGGCAGCTCCAGGGCTTGTTCCCGAGAGCAGCAAGACTTAGGACCCCAAGTGGCTAAAGAACGCTCATGGACTTCCCTGAGCACTGGCGGGGTTGAAGACATTGCCCTAGGCACGGACAAAGATCTCAAGAGCAGGCTAGGACCTCTAGTGGGGACCCTGTGCAGACGGGGAATGCGGCTGTGGAAACAGCCCCTGAGACTGCTGAAGGAGCCTCAGGCAGAGGGGCAGACCGGGAACTACCAGGAGGCCTGACCCCGAGGACAAGGAGATCTGAGCCCTTGGGAGCCTAGAAAGTGCATATAGACCCTGAGTGTGAAGACAAAGCTGAGCAGGGGCAGGGCTAACAATGGCAAGCCAAGAACCCCAGAAGAGAAAGACTATCAAGAAGAACTCTGGAACACTCAACAACTTTTACACAGAGAAAATCCAGACAACAGAGGAGGACAAAAATGTAATCATATCCAAACCTTCCCAAAACAATGAAAACTGGTCACAAGATAGTGAAGAGTTCAAAACTGAGATGTTGAGGAAGATGGAAGAGATCTGGCAAGAAAATAACAGTTTAAAAGGCAGAATTTTGCAATTGGAAAGTGAGGCTCAGAAATCAAATGAACTGATAAGCAAATTGAACACCAAAAATGACCAGATTGAAAAGGAAAACCAGTCCCTAAAGGCTAGAATTGAGCAATTAGAAGCCAATGATCTCTCAAGACAACAAGAACAAATAAAACAAAGTCAAAAGACTGAAAAAATAGAAGGAAACCCGAAATATTTCAATGAAAAAGTGACAGACCAAGAAAACCGGCCTAGAAGAGACAATTTGAGAAACATTGGTCTTCCAGAAAAAGCAGAAATTAATAGAAGAAACTTGGACTCCATACTTAAAGAAATTATTCAGCAAAATTGCCCTGAAGTTCTACAACAAGAGGGCAATATAGATATTGAAAGGATCCATAGATCACCCTCTATACTGGACCCAGAAAAGTCAACACCCAGGAATATAATAGCCAAATTCAAGAGCTTTCAAGTAAAAGAAAAAATCTTACAAGAAGCCAGAAAGAGACAATTCAAATATCAAGGAGCACCAATCAGGATCACACAGGATCTGGCAGCCTCCACGCTAAAAGACCGCAAGGCTTGAAATATGATATTCAGAAAGGCAAGAGAGCTGGCCCTTCAGCCACTGATCAACTACCCATCAAAACTGACTATATACTTCCAGGGGAAAGTATGGGCATTCAACAAAATTGAAGATTTCCAAGTATTTGCACAAAAGAGACCAGGACTAAATGGAAAGTTTGATATTCAACCACAAAAATCAAGAGAAACATGTAAAGGTAAATAAGAAACAGAGGAGAAAGAAAGAAAACTCATAATTTTTTAAATTTGACTCTTTAAAGGCTTAAATAAGATCTAATTATATGTATTCCTATGTGGAGAAATGCTATGTATAATTCTCTGTAGTGAACTCTATTCACTATTATAGCAACCAGAAGAATAATTCATAGGGAGAGGACAGAATACTAAATGGTCTAAGATGACATGAGGGGGTGGGAAAGAGGAGGTGAATAGTAGGGGACACCAAGAGAAATTTGAGTGAATAAGAAAAATATGATATTCCATCACACACAAAGAGGGCATGGGAAGGGGAGGGGACAAATACTATTATAAGAAGGAGAGGAAGAGAGCATTAAGAGGTAATATTTAAATCTTACTCTCAGTGTAATCAACCTGGAGAGGGAAGAGTAGCTATATTACCCATTGGGATAAAAAAAAACTCTATCTAACCCTACTGAGAAAGTGAGAAGGGAGAAACCAAAGGGAGCAGGGGAGTGGGAAGGTCAAAAAAGGGAGGGGAGAAGAAGGGGGAGGGAATTCATTAGGCCTTTAAAAATAAAAAGAGGGGAATAACGAGGGAGGGGGTAGAAAGGGAAGTTAATCAAGGGAGTGGATAAGGAATAGCAGCTTCATAGCAAACCACTGCTTTAAAAGAAAATAGTGTAAGAAGAAGGAGTGGGACTAGGGGAGGATACAAAAATGTCAGTGAATGCACAACTGATAATTGTAACTCTGAATGTGAATGGGATGAACTCACTCATAAAACAGAAGCAAATAGCAGAGTGGATCAGAAACCAAAATCCTACCATATGTTGTCTACAAGAAACACATATGAGGTGGGTAGACATACACAAGTTTAAGGTTAAGGGCTTGAGCAAAATCTTTTGGGCATCAAATGAGAAAAAGAAGGCAGGAGTGGCTATTATGATTTCTGACAAAGCCAAAGTAAAAGTAGATATGATTAAAAAAGACAGGGAAGGTCATTCATCCTGATTAAAGGCAATATAAACAATGAGGAAATAACAGTGCTCAATATATATGCATCAAGTGGTATAGCATCCAAATTCATAAAGGAGAAACTGGCAGAGCTCAAGAAGGAAATAGATAGTAAAACCATAATAGTGGGAGATCTAAATATTCCTCTTTCAGATCTAGATAAATTAAACCAAAAAATAAATAAGAAAGAGGTAAGAGAGGTGAATGAAGTCCTAGAAAAATTAGATTTAATTGATATGTGGAGAAAAATAAATAGGGACAAAAAGGAATACACCTTCTTTTCAGCTGCACATGGTACATTCACAAAGATTGACCATGTAATAGGGCATAGAATCATTGCAAACAAATGCAAAAGAGCAGATATAATAAATGTAGCCTTCTCAGATCATAATACAATAAAAATAATACTTAGTAAGGGCACCTGGACAGGCAAATTAAAAACCATTTGGAAATTAAACAATATGATTCTCCAAAACCAATTTGTCAAAGAAGAAATCACAGAAACAATCAACAATTTCATTGAAGAGAATGACAATGATGAGACATCCTACCAAACTCTGTGGGATGTAGCCAAGGCAGTATTCAGGGGGAAATTTATATCCTTGAGTGCATATATTAACAAATTAAGGAGGGCAGAGATTAATGAATTGGGCATGCAACTCAAAAAATTAGAAAGCGAGTTAAATTAAAAACCCCCAGATGAAAACTAAATTAGAGTTAAAATTACTAAAAATTACTAAAATTACTAAAAATTAAGGGAGAAATTAATAAAATCAAAAGTAAAAGAACTATTGAATTAATAAATAAGACTAGAAGCTGGTACTTTGAAATAGTAGTACTATTTAGTACTACATAGTACTATCTAGTACTACATAGTACTAGAAATAAAATAGACAAAGTGCTGGTCAATCTAATAAAAAAAAAGGAAAGAAGAAAACCAAATTGACAGTATTAAAGATGAAAAGGGAGACCTCACCTCTAATGAAGGGGAAATTAAGGCAATCATTAAAAACTATTTCACCCAATTATATGGCAACAAATATAACAATTTAGGAGATATGGATGAATATTTACAAAAATATAAATTGCCTAGATTAACAGCAGAAGAAATAGAATACCTAAATAATCCCATATCAGAAATAGAAATTGAATAAGCCATCAAAGAACTCCCTAAGAAAAATCACCAGGACCTGATGGATTCACAAGTGAATTCTATCAGACATTCAAAGAGCAACTAATCCCAATACTATACAAATTATTTGATATGATAAGCAAAGAAGGAGTCCTACCAAATTCCTTTTATGACACAAATATGGTACTGATTCCAAAGCCAGGTAGACCAAAAACAGAGAAAGAAAACTATAGACCAATCTCCCTAATGAACATAGATGCAAAAATCTTAAATAGAATATTAGCAAAGAGACTCCAGCAAGTAATTAAGAAGATCATCCACCATGATCAGGTGGGATTTATACCAGGAATGCAAGGTTGGTTCAACATTAGGAAAACCATCCACATAATTGACCATATCAACAGTCTAACAAACAAAAATCACATGATAATCTCAATAGATGCTGAAAAAGCCTTTGACAAAATACAGCATCCATTCCTATTGAAAACACTGAAAAGTATAGGAATAGAAGGACCCTTCCTAAAAATAATAAACAGTATATACCTAAAACCATCAACAAGCATTATATGCAATGGGGATAAATTAGAAGCCTTCCTAATAAGATCAGGAGTGAAACAAGGATGCCCATTATCACCTCTATTAT
>NC_058135.1:64760953-64776951 GCF_016433145.1 Gracilinanus agilis
AAATCATCAGCATTTCTATATATTTCCAACACATCAGAGCAGCAAGAGGTAGAAAGAGAAACACCATTTAAAATCACCCTAGACAATATAAAATACTTGGGAATCTATCTACCAAAACAAACACAGCAATTATACGAAAACAACTACAAAACACTTTCCAAACAAATAAAACTGGATCTAAACAATTGGAAAGCCATTGATTGCTCATGGGTAGGTTGAGCTAACATAATAAAAATGACCATTCTACCCAAATTAATATACCTATTTAGCGCCATACCTATCAAATTACCAAAAAACTTCTTTACTGAATTAGAAAAATCTATAACAAATTTCATTTGGAATAACAAAAGATCAAGAATACCAAGGGAAATAATGAAAAAAAATGTGAAGGAAGGGGGCCTAGCAGTTCCAGATATTAAACTATATTATAAAGCAGCAGTCATTAAAGCAATATGGTACTGGCTAAGAGATAGAAGGGAGGATCAGTGGAATAGACTTGGGGTTAATGATATCAGCAAGACAGTGTATGATAAACCCAAAGAGCCCAACTTTTGGGACATGAATCCACTATTTGACAAAAACTGCTGGGAAATTTGGAAAACAATATGGGAGAGATTAGGTTTAGATCAACATCTTACACCCTATACCAAGATAAATTCAGAATGGGTGAATGACTTGAATATAAAGAGGGAAACTATAAATAAGTTAAGTGAACACAAAATAGTACACCTGTCAGATCTCTGGGAAAGGAAAGATTTTAAAACCAAGCAAGAGTTAGAGAAAATTACAAAATGTAAATTAAATGGTTTTGATTATATTAAGCTAAAAAGCTTTTATACAAACAAAAACAATGTAGTCAAAATCAGAAGGGAAACACCAAATTGGGGAAAAATCTTTATAACAAAAAACTCTGACAGGGGTCTAATTACTCAAATATACAAGGAGTTAAATCAATTCTATAAAAAAAAATCAAGCCATTCCCCAATTGATAAATGGGCAAGAGACATGAATATGCAATTTTCAGGTAAAGAAATCAAAAGTATCAATAAGCACATGAGAAAGTGTTCTTAATGTCTAATAATTAGAGAAATGCAAATCAAAACAACTCTGAGGTACCACCTCACACCTAGCAGATTGGCTAAAACGAAAGAAGGGGAGAGTAATGAATACTGGAGGGGATGTGGCAAAATCGGGACATTAATGCATTGCTGGTGGAGCTGTGAACTGATCCAACCATTCTGGCTGGCAATTTGGAATCATGCTCAAAGGGTTATAAAAGAATGCCTGCCCTTTGATCCAGCCATACCATTGTTGGGTTTGTACCCCAAAGAGATCATAGATAAACAGACTTGTATGAAAATATTTATAGCCATGCTTTTTGTGGTGGCAAAGAACTGTAAAAGGAGAGTATGTCCTTCAATTGGAGAATGGCTGAACAAATTGTGGTATATGCTGGTGATGGAATACTATTGTGCTAAAAGGAATAATAAACTGGAGGAATTCTATGTGAACTGGAAAGACCTCCAGGAACTGATGCAGAGTGAAAGGAGCAGAGCCAGAAGAACAGTGTACACAGAGACTGATATACTGTGGTAAAATCTAATGTAATGGACTTCGGTACTAGCAGCAATGCAATGATACAGGACAGCTCTGAGGGATTTATGGTAAAGATGCTACCCACATTCAGAGGAAGGACTGCAGGAGAGGAAACATATAAGAAAAACAACTGCTTGAACGCATGGGCTGAGGAGGACATGATTGGGGATGTGGACTCGAAACTACCACACCAATGCAACTATCAACAATTTGGAAATAGGTCTTGAACAATGACACATGTTAAAACCAGTGGAAATGTGCATCAGCCATGGGTGGGGGGAGTGCGGGGGGTGAAGGAGAAAGTAGGAGCATGAATCATGTAACCATGTTAAAAATGAATATTAATAAATGATTAAAAAATTAAAAAAACAGAGAATGACTAATTATTAATGTAATAGTCATTTTGGAGACAACTATCTAAAAATAATCTAGCAGAAAATTTTATATTTGATCTTGAGGGTGATAAATAAGGAAACACTGGACTTTAGAAAGATTAATCTGGCAGTGGAGTGAAGAATGGCCTTGGAATGGGGAGAAATATGAGACGGCAAGACCCCCAGCAGCTATCGAAGTAGTCCAGGTGTGAGGGAATGAAGGTTCTGTACCAGGGAGGTGGTCATTTCAGGAGAGAGAGAGGGGTATATGTGAGGGATGTTTAGAAACTCCCTCAGCAATATCCCCATCAGCCCATGTAGACACTAAATGATAACTCTAGTCCAACTATCAATAATATGGAATTAGGTCTTAATCAACGATACATGTAAAACCCAGTGGACTTGTGCTTCGGCTAAGAGGGATTAGGGGGGTTTGTGGGGGAGGGAAAGAACATGAAACATGTAACTAGGGGAAAATATTCAAAATAAAAATTAAAAAAAGAGAAGCTCCCTCAGCTCCCAGAAAGGTGGAGATGGCAGGGAGGAAGAAACTAACTGACGACCTGGCCTGATTGCTCCAGCAAGCAATTACACTGCTAAGTTTGTGTCCGTTTTATACATGTTTTTATACTTGCCAATATCAGTGCATTTTCTATTCCCCCTTAGAGCGTAAGCTCCCTACAGGTATGACCTGTTTCATTTTTGCCATTATATTCCCAATAGCTGCTAGTACGGTGCTGACAAGAGAAAAATGCTTAATGAGTGTTGATTATTTTGTCAGTAGACAGAAGTCATTGACTAAATCACAGCAAGGGAGAATATGACTCGCTGTCTTTCTTAACCATTGCTAAAATCGCTTTTCATTTCACACTTCTTAAACCCATAAATGTCAATATCCTAGAGCATTGTGCAAACATATTCATAGAGCTATTGGATGTGAAAGAGAAATTTCATAAATGAATAACTGGTGAAAGACTCACTTTCAGATATTGATTCTACAATCCCGAGAAAGCTCAGCATCGTCACTCAGGTGTTTTCCTGGCTCTGTTGCCATATTGATATGAAAAGAAGTTGGGCCAAAAAGATTTAAATATATATATATATATATATACATATATATATGTATATATATATATATATTATGCCTATGGAAATAAAAGGGCAGTATGGGAATTAAAATGAAAGACTATTTTCAGGCTTCCAAAAATACAAGTGAAATTCTGCCAAGATTAACACAGTTTCCACGGAAAGCAGCTCTCCATCTGGGCTTGTGTCTGTTCAGATATATGTGAATGTTACTTACCTATCATCTCCTCTCCTCTCTCCTTCCCACCTTTCCACCAAACAAGGCTGCAGTCAGACTATTTCTATTATTGTTAATCGAAGGTGGAACAGCTTAGCGGGAAGGATTTTGCTTTTAGTGAACTAATAGGTTTCTTTTAATTGAAGCTGAAAGATGCAGGCTAACTTGGATTCTGTATGGAGCTGAGAGGTATAATTTTTTGTTAAACTCTTATCATCTCTCTTAGAATTGTTACTAAATATAAGTTCTAAGGCAATAAAGTGGTGAAGGCTAGGCGACTGGAGTTAAGTGACTTGCCCAGAGTCATAATAGCTAGGAAGTATCTGAGACTCGATTTGAACCCAGGACCCAGTTTTAGGCCAGGCTCTCTATCCAGCCAGTTACCTGGCTTCCCTTTAGACCATGATCCCTTAAAGTCATAACAATTCATATTTAGCTAAAACTTCAGTCATTTTAGGAAAGTGTTTTCCATTCAACAGTTCTGGGAGGGAAGTAGCCTAAGCACCTCATCTGTTAAATTAGATATTTAATCATGCAGAGGTATTGTAGCATATTGGAAAGATGCCTGGCCTCAGAGTCAGGAAGGGGAAGTTTCAAGCCCTTTCTCTGACACCTAAGATGGTTGTGCCATCTTAGGAAAGTTGTTTAACCGCTCGGGGCCTAAAGGCAATCTTCTAATAATATAAGTTGAAGAATAGGTGCTAATCTACATTGTAGAATAAGTTTCCTTCTTAGGTTGTCCCTATACTGGTAAAATCGCATATGGTAAAAAAAATAATAATAATGGTGACCCAAAAGAGTTTGACTTGATTATTCAGGAAAAACAAAAGTAGATGAAAGATGCCAACCCATATTACCATGTACAGTTAAAAGGAGAATCTATTGGGATCAACCATTGGTCTGGGCATCTTACATGGCCAATATAGATCTGAAACAATCAAAAAAACATTGATTAAGTGCCTACTATGTGCCAGCATCGAGTTAATGACTAGGAATACAAAAAGAAGCAAAATACAGTTTCTCTCCTCAAGAAACTTACAGTCTAACAAGGGAGCCAACATGCAAACAAATATACACAGGCATTATATAGAAAATAATTAACAGAAGGAAGGGGCTAGAATTAAGAAGGTCTGAGAAAGGATTCCTGTAAAATTGGGGTTTTAGTTGGAACTTCAAGGAAGCCAGGGAAATCAGTAGGTAGAGTTGAGGAGATAGAGTGTTTCAGCTATGAGGACAGACAAAATGACAGAATTTGAGAGATGGAATGTCTTATTATTCACTAACTGAATGAAAGAAAAGTGCAGAATAGACNCAGAGACTGATATACTGTGGTAAAATCTAATGTAATGGACTTCGGTACTAGCAGCAATGCAATGATACAGGACAGCTCTGAGGGATTTATGGTAAAGATGCTACCCACATTCAGAGGAAGGACTGCAGGAGAGGAAACATATAAGAAAAACAACTGCTTGAACGCATGGGCTGAGGAGGACATGATTGGGGATGTGGACTCGAAACTACCACACCAATGCAACTATCAACAATTTGGAAATAGGTCTTGAACAATGACACATGTTAAAACCAGTGGAAATGTGCATCAGCCATGGGTGGGGGGAGTGCGGGGGGTGAAGGAGAAAGTAGGAGCATGAATCATGTAACCATGTTAAAAATGAATATTAATAAATGATTAAAAAATTAAAAAAACAGAGAATGACTAATTATTAATGTAATAGTCATTTTGGAGACAACTATCTAAAAATAATCTAGCAGAAAATTTTATATTTGATCTTGAGGGTGATAAATAAGGAAACACTGGACTTTAGAAAGATTAATCTGGCAGTGGAGTGAAGAATGGCCTTGGAATGGGGAGAAATATGAGACGGCAAGACCCCCAGCAGCTATCGAAGTAGTCCAGGTGTGAGGGAATGAAGGTTCTGTACCAGGGAGGTGGTCATTTCAGGAGAGAGAGAGGGGTATATGTGAGGGATGTTTAGAAACTCCCTCAGCAATATCCCCATCAGCCCATGTAGACACTAAATGATAACTCTAGTCCAACTATCAATAATATGGAATTAGGTCTTAATCAACGATACATGTAAAACCCAGTGGACTTGTGCTTCGGCTAAGAGGGATTAGGGGGGTTTGTGGGGGAGGGAAAGAACATGAAACATGTAACTAGGGGAAAATATTCAAAATAAAAATTAAAAAAAGAGAAGCTCCCTCAGCTCCCAGAAAGGTGGAGATGGCAGGGAGGAAGAAACTAACTGACGACCTGGCCTGATTGCTCCAGCAAGCAATTACACTGCTAAGTTTGTGTCCGTTTTATACATGTTTTTATACTTGCCAATATCAGTGCATTTTCTATTCCCCCTTAGAGCGTAAGCTCCCTACAGGTATGACCTGTTTCATTTTTGCCATTATATTCCCAATAGCTGCTAGTACGGTGCTGACAAGAGAAAAATGCTTAATGAGTGTTGATTATTTTGTCAGTAGACAGAAGTCATTGACTAAATCACAGCAAGGGAGAATATGACTCGCTGTCTTTCTTAACCATTGCTAAAATCGCTTTTCATTTCACACTTCTTAAACCCATAAATGTCAATATCCTAGAGCATTGTGCAAACATATTCATAGAGCTATTGGATGTGAAAGAGAAATTTCATAAATGAATAACTGGTGAAAGACTCACTTTCAGATATTGATTCTACAATCCCGAGAAAGCTCAGCATCGTCACTCAGGTGTTTTCCTGGCTCTGTTGCCATATTGATATGAAAAGAAGTTGGGCCAAAAAGATTTAAATATATATATATATATATATATACATATATATATGTATATATATATATATATTATGCCTATGGAAATAAAAGGGCAGTATGGGAATTAAAATGAAAGACTATTTTCAGGCTTCCAAAAATACAAGTGAAATTCTGCCAAGATTAACACAGTTTCCACGGAAAGCAGCTCTCCATCTGGGCTTGTGTCTGTTCAGATATATGTGAATGTTACTTACCTATCATCTCCTCTCCTCTCTCCTTCCCACCTTTCCACCAAACAAGGCTGCAGTCAGACTATTTCTATTATTGTTAATCGAAGGTGGAACAGCTTAGCGGGAAGGATTTTGCTTTTAGTGAACTAATAGGTTTCTTTTAATTGAAGCTGAAAGATGCAGGCTAACTTGGATTCTGTATGGAGCTGAGAGGTATAATTTTTTGTTAAACTCTTATCATCTCTCTTAGAATTGTTACTAAATATAAGTTCTAAGGCAATAAAGTGGTGAAGGCTAGGCGACTGGAGTTAAGTGACTTGCCCAGAGTCATAATAGCTAGGAAGTATCTGAGACTCGATTTGAACCCAGGACCCAGTTTTAGGCCAGGCTCTCTATCCAGCCAGTTACCTGGCTTCCCTTTAGACCATGATCCCTTAAAGTCATAACAATTCATATTTAGCTAAAACTTCAGTCATTTTAGGAAAGTGTTTTCCATTCAACAGTTCTGGGAGGGAAGTAGCCTAAGCACCTCATCTGTTAAATTAGATATTTAATCATGCAGAGGTATTGTAGCATATTGGAAAGATGCCTGGCCTCAGAGTCAGGAAGGGGAAGTTTCAAGCCCTTTCTCTGACACCTAAGATGGTTGTGCCATCTTAGGAAAGTTGTTTAACCGCTCGGGGCCTAAAGGCAATCTTCTAATAATATAAGTTGAAGAATAGGTGCTAATCTACATTGTAGAATAAGTTTCCTTCTTAGGTTGTCCCTATACTGGTAAAATCGCATATGGTAAAAAAAATAATAATAATGGTGACCCAAAAGAGTTTGACTTGATTATTCAGGAAAAACAAAAGTAGATGAAAGATGCCAACCCATATTACCATGTACAGTTAAAAGGAGAATCTATTGGGATCAACCATTGGTCTGGGCATCTTACATGGCCAATATAGATCTGAAACAATCAAAAAAACATTGATTAAGTGCCTACTATGTGCCAGCATCGAGTTAATGACTAGGAATACAAAAAGAAGCAAAATACAGTTTCTCTCCTCAAGAAACTTACAGTCTAACAAGGGAGCCAACATGCAAACAAATATACACAGGCATTATATAGAAAATAATTAACAGAAGGAAGGGGCTAGAATTAAGAAGGTCTGAGAAAGGATTCCTGTAAAATTGGGGTTTTAGTTGGAACTTCAAGGAAGCCAGGGAAATCAGTAGGTAGAGTTGAGGAGATAGAGTGTTTCAGCTATGAGGACAGACAAAATGACAGAATTTGAGAGATGGAATGTCTTATTATTCACTAACTGAATGAAAGAAAAGTGCAGAATAGACTGCCTTTCTTTTTCTTTTCAAACTTTTTCTTATTTATTTATTTTTAGATTGCCTTTCAGAAATTGCATGATACTTTCAATAGCTACAAGTTTCTCTCTGAAACAAGGGCTTTTTAAAACAAACAAACAAAAAAAACCATCAATCTTATTCCAGTGATCTTGGCTGAAAACCAAGAATCTCCAAAAAATAAAATCTTCAGGTTACTCACAAAAGAACAGAGACACAAATAGAAAATGCAAGTAGTGTGCATCATATCACCTTGAAGAATTTCACACGTGACAAGTGGGGAAAAGAATATCACTAGAAAAATGTATGACAGAAAAGAAGATAGACCAATTATTTAGCAACAGTGAAGGGTAGATGGAGGACACCATGTGTTCATTTGGTATTTATGCAATGTCAAGATGTATAGAAGTAGGTCCTAGGAAGTTATGTGAACTCTCTTTTTAAAGAGTTACATGAAATGATGGATGAAATCAAGTAATTATTTATTATTAACTCCAATATTTTTCTCAACAAAACCTCAAATGGGATCATGAAGGGTCTAGCAAAATTGATGTGTCTGAGCAACAACAAAATGTGCCAGGCATTGTGCTAAGTGCTGGGGATACAATTAATAAAAAAGAAAGACAGTCCCTCTCCTCAAGTGGGGAAGCAACATATAAAAGGAGACAAGAAAGAGGGGTCAGGGTGGACATGTAGGGCACCTAGGGTGTTTTGGTCTGTGGAGTTGAATCTGGACAGGGCAACAAATACAAAGAAGAGATTAAAATCCCATAGGATAAAAAAGCATGTATGGATTTTAATTTATACCACTAGATTGAGCATCCATATGGACAAGATCACAGATACACTGAAGTTTTAGAGCAATGAAGCACTTTAAATGCACATTCATTCTATTCAGGAGGAGAAAAAGGAAGGACTATGGAATGTCTTTTATCCATAACATAGGCTAATCTGGTAAAAGAGGATAAACCTCAAAGTCGCCATTACTGTGGAAAAACCAGTGTGCTAAAAAATTGCTGGAGCAAGAGCTCCACTCTACTGGTAGAGTTGTGAATTAATCCTATCTTTTGGATGTGGAATTATAGGAGACTGAGCAGAATACATATAACACCTAATCCTCTGATCTTGCTACTAGTTTTACACCATAAGGCCATCATTGACAGGAAAAAAATAAGACATTGCACAAAAAAAATTTCCTATAACAACTATTTGTAATAGCAAAAGCATAAGGAAATGAAGTTAAACATAACAATAAAAGGTATAAAAAATTGTGATGGAATGGCTAGATAAATTATGGCATATCAATATGATAGAATATTATTGTACTATGACCATTTCAAAGAAATATGGGAAGACATATAAAGTTATGGAGAGTGAATAAAGCAGAATCCAAAGTAAAATATAAATAATGAATACAACTAGATGAATCAATCAAGTCAATAATAAAAGACACTAAATTCATGTGGAAACTTATTGATTTTGTTATTCCTTTCTTTGTTAAAGTTAATAATATACTCGACTTTGCTTTATTTTAACAATTGGTAAATAACACAAAAACACATATGTAGGTACACATGAAGAATAATTTAATCTGGTTATAATCAAATCTTTATAATTTGGGGGCAGCTGGGTAGCTCAGTGGATTGAGAGCCAGGCCTAGAGATGGGAGGTCCTGGGTTCAAATCCGGCCTCAGACACTTCCCAGCTGTGTGACCCTGGGCAAGTCACTTGATCCCCATTGCCTACCCTTACCACTCTTCCACCTATAAGATGATACACAGAAGTTAAGGGTTTTAAAAAAAAATCTTTATAGTTTAATGGTTTTCTCTTTCATATCTTCTTTTGTTACTGTTAATTGATTTGAATGCTAATAATGGTTGTTGGCTATTTAAAAATAGAGAGGAAGAGAGATTGAGAAGGGAAGGGAGAAAGGGAGAAGGAGAGGAAGTGGGGAGAGAAAAAAGAGACAGAAAGGCAAAGAGACAGAGAGAGAGAGAGACTGAAAATTCTTTGTCCTTTTTACAAAAATATTATGTGAATTGGTAGCACTGTATTCTTTCAGAACCAATACTGGCCCTTTCAAGGTGAAAAAAACCTTAGTGCATTGAAAACAAGGTCATTTGTAGAATTCCTAGGGCTGCCAGAAAGGGATTAACGGGGAGAAGCAAACTGTGGCGTTGACAGTAACTTTGCTGTATGGTACCTGATCGATAGCATCTCTGTAATCAATACCTATTCTCATTAGCACAAAGTCTAATCTTGCTTTGTGTAAGATTTTCCATTCTGTGCTTGGTTATTGTCCTTTTGTGGAGAGATCGGGCAAGCGATATTAGGTAGAATGACCTCATTCCTCCCAAGAGCTGGCTTGAGCCTGAAACTGAGGCCTGCAAAGTGGAAATATCTTGAGGGAAGAAGGAAAGTGCAGAGATTTCTGCAGTCAAGGATGGTGTTATATGGAGCAAAGTTCTGAAACATTAATCCCCTCAAAATGCACACTGGCATCATTTTAAGAGCAATTAACAGGTGGTTTATTTCCAAATTGGAGCAGTTAGCTGTAACAAGTATTCATAATAAAGAGAAACCTTTTTGGCAGTTTGATTGGTTGACCATTCTATCGAAAGAGCTTAATTTTTATTGAAATTTAATGCCTAATTAGGTCCCCATAAAAATACACACTCTGAAATGACTTGAGGCTTACCCAGAGAAGCAGCTGTGTTAGAGAGGGATAATCATCAGGTTTGGAGACCTTGGCTCAGGAGAAAGAACCCCTTCACTGGGAATCAGGACACCTGGTTTTGATTTATCTGTTACCTATTAGCTATTTTTTTAAAACCCTTAGCTTCTGTGTATTGGCTCCTTGGTGGAAGAGTGGTAAGGGTAGGCAATGGGGACCAAGTGACTTGCCCAGGGTCACACAGCTGGGAAGTGTCTGAGGCCGGATTTGAACCCAGGACCTCCCGTCTCTAGGCCTGACTCTCAATCCACTGAGCTATCCAGCTGCCCCTACCTATTAACTATTTAACCTGTCTGAGCCTTGGTTTCCTCATCTATAAAATAAGGGAGTTGGACCACATCAATAGTTTTCAACCTTTTGTTAGTCTTGCAAAGCTTCACTTGCAACTAGGTGCACTTATGGTGCACATTTCATTTGATCTAAATAAAGATGACAATGGGAATACTTAGTGCAAAGATCAATTCTTTGACTCTTTACAATACATCCACTCATAAGTCCCTGGTCTGCTAGGTTGGGACCTGGAGAGATCAAATTATCACCACAGTCCTTTCTCAGCTCTGACATTCTATGACCAGAATTTGAATCACTGACTTGTTGCCTAAGTAATTGTGTGATCATGAATAAGTTATATAACTTCTTTGCACCTCAGTTTTCTCATCTATAAAAATGGGGATAATTATATACGTGCTACCTACCTCACCAGGTTGTTGTAGGAATAAAATGGGAAGATATACTTGAAGTACTTACCATGTTATTGAAATATCACATAGATATCAGCTATTAGTATTATGGTAAAAGGGTGGAATCTTCTCTTATTCCACTCAAGCTTCCCAATAAACTTGATGGGTTTAACCAAAGGCAAGCCTTTGCCTGGCATTTTGAAAGCACCTCTCTCCCTCGCCTCTATGGGCATGCCATTGGCAACTGTTAAGACCAAAGACAATTCCTGATTAGGCTGCAGACACTGAAAAGGCTGGCTTAGAGCCACCCCTCAGCATGTCCTAATGTGTTGATTAACTTGGCTGGTTCAGGTTAGGTCCTAAATCTGTCTAGACCTCATTTTCCTCATGTAAAACATCCTAGGTTAAACTAGATGACCTCTACAATCCCTTACAGATCCAAAGCTACGATCCTATCACCTATAGAGGATGTCAAGACATATTTAGAAAGAATGGCTTAAAATTCCCCAGCCTGAAAATAAGACGTAACATTAGATGAATATTTTGTTTCTTACAATGACACAAGGAAAATTAATGAATAAATGTATGAATGAAAGTTAAATTATTTAGGCTGCATACAAAAATCAACTACGATGGCTATGATACATATGTGCCTTAGCATATCTCTTTATGTATCCCATGTCAATATTTCTGTGGCTTTGGGCTTCCTGGTCATTGTTCCTTGAATGTTGCTGTTGAAACACCAGACTCTGGAAATGGCTTCATAAATATCATTCCAGAGTTCTCCAGTTTGGTGACATTTTTTAACTTGACATTGAAACTTGTAGGGAGAGATGTTTAAAGCAATTCCATCTTAAAATCTGTGCAGATGGAGAGAGTTGGGTTGGGTTGTTCTCTTTCTTGGCATGAGGCATCTTTCTCCTTAGTCTTACACACCTGTTCTCTGGAAGGGGGCTGCTGTGGGAAGGTCATAATTAGAGCCAATAGAAAGGAAAAGAGCAGGTGAGTTCTGAACTGCTCAGGCTGCCTACATTCAGGGCTTCTTTTCCCCAACCATGAAGGAGACTTGGACTTAGTCCATCACACTGTGAGCTCCTTTAGGGCAAGGATTGATTGTTTTGGCCTGGTTTTGTATCTCTAGTCTTTAGCACAGTTTCCATTACATATTTCGTTCAGTCATTTTCAGTCATCTCTGATTTTCTGTGACCCCATTTGGGGTTTTCTTGGCAAAGATACTGGAGTGGTTTGCCATTTCCCTCTCCATCTCTTTTTATAAATAGGAAACTGAGACAAACTAAGTGATTTACCCAGGGCCACACAGCTAGTAAGTGTCTGAGTCTCAATTTGAACTCAGGAAGAGGAGATCTTCTGACTCCAGAACCTGTCCCTCTATCCCCCAACATTCCCTAGCTGTCCAAGTCACTGCTACCTAGGCCAGAAAGGTCTAGAAAGACCTAAATTCACATCTTGCCTTGGACTTTTACTAGCTACATGATCTCGAACAGGTCATTTAACCTCTGGGAGTTTCTTCATCTGAAAATTAGGCTAATAACAATAGATCCCCCCTTTTAAGGTGCTGTGAAGATCAAATGAGACATTATATTATAAAGTTCTTCACAATCCTTAAAAAATTATATAAATCTTAGCTATCAGTATGTTGTCACAGTGTTCCAATGAGGCATCAGAATAGGACATCAGTGGAAGCAAATTCCTTCAACCAAGAAAATCAACTCTACAGAATATGAGATCTTGGGAGTCTCCAGTGGGGTAGTTAAGAGAAAATTACGGCCTGGGAATAAGAAAAACATGAGTTCAACTCCTTCCTCATAAAAGTTAGCTTTGAGATTAAATCCTGTCTCTAACCTAGACTGCTTTGGGGACCCTGAGCAAATCACTGAAACCCCCAGTGGTCTAGGCAATATTGAAAGGCAGAAGTAGAGAAACAATGCTGATCTGGATTGGTAGAGGGAGTTTACTCACCTGGGAATTCCCCAAGCTAGTGAAATCACAGACTCTGGCCCTATCTTCTATGCATTTCTGGAGGAAATTTCCTTATTGGGAGTTCCTTACACATTAAAAAATGAAGACCTACTGATGATCAAACAATCTTCCCTTCCTTCTCATTCCTCTCTCTAGAGGTCTAGGTCTAGACTGGATTTGAACTCAAAGGATACCTGGGCTTGTATTCCAGTGATGCTGCCATATGCATAGCCTTATAAGAGTTGCTCTCTCTTTAGGCTTCAGTTTTCTCATCTGTAAAAGAAAAGAAGATAAGACAGATAAGCTCTAAGGTTCCTTTCAGCTTCAGCATTCTGTGCTCCTATGATCCACATACATGGCAGAAAGCAGGCTAGACAGCACAGAGAGCTAGAAACGATGGGCTGAGGGCTCAGTCTACCTTCCCTCATCCAATATTATATAGGTACTGCAGCCTGACTAGCACCAATTTCCTGAATTACTCGAAGAGGATAATGATATGGGGCTGTTTTGAGTCATAACTAATAACAAGCCTCTGTTTGTACTAAAGATAAAGATAAGAAAAGACTTTCCAAGCCTAAGCTCTTACATTAATTTAACAGTTTATTTAAAAACTTCTTTAGTGCTACTTAAGATTTTTTTCTTTTACTACAAGTTGACAACTCCCTCCCTTGCCTCAGTATAATCCTTTTGTCAGTTGTTATATCAAAAGAATATCAGGATAGTACACCAAGGAGAACATATCAAATTGATCCTTCTTTAAAAAAATATTCTCTTTAGGTTAATAAAGAGGCAATAAGCTCATCTAGTCCCAGTAGTCAAAATAAATTTTGAAGTGGCCACTTAAGTAGCCTTCTTTCCTCTGAGGGCTTTGGAAAGGCTATGTTTGAGACGAGATCCATCAATGGAATAGTTTTGGGTCAGCATCCAATTCAAAGACCAGACCTCTAAGTGAATGAATCCACATGAATACTGGAAACATCCCAAAGGGTGGGTGGGTGGGGGAATTGGAATTATTTTACCTGTCATTGATATGGCCTTTTTCTTTTAATTCTAGGCAATGGTTTCTCTTTCATCTGAATAGCATAAATAATAGTTAAGAATAATGGATTTTTATAACAATTTTGATTAAATGTCTGGCTGAGAGAGAGCTTGAGAGAATGAGAGAAAAAATGAGAATGAGAAAAAGAGGTGGGGTCAGAGACAGAGAAAGTGTCTGAATGCTTGAGAAATAATGAGAAAAAGAAAAATAAAGAGAACAAGGGAGAGATTGAAAGAGTGAGGGAAAGAAATCAGGACAGATAAGAGAAAAATTAAAAGAATAAAAGTGGGGAAAGAAAAAGCAAAGTGATAAAATAATACAGAGAAGGAGAAAGGAGAAAAGTATGTGAAAAGTGAAATGAGCAAGAGATAAGAGTAGGAAAGAGAAACTAAGGGAAGGAGAGTGAGAGATTGAGAGAATGAGAAGAGAGATGAGGTGAGAGGGAAAGATAAAGAGTATGAAAAATTGAGAGACAATGAGAAAAAGAAAGAGAAAGATTGAGAGTAAGAATGAAGGAATGTAGATTACTCAGTTTCTCCACATGACAACATTTCAGATACTTGAAGAGTACTGGTGTATCCCTATCCAAGCCTTCTCTTTTCCAAATTGAATATCCCCAGATCCATTAAGTGTCCTTCATATATCATGATCTCCTGTCCTTTCATATCCTGTACTAGTTCCTGTACTAGGTCAGGCAAGTTTATTTTTTAATTGAAAAAAATTATTTTTATTTTTCCAGATTAAATGCGAATACAATTTTTAATACCATTTTTATGAAATTTTGCAATCCATGTTCTCTCCCTTCTTCTGCCTCCTCCTCAAGAGGGCAGGTAATATGATATAGTTGGTACAAATATCATCAAATGACATATACTTCCCTGTTTGTCAGACATGGTTCTGATTACTCATCTCCTTCTTAAAATATAATATCCACAATTGAACATGGTGCTCCAGAGGTAGTCTGACCATTTGATCTCTACCTTTTGTCAACCCAAAACAAAAACCCAAATCCAGACCAGTAAGGATACCTGCCTAAGACCATAGAGACTGAGTGAAAGATCTAGAACCAATGACATATGAATTATGATAATAACCATAGTAATAATAATCATAGCTAGAATTTATATAGCATTTTTAGGTTTGTAAATAATCTGACATCTCTTTTCTCATTTGAATCTCATAACTATCCTGATGTATATGCTTTTATTATTTTCCTTTTTCAGATGATATAACTAAGTCAGAGAGAGGTTAAATGAGTTTCCCAGAGTCATATAGCTAGTAAGTGTCTGAGGTAGTATTTGAATTGGGTTCTTCCTGTCCAGATTCAATTCTTGATCCTTTATACCACTTAGCTGTCTATTACCTATTAGACACTTTATATTGTTCTTTAGTTATTTGCAGTCATATCTGACACTTTTTGACCCCTTTTGAGATGTTCTTGGCAAAGATAATGGGGTAGTTTGCCATTTCTCTCTCTAGCTCATTTTACAGATGAGGAAATTGAGGCAAACAGGTTTAAGTAATTTACCCAGGGTCGCATAGCTAGTAAGCGTCTGAGACTGGATTTGAACTTGAGTCTTCCCTGATTCCAGGCTCTGTCCTCTATCTACTGTGCCATCTAGATGCCCTTAATAAATGCTTATAATTTGATTACACAAAAGTCCAGCATTCTTTCTACTTCTGTTCCCTGAAACACAATAGTCTATTAAAATTCAGTTTGACTATTCCTGAGATTACTTAGGTTATACTGACCAAAATGCATAATGAGTACACCAAATTGTTTGTTGCAGTTGTTGAAGCCTTCTGACTGCTAAATGGAGTCTTACCACTTTTTCCATTACTAAACTCTCTTTGATTGTGAGTGAGTCTGACAGAGAGAAAGAGAAAGAGAAAGAGAGAGAGAGAGAGGGAGAGAGAGAGAGAGAGAGAGAGAGAGAGAGAGAGAGAGAGAGAGAGAGAGA
>NC_058135.1:64778381-64798690 GCF_016433145.1 Gracilinanus agilis
AGTATGTGAAAAGTGAAATGAGCAAGAGATAAGAGTAGGAAAGAGAAACTAAGGGAAGGAGAGTGAGAGATTGAGAGAATGAGAAGAGAGATGAGGTGAGAGGGAAAGATAAAGAGTATGAAAAATTGAGAGACAATGAGAAAAAGAAAGAGAAAGATTGAGAGTAAGAATGAAGGAATGTAGATTACTCAGTTTCTCCACATGACAACATTTCAGATACTTGAAGAGTACTGGTGTATCCCTATCCAAGCCTTCTCTTTTCCAAATTGAATATCCCCAGATCCATTAAGTGTCCTTCATATATCATGATCTCCTGTCCTTTCATATCCTGTACTAGTTCCTGTACTAGGTCAGGCAAGTTTATTTTTTAATTGAAAAAAATTATTTTTATTTTTCCAGATTAAATGCGAATACAATTTTTAATACCATTTTTATGAAATTTTGCAATCCATGTTCTCTCCCTTCTTCTGCCTCCTCCTCAAGAGGGCAGGTAATATGATATAGTTGGTACAAATATCATCAAATGACATATACTTCCCTGTTTGTCAGACATGGTTCTGATTACTCATCTCCTTCTTAAAATATAATATCCACAATTGAACATGGTGCTCCAGAGGTAGTCTGACCATTTGATCTCTACCTTTTGTCAACCCAAAACAAAAACCCAAATCCAGACCAGTAAGGATACCTGCCTAAGACCATAGAGACTGAGTGAAAGATCTAGAACCAATGACATATGAATTATGATAATAACCATAGTAATAATAATCATAGCTAGAATTTATATAGCATTTTTAGGTTTGTAAATAATCTGACATCTCTTTTCTCATTTGAATCTCATAACTATCCTGATGTATATGCTTTTATTATTTTCCTTTTTCAGATGATATAACTAAGTCAGAGAGAGGTTAAATGAGTTTCCCAGAGTCATATAGCTAGTAAGTGTCTGAGGTAGTATTTGAATTGGGTTCTTCCTGTCCAGATTCAATTCTTGATCCTTTATACCACTTAGCTGTCTATTACCTATTAGACACTTTATATTGTTCTTTAGTTATTTGCAGTCATATCTGACACTTTTTGACCCCTTTTGAGATGTTCTTGGCAAAGATAATGGGGTAGTTTGCCATTTCTCTCTCTAGCTCATTTTACAGATGAGGAAATTGAGGCAAACAGGTTTAAGTAATTTACCCAGGGTCGCATAGCTAGTAAGCGTCTGAGACTGGATTTGAACTTGAGTCTTCCCTGATTCCAGGCTCTGTCCTCTATCTACTGTGCCATCTAGATGCCCTTAATAAATGCTTATAATTTGATTACACAAAAGTCCAGCATTCTTTCTACTTCTGTTCCCTGAAACACAATAGTCTATTAAAATTCAGTTTGACTATTCCTGAGATTACTTAGGTTATACTGACCAAAATGCATAATGAGTACACCAAATTGTTTGTTGCAGTTGTTGAAGCCTTCTGACTGCTAAATGGAGTCTTACCACTTTTTCCATTACTAAACTCTCTTTGATTGTGAGTGAGTCTGACAGAGAGAAAGAGAAAGAGAAAGAGAGAGAGAGAGAGGGAGAGAGAGAGAGAGAGAGAGAGAGAGAGAGAGAGAGAGAGAGAGAGAGAGAGAGATGTATAACACAGTGAAATTGCTTGTCTGCTCCAGGAGGGGGGAGGGAAAAGGGGAGGGAAAGAACATGAATTGTGTAACCATGGGAAAATATCCTAAATAAATTTAAATAAATAAAGACAAAAAAAGAAAAAGTAAAAAGAAAAACTACTTAATGAATTCCATTCCCTAAAGGCTTCCTTTCTACTTTTTTTTTTCTTTTTCTTCATCAAATGCTTCTCTGAATCTTCTTGGTCTCATAAGAATATATAGTTGAAATTTTCCATCAATGTGTTATTGACCACATATTTTCAGGTAGAAGCCAAGCTTTTATTGGGCACCTACCATGTGCTAGGCATTATGTTAAGCATTGGGGATAAAAAAAAGGCAAAAGTGAGTCTCTACTTTCTAAGAACTCACAATCTAATGGGAGAAGTTAACATGTAATATATACAGGATAAATTGGCAAAAATCAACAGAGGGGAGGCAGCATTAAAGTTTCTTTAAAAAGGCAGAGTTTCAATACTATATTAACTGTGAACTTATCCAACCATTTTGGAATTACTCATAAAAAGTTTCAGATCTGTGTATCCATTTTCACTCAGCAATGTCTCTATTTGGTTTATTTCCTAATGAGATCAGGGAAAAAGGGAAAGAACCTGTGTGTTCTAAAATATTTGTAGCAGCTTTTTTTTGTGGTAGCAAAGAACTAGAAATTAAAGGAATACTGATTAATTGGGGACTGGCTGAACAAGTTGTGGCAAATGATTGGATGATATACTACTACACCCTAAGAAATGATGAACAGGTTAATTTTGGAAAAACATGGAAAGACTTACATGAAATTATGAAGAGTGATATGAGGGGAACCAAGAGAATATTATATACAACAACAGAAATATTGTTTGAAGAATGACTTGTGTATTTCCAGAGAAAGAACTGATACATAAGTAAGACATGGTTTTATATGTACATATATATTTTGGCCATATGATGCCTTTTTGGGGAGGGAAAAAAAGGAGGGAATTAACTGAGTATTTTAATATAGCAAACAAATTAATTAAATTTTTTTAATGGTGGATTTAAAAAATCTGGACCATAAGAAGCCAAAAACCAAGAGAAGAAATGAAGCGGAAGAATTCCAGGCACTGAGTAAAGCCAATGAAAATACACAAATTCAAGAGACAGTATCTTGTCTGAGGATGATTGAGTGACCTTGGATCACATGATACATGGGGGGTGGAGGAAGATGTAAGAAGACTAGATAGTTATAAGGAGGCCAGGTTATAAAAGGTTTTGCAATCCAGAAGATTTTATATTTGATCCTGGAAGTACCAGGATGCCACTAGTGGAAGTATTTTGAATGGAGGGAAGGGTATATGACATGATCAGCCCTAAGCTTTAGAAAGATGATAGCTGAACAGAAAATGTACTACAGTGGGGAAACACTTTATAAGGGCAGAGAGACCAAACAGAAAGCTATTACAGTAATCTAGGCATCAGATGATGAAGGCTTGTAGCAGGTTAGTGGAAGTGTTGAAGGAGAGAAGGGGGTATACACGAGAGATGTTACAAAGGAAGAAACAACAAAGTTTGCCAACTTTTGGATATAGGATATGAGAGAGAGTAAGAAATTGAGGATTACACACCTAGATTGTGAGACTGGGTGACAGGGAGGATGGTGATGCTCTCAATAATAACAGAGAGAGGTTGGGAAAAAAGATGAGCTCTGACTGACATGTCAATTTAAAGATGTCTATGAAACATCCAGTTCAAAGGTGTCTAATAGGTAGTTGGAGATATAAGACTGGAGGTCAAGAGAAAGTCTTGTGTGGGATAAAAAGGTCTAGAAATCATCAGCATAGAGATGACAAGCGAATTTATGGGAGCTGATGAGATCAAGAAAGTAGAGAGGGAAAAGAGAAGAGAGTCCAGGAGAGAACCTCAGTGGACACTCACTCTAAGTGGGCATGATCTGGGTGAAGATCTAGCAAAGGAAACTGAATTGTTAGAGGGGTAGGAAGGAAATTTAGAGTATCACAAAAACTTAGAGAGAAGAGACTTTCAAAGAAAAGAAGTTGATCACTAGTGTCAAAGGCCACAGAGAAGTCAAGAAAGATGAAAACTGAGAAAATATCTTCTCATTTGAAGATTAACATAACACTAGTAAATTTAGAGTAGTTTAAGTCAAATAATGAAGTCAGAAGCCAGGCAACACAGAATTAATAAGTTAATAAGAGAAAGAACCCACTTTTTTTGTAAATAGAGAACCTCCCTCATAAGGACAAAGCTCCAAAATGATGAGTTCAAATGATCCCTTGTTGCTTCCAACTAACCTTTATAATTTCCTCTAAATGCATGCAGCTTGAGACCCAAGGGCATAATATTGAAACTCATTCTCCTGATTGAACTGAGCCTATAACACTGAAGAGATAAACACGCCTTCAGATGAGTGACTCAGAAAGCTTAATGTTGCAGATGAAAGAGTAGAAAACTAGAGCTCTTTGTCAACTTATTCTTGGAATATTTTTACAAATTGCTTTAATAAAATCTTTATAAAACCAGAGCGATATTAACTTAATGAGGTTATATGATAATTTTATAGGCCTTTGTCATTAAACAATTACTTTAATTATGATCCACTTTGGGATGACCCAGTGTGATTGAAGAATTAAATAAATACCTCATCCAGGACTTTAAAAAATAGAATTGTAGTTCTGGAAGGAATTTTTGAAAGTTGCCTACTTTCCCCTGATTAGCAAATTTTAAGTGGTATTGTAGAAAAGGAATTGGACTTAAAATCAGGAGTTCTGGATGTACATCGTTTTCAGGGAAGATAGTTACTTCTGGTGCGAGGGCTTGCTGAACCCTTTTCTGGATTGCTTTCTTTATTTGGTATTCACCTACCACCCAACACTCACCTGTGGTTCCAAGAAGCTGTAGCATGTATAGCAGTTGTTAAAACTGATTCAGTAGATGAGCTAAACCAGGTTGAGGGTAACTGACAGTTCTTATTCATCATTTAGGGGAATGTCTACACTCCAGGCATGTGAAGACTTCTCTAGGTAGAATGGGCAGATGAGAACAATTTGTTCCAAGTCATGAAGGTAGTGGAAACAGGCACTGTGGTTAGAGGTTGGTCAGACATTGAAGACACCAAGGTCATCCACTATATCTGGGCCATCACCAGTCATCCTGACTTTTATCTTGCCATTGGACTTGGATCTGAAAGAGAGAATCAGGCTGATGACTTTTTGTAACCCTGCCTCACTTAAATCCAATTTATGCTTGAGTCAAGAGACATCACCCAGCAATGTCATTTTGGTCCTCTTCCCATTTTTGAGGCTGGTTTTTTATTGCATTATAAATGTAGGTTATTTTTAATGATCATAAATGAATATATGACTAGCCAAATCCCATATTCTTTTTTGAAGTAGCTTGTTTACTTTTAAGAGAAGAATTTCAAAGCAGAGCATGGTTAAGCCATTTGTTTCTCTATAACCGTAACCTGATCAGGGTTACTAAGCTGGTATCATTTTTCCGTTTACCAAGGTGAAGTGTCCTGAAACCTTTTGAGTTTTTAGCTCCTTTTATTTAGTTCATTCATTCAACATTTTTTGAATTGGCCTATTAAATAAGTATGATACAAATAGTAATAGACACAAACAACTTATTGCAATATTTTTTAAAATCCAGGAAGAAAGAACACTAGAGTTATACAAAGCTTCTCCTTGTCACTTCTCAGCTGAGATTCCCAACCACAGGCTCAAGGGCATTAGATTCACTACTTAGAGAGCATAATCAGGGTGACTGACAAAGAGGGGAGTGTCAAAGAGAAGAAAGTCACCATATAAAGTGGACTCTGCATTCTTTATCTGAATAGAACAGTTAGTTCATAAAATGCATTATCAAAATGGGGGAAGACCATGAATCTCACAGTCATATTCATGCCAACATTTCTATTGCAGTGATGGTGGTAAAAATTCAAGAGGTATTTATACTTATTGACTTATTGAGAATATATATTCTCCCCATTAGACTATAAGCTCTTTGAGGACAGAGACTATGATATTTTTTTGTTACTAGGGCTAAACATTAGTAAGCTCCTGATGAATTTGTTGTAATTTTTGTTGAGTTCTTATTAAATGTAAAGTAATAGGCTCAGGGGACAGCTAAGGTGGCTCAGTGGATTAAGAGCCAGGCCTAGAGATGGGAGGTCCTGGGTTCAAATCCGACCTCAGACACTTCCCAGCTGGGTGACCCTGGGCAAGTTACTTAACCCCTACTGCCTAGCCCTTACTACTCTCTTCCTTGGAACCAATACATAGTATTGATTCTAGGACAGAAGACAAGGCTTTTAAAAAATAATTAATAGGCTCAGCTGTGAGTGAGATATAAAGGCAATGAAGATGGGATCTCTACTTGGAAAAGGGTGATAATCTGGTAGAGGATACAAGATTTAAAAATTCCTATAGAATAAGACAAAATGTACTAAGATTCAGAAGTACTGACCTCTGGTGAATGTATTGAACAAGTAAGTTGCTGGCTAAGTGGCCTGGACGTAGGTGACCAGAGAGAGGAAAATCAGAAGCCTAGAAAATCCACAAAGTAAATATTCATTCTCAGTAGAGTAACCTATATAAACTTTTTGTGTCTTCAACACTTAACAAGACTTCAGTGGATAGGAATTGGGATGGAATGGAGGTAAAGATATTCATTTGGTAGTCCTCTGCATATAGTTGATGTCACCAAGGAAGAGAAGAAAAGAAGGCTTAGATTATAATTTTGGGAAACACTCACATTTAAAGGGAAGAGGACAAGGTACCATTCAAAGAGCAAGAGGAGTGATCAGAAAGGTAAGGGTGAGATGAGAGTGTGGTATCGTAGGAGCCAAGGGAGGGAGAGGGTTTTGAGGAGAGAATGGTCTGTATTATAAAATGAAACTGGGAGGTCATGGGGCATAATGAGCAGGAAAAAAATGCCATGGAATGAAGTCACTAATGAATTTGGAGAGATGTTTTCAGAGAGTGATGGGGACAGATGATAGTTTGCAAAAGGAAGTGAGAGCATAGACATAGAGAGTGTAGCTTTATGCTTTCTATGACTTTGGGATGAAGGGGATAGCTTGTCAAAAAGGTCAAATCTTAAAAAGTTCTTTTGGGGAGGGGGACTTTAAAGCCTGTCAATGTAATTGAAGGTTTTCAGTGGAGTAAATGAATGAAGGAAAAAGCATTTATTAAGCACTTAATATGTGCCAAGCACTACACTAACTTCTGAGGATACAAATATACAATCAAGATAGAACTTGCCCTCAAGTTATATTCCAAGAAGGGGGAAGGGGAAAGCATGCCAGGAATTTGTGCTGGATTCTGTGCTGTTTGAAATTGTTGTGTAACATTATTATATATTGCAATGATACCAAGAAAGACCAAGATGGCATCCTTATGAAATTTCAATGACATAAACTCTGGAGGGCTAGTTAGCAAATATCCTAGCTGATAAGAGTTAGGATTCAAGAATATGATGAACGGCTAGAACACTAAATCTAATAAGATGAAAATCAGTAAGGGTAAATGTAAATAGATGTTCTTTCCTTTACTGCACCTTGCAGAATTCCTAGCTTCCTTTGATGCTCACCTCAAGTGTTACCTCGGATAGGAAGGTTACCCTGGTATATTCCAATACTAGTCCCCTACCCTCTGAAATAACTTTTTATTCATTTTGGATTGACTCCAAGGAGCATGTTGCTTCCTCTGATAAAAGCAAAGCTTCCTGAGGAAAGGAGGTCTCTTGTTTTTTATCTTTGAATACAGTGGCACACGGCAGAACTTTAACAAATGCTTTTTGAATGAATTAATGAAAGTCTTGGTCCAACTGCCACCTATGGAGTAGGCAAGCCAGCCTTGCTGAAACAGTAGGTAGGGGGAAAGAGGTAGCAGACTAGTCGTGCCAGGCAAGTCAGACTACTGTAGTCACCTTGATTGTCCATCTCTCTTCAGATCCCCAAAGATTCTAATCCCAAGTGGCATGGCAACAGTAGTGCCCTCTTGGCCAACAGTTCTGCCTCTATGCTAGCCCTCATAGCCATCACCAACTGGAGAAATCACTACTGGAAAGGAGGCCCATCTTCCCCACCTTCACTAATACCAACTACTGAACAACTACCACTGATTAGCAAGTAAGTCCAAAGAGCCATGGAAATGGCCATGTTCCCCACTTCTCCCAATCACCAAGCTTGCTTCCAGTACCATCCTTGATGCTATCATCCTGGGAAGCCCATGGAGATGCAACCTGGCAACTGGTTCTGTAGGTTATTCAGACTTTGCCTCCTTAGCAGTCATAGCTACTGATGATCCAGAAAAAACAGTTCTAGCCCTCAAAGTCCTTGACGCTGTCAAGTGTTCAACATTAAAAGTAATATATTATCAGTGGATGTGATATTAGAGAAACGATCTTAATGTCTGTTTTGCTCGTGCACTCTAAAGACTATGGGACTTTTCCATTTGACTTACAACTAAAATATGCATTGTCTTCCCCATTAGAATGTGAAGTCCTAAAGAAAAGAGATTGTTTTACTTTTCTGTTTGTATCCCCATTGATTAGTAGGGTGCTTTATACTCCATTCATTCACTGAACAGGTTAAAAAACAAAAAGAAAAACAAAAATAGCTTTCCAAGTATAAGATTAAAGAGTTATAGTTAGACAGCAATTGTTCTGAAAAAGACCAGGGACTTTTAGTGGACTGTAAGGCCAATAGGAATCCACAGTGTGAGGTGTCAACCAAAAGGCTAGTGTGATCATGGTTGCCTTAAGAAAGTCATAGCTTTCAAGAATAACAAGAAGTTCTTCCAGGTGTGTTCTGGGGTCTGATCAAACTACATGTTGAGTTCTGAGCACAACAGGTTAGAAAGTTCATTAATAAATAGATCCAGATTAATAAATAAATCCAGAGGGGGATTACCAAGGTGGTAAAGGACCCCAAGTCCCTTTCTAATGACCAGTTGAAGGAACTGGGGTCCTTGATCCTGGAGAAATAAAGATTTGGGAAGACATTATAGCCATGCCTAAGTATTAGAAAAATGGCCTTATGAAAATTTCTCAGAATTCAGAACCAGCAGAAATGAGAGGAAGTTGAAAAAAGACAAATGAAGGCCTGATATCAAGAGAGAAAATTAAGAGATAACTCAAAGTGGAAAGGGCTGTCTCTGGAAGTAATGTGCTTTCTCACATTGGGGGCGATTAAAGCCCGGGATAGAAGACCATTCATTGGGTGTGTTATATTGAGACCTCTTTCTTGTAAGACAAAGACAGAGACAGAGACAGACAGAGATATCGAATCATCAAAGGTACAAGGGGACAGAAGAGACATTACAGGATGGAATGCAAAGTAGGAGTAGAAGAATTTGACTTGAGCAAGATGGAGGTCTATTTCTCTCACACAATAGGGAGAATTAGGACACATGGAGAAATTGAAGTTGAGATGTAAAGATAAGGCATTGAGTGAGTCCTACTGGGTGGCCTCATTTTTTCAGGAAAATATAAGATGAGACCATCTACAGAGGGTTAAGGAGTATGGTAGTAAAAGAGACTGGAGGAGAGAAGAAAATTGTGGAACAGATGTTTTGAGGTGTGTATTATAGAGTTAGGAGGATTAATAAAAGGATTGTTGTGCAATATCACAGTTGGGGTTGGAAAGCATAAATTTATAACTGATCCAGGCAGAACAATTTTTTTCATCTAAATCAATTGAAAATGACTCCCCAGTAAGGTTAAACAAGCCACCAAGTCCACAAATATTTTTCCCAGACCACAAAGTATGTACTAATTGCAGCCACATTTCCCAATGCCACCCCTGAGGCTGTTCTGTTCTCCAGATCCAATCTATGACTATCCATATGAACAAGTAAACATTCCATGGAAACCTCACCGAATAGTTGAAGACAGAATATTTTCAATTTTGATTGAGTTGTTCTTGGCTCTAGACTGATTACCTTGCCTTGCCTTGCCTTCCTTTTGCAGCATTAGGAGGATTAGTATAGATGTCCTCAGTATAGGTGTCTTGAAAACATTTACTTCCCTATATGTATGCCTTTTATGGAACCTCTGAGCCTTTTTCACACTGAGGATTGGGTAAATTTGGGAGAGAACAAATCTCAGTTTGTTATTTCATCAAATTGCATGAAATATGCTTTTAACGCCATCTAGATGATGAATAAAAACAAATATGTTGAAAGTGGGGAGGTAGACTTGATACAGAGAGAATTCTGACCCATAGAGGACCTAAACCTTTTGGGAGAGCTTTCTGGAAACACAGATCACAGTCATAGATTCTGAGAGTTGGAAGGACCCCCAGTGTCCATCTAGTCCCAATTCAGTCACCAAAGGCATCCACACTATAATATCCCCAACAAATTATTATCTAAGCTTCTACTTAAAGACTTCCAAAGAGAGAGAACCCATTACTAGTGGAAATAGCCCTTTCCACTTTTGGTTGCCTCTAACTTTTAGGAAGTTGTTGTTTTCTGACATAAAGCCCAAATTTAACTCTTACTTTTACATTTAGCTATTAGTTCTGCCCTCAAGGCCCAAAAAGAACAAGACTAACCCTTCCTCTACCTTCCACCTTCAGATACTTGAAGACAACTCTCATGATCTCCCCTAGTCTTCTCCACTCCAAATATGAGGAGTCTTAGAGATTATCTAGCCCAAGGATTTTGCACATTTTCTATTTATGCTTTGGACGTCTTTGATAGTCTGATGAAGCCTAAGAATGGACTCCTAGAATAATGTTGTTAAATACATAAAAATAAAATACATTGGACGACAAAGGAAACCAGTTATACTGATATATAGTTATCAAAACGTATTTTTAAAAGTTCATGGATCCCAGGGGGCAGCTGGGTAGCTCAGTGGATTGAGAGTCAGGCCTAGAGACGGGAGGTCCTGGGTTCAAATCTTGCCTCAGACACTTCCCAGTTGTGTGACCCAGGGCAAGTCACTTGACCCCCATTGCCTAGCTCTTACCACTCTTTTGCCTTGGAGCCAATACACAGTATTGACTCCAAGACGGAAGGTAAGGGTTTAAAAAAAAAAGTTCGTGGATCCCAAATTACAAACCCCTTAACCCAACCCACTAATTTTATAGAAAAAGAAATTGTGACTCAGAAATATTAAGTCATTTGCCCAAGTTGTCTCAGATCAATAGCAATAGGCTACGGATAAGAACTTAGGTTTTCACATTGTTATTCCAAAGCACTTTCTACTAATAGATCTACACAAAGTATATAATATGTGTAATATGTGTGTCAGGTTGTACAGTACAAATAATAAGCATAATGCCAATAGAAAAGGTTAAATGATTTCTCTCCTTTCACTTCCCAGTCTGAAAACAACCAAGCTAGAAAATTAGGAATACAAAGTAGAGAGGGAAAATTCCTGCAATCACATCAACATATTATAATCAGCATATTAATATAGTCATTCGAATGGGGCTTTGAGCTAGGTTCTGAGAGTACTGAGGAGTATCAGACATGGTTCCTACCCTCCAGAGGGTTATAATCTATTATATGTCAATTAGCAGTATACTAGGCCAGGTAGGTAATGTGGTGGATAGAGCAGAGGTACTGGAGTCTGAAAGCCCTGAGTTCAAATTCAGTCCCAGACACTTAATTGCTATATGACCTTGGGCAAGTTATTTAACCCTGTTTGCCTCAGTTTCCTCATCTGTCAAATGAGCTGGAAAAGGAAATGGCAAACTACTTCAGTATCTTTGACAAGAAAATCCCAGATGATGTCATGAAGAGTCAGACATGTCTGAAACAGCTAAACAAGAAAAGACAATATATTTCTAAGTTAAGATTCAGTCAATAAGTATTTCAAGAGTTCAAAGGAAGATGTGATCTCTAAAACCTGGAGGGATACAGAAAGTTTCTTAAAAGAGGTTTGTCTTTTTTTTAATCCTTACCTTCTGTTTTAGTATCAATTCTTTCTTAGGTCACTCAGCTTCTTATCCCTGGTAAATCTTCAAGATTAGAAATTGTCTAGTAGTGGCTTATTTGCATACTGGATTTGCATTTGGAATAGACAAAGTTCCCTACTCCAACCGAATCATGTCTGGTCCTCCCCCAAAAGAATCCATTATTTCTATATCTTCTTAAAAAGGTACAAATCAATGTGTTAATAATTCCCCTCAGAGTTAGTATAAAATTATTTTTGAGACTAAAAACTTTTAGGAACATTTTTCCATCCTTTAGGAGTCACCCCAAACATACTTCTCCCAAGACCCATTTTAAGCTTCCAGAAAAGACACTCTAGATGGCCTTTGAGGTTTCTTTCCACTCCCAATTTTTGGTTCTGTGATCCTGTAGGGTATTGGATGAAAATTATTTTTTCCACAGAACTCAATAATGAATGGTAACTTATAGTTTCTTTTATTACTGTGTTAGGTAACATTTTTAAAAAAATTAGTTAATAGGCTAAGTAAAGGAAAGCAAATTATTTTTCTTGCCATAATGGTTTAAAAGTCCCAGACTCCAAACATATCAAACTTATTAGGGAAATTATCCAGAGAGAGCTTAGTACTTAGGAAGTTGACTGTCAGTTTTAAGGACTTTGTGGAATCTCAATGAAGATGAGAGATGCTGTTCTCTTTCACCCTCTGCATTCCAAGCTGTAGAATAGCTCCCAGAATAGAGGAGAATGTCCTATCAGAGCCTACAGCTTGGAAACGACGTGATACTTAGAGTTGTCAGTCCAAAGTCAAACAACCAATGCTTGTGATCCCAGAAATGCAATTCCTATTTACAGGAATAGGACGTCCCTTTCCTCACCTTCAGAAGTATAGCTGTCCCATTCCCTATAGTTTAGAGAGCATTAGTGCTCTCTAGTGGTTCGATATGATAACTAAAAGGCAAGGAATGATGCTCTCAGGCATGGATAATTTGTGAAAAGCAAGTGGAACCAAACAGCAGGAAAAGGAAAATTCAGGCAAAAACATAGCCATTTTCATCTTATCAAAAAAGAAGGATTTATTAAGCTCCTTCTATGTTCCAGCAATTCTTCTAAGAATAGAGAATAAAAGTGAAGTAATCCCTTTTTTTTTCCATGAGTAACGGAACTCTTAACACATGTAGGATTTGTGACACTGACCAAGTTATTTAACCTTTCAGGGCCCTGGGCAAGTCTCTAAGACTAAGAGTTTCAGGGAATATGCTGAACTTCATTGGGAGAGGGAGCTTCCTGACTAGGGAGTTCATTGAATCAATGAATGAAATGATAGATCCAGTCTCTAACCATTACACCTCCTTAGGATAGGGAAATGGTTACAGCAGTGATACATGGAGACTAACAGCTATCCTGTTGTCATTGGGCAGATATAAATCTGTCAGAGGAGGTCCTGCAGCCTCATCATGTCACTGATATACTAGATATTCAGAAGAGGTTGGATATTCTGTCTATACCTGTGAGGGACCTCAGAGATCATCTTGTTCATCTAGACTGCAGTGATTCCCAAAGTGGGCTCCACCGTCCCCTGGTGGGTGCTGCAGTGATCCAGGGGGGCTGTGCCAGGGGGCGCTAAATAATATTTTTTCTGGAAAGGGGGTGGTAGGTCAAAAAAGTTTGGGAACCACTGAAGAAACTCTCTCTCTTCCTTTCCCAATCAACTGCATTCCTTTTGACTGCAAGATTGAATCAGTTCTGGTACTCATATTTCATCAGTACCTCAGTACCTTCCATCCATTTAAGAAGGGGCCCAAGTCATCTTTTCTTTCTCACCTGGCTCCTTAGTACATCACTATGCCTCTGTGTCAGGAATGGACCCGACTAGCACTGTCAAATGGAAACAGAAACAGATTCCTACAGGCTACATATTTTATTGATTTAGGAACCCACAAATTAACATAATTTCTTTTGTATTGTATTTTTATTAATTTTGTTAAACATATTCAAGAATTTGATAACTATGGATTAGAACCTTTTCTATGATGTAATTCTTATGATTTAAATATTAAGTATCAATGTCTTTTAATTTACTGTACTATACCTATAGTTAAGGAATTAACAGAAATATTCCATATATAACATATCTGGAGATCTGATGCTTAGAAAAATACATAGAGCCCAACAAAGAGAATTATCATTTATATAGCACCTACTGTATGACTAGGCATTGTGTTGAGTGCTTTTCAAATATTATCTCATTTGATCTAAAGGATTCTTAGTTAAAGAATAGTACTTGGCCCAAGAAATAAAGAGATTGAGAGTATTTTATAAGATAGTGTTGAAAATATAAAGAAATATAAAGTATTAAAAATTATGAAGAGGAAAATAATACCTTATGTTTTCTTTATAAGAGCAAGCGTTGATTATTAATTTTTTTTAGATCTTGAGTTCAGATTCTTTCTCATCCTCTCATACATCTTCCACCCATTGAGAAGACAAACAATATGACATCAATTATACATGTAAAATCATATAAAACATATTTCCATATTAGTCATACAAAAAATAAGAAAATTATACTTCAGTTTGCACTCAGAGTTCATCAGTTCTCTCTCTCTGCAGGTGGGTAGCATTTTTTTTTCTCATAAGTCTTTTGGGATTGTCTCAGAACACTGTATTGATCAAAGAAGCCAAATTTTTCACAGGTGATCGTCATTATAACATGGCTGTTACTGAACACAATGATCTCCTGGTTCTTCTCAACTTCATTTTGCATCAGTTCATACAGGTCTTGTGATGTCTATTTGTTTATTTATTTTTTCCGGAAACCACACTCTCCCATGTAATTTCTTATAGCAAAATAGAACTCACAGTCATCTGCCGCAACTTCTCCAATTTGGAATCAACAATACCACTAGTAAGTCTGTACTCTAATGTGATAGAACAAAAAGAAAAAGGACCTCTATGTTGGCACAAAGGGTATGCACAATTTTATAGCCCTTTGGGGATAGTTCCAAATTGTTTTCCAGAATTGGTGGACCAGTTCCCCACTCCACCAACAGTTCATTAGTGTACCTATTTTCCCTGATTCCTTCCAGAAGTTGTCATTTCTGATAGGTGTGAGGTGGAACTCAGAATTGTTTTGATTTGCCTTTCTCTAATCAGTAGTGATTTAGAGCATTTTTTTCACATGATGATTATGGCTTTGATTTCTTTTTCTGAAAACTGTTCATATCCTTTGACTATTTATTTATTGGGGAATGGCTTGTATTTTTATAAATTTGATTCAGATTCCTATATATTTGAGAAATGAGGCTTTTATCATAGAAATAAACTGTAAATATTTTGATATTACTTCATTGTCTATAGAACCTGTGAGCAAAATATAGTTTCCCTGATTATCTTCTTTAAGAAGTCCAATTTTGCTTTTGCTTTTATGAAATTATAATTGCTACCCTTGTCCACTTAAGGTGAAGCATAATAGACTCTGCTCCAGGCCTTCATTTCAACTCTGGGTTTATCATTCTGTCTCAAGTATGTCTCTTGGGCACAACATATAGTTGGATTCTGGTTTCCAATCCATTCTGCTATCCATTTCTGTTCTATGTGTCATCTCATTCCATTCACAGTTAAGATCAACTATATTTCCCTCCATCCCATTTTCTTGTGTTTATCCTTCCCTGTCTCTTTTTTGTCCTTCCTCAAAGGTGTATCTTGTTTTCAATAACTGTCTCCTCTAATCCACTCTTCTCCCTTTATCATCCCCAACCCCCATATCTCTTATTACCTTCTCCTTGTAGCTTCCTATTGAATAAGATAAATTTCTATATTTAACTAAGAATGTATGTATATAATTCTTTGAATTAAATCTGATGAGAGTGAAATTCAAACATTGCCTGCCACCCTCTATTTCCCCTATGATTTTTCTTTCATGTTTATCTTATCATGCTTCTCTTGAATTGTCTGCTTAAATGTCAAATTTTGTAATCACTACTGGATTTTTCATCAGGAATGTTTGGAATTCCTTTATTTCATTAAATAGCCACTTTCTTCTCTGGAAGATTTGTTGGGTAGGTGATTCCAGATTTTAATCTTGGCTCCTTTGCCTTTTGGAATATCATTCCAAGTGCTCTACTCCTTTAATGTGGAAACTACTAAATCTTGTATGATCCTGATTATGGCTCCATGATATTAGAATTGTTCCTTTTCTTTCTAATTGCTTGCAATATTTTCTTTTTGGCCTGTGATTTCTGAAATTTGGCTATACTATTCTTGGGAGTTTTCATTTTGAGATCTCTCTTTTAGGAGATGACTGGTAGCTTATTTCAATTTCTATTTTATTCTCTTAAACTAAGGTATCAGGGCAATTTTGTTTTATAATTTCTTGAAATAATATGACTAGTCTTTTTTCTTATTATTATGGTTTTCAAGTAGTTCAATATTTTTTAACCCTTACCATCTGTCTTAATAACAATTCTAAAACGGAAGAGCAGTAATGGTTAGGTGATTGAGATTAAGTGACTTGTCCAGGGTCATATAGCTAAGAAGTGTCTGAGGCCAGATTTGAACTCAGGTCTTTCTGACTCTCGGCCTGACATTCTATAGATAATCCCATAGTGTAATAATTTTTGATTGTCTCCCCTCAGTCTATTATTCAGTCTAGCTGCTTTTCCAGGGAGATTATTTTTTGTGTTTTCTTCTATTTTTAAAATTTCTTATTTTGTTTTATTGATTTTTAAAGTCTCATGAAGTCATTAGCTTCTACTTGTCTAATTCTAATTTTTAAAAATTATTTTCTTTAACAACCTTTTGTGCCTCCTTTCTACTGTGACCAATTCTGCTTTTAAGGAGTACTTTGGTGAATTTTTGTCCCTCCTTTCCCATTTGACCTATTGTATTTTTAATTGTGTTCTTTTCTTCAGTGAATTTTAGGCTAATTCTGTTTTTAAGATGATATTTTATTCAGTTTATTATTATTATTTTTATTGTAATTATGACCACCAGAACTCCTCTCCACCCTGGAAATGTGACCTAGAATTGCTTATTGGCAATGGAGTTGCCAATCAGTACCAGCTGCTTGTAGGAGCAGCAAAGGGTCCATTGTAATCTTTTCATGAGTTGTATGACCCTGCTTTCCCTTACTGTCTCTAGGCTGAGAGCTCCTGAAGCTCTTGCTGTTGCTTCTCTCATAGCCATCTCCAAGGGCCACTGGTTACTCTTACCATGTTCTGGGCCTATGGCCACCTTGTTGTTCTGGACCTCTCCTGGGAACCTCCTAAATTTTCTGAGACAAGATAATGTGTCCCTTTGACCTTTTATTGGCTCTGTTGCTTCAATATTTGGTTTGAGGTTTTATTTGAAAGTTGTTTAGAGGGGATTGCTGGAAGAATTCAACTGAATCCCAACCTATACACTGCCATCTTGGTTTTGCTCCTTTTCTGTTTTTTTTGCATATTACCAAAGAATTTAGAAATCATTTTTAAAAGTCCTAATATGTCAGGAGTTTCAGATAATGATTGAGGTTTGATTATAAAGGCTCTCACATTGGAGGAGAGCATATTTAATAGAATTAAACTGATGTTGATAAAGCAGGTAAGTAGCACAGTAGATAGAGTGCCAGGCCTGGGAGTTGGAAAGATCTGGGTTCAAATCTGATTTCAAAGAACTCCCTAGCTGAGTGACTCTGGGCAAGTCACTTAAACTGATTGCCTAGCTTTTGTTGCTTTTTTTGTCTTAGAATAGAAAAGGTGGTGGTGGGGTGCTGACTTACTAGGCTGATAAATTATTTGAATTAATTTGCAATAAAAATAATTTGAAACAAGAATTAGCTACAAATTCTAATTAGCTTCCCTATACTATCAAGCAAAATGTATTATCAAATTGAAACCACAGATCTGAGTTACAATATGTTTCAAGGAGGAAGTCATGGCTGTTGGGGGAGTCATGGGGCATTTGGGCTAGAAATATAACTAAATCTTTATAACAGTGGCAGGTACCCAAAGGAGAGAAAAGATATAGATTACCAGAAAGTCATAAAGATAAAGCATTTGGAATTATGTAAAATATAAAAACTGCAATATCCAAAAGCATCTGGCAAAAAGAATTGCAGAGATTTGGTGGGATATCTTGAAAAGCATATAACAATTATTTTTCACCATCTAAAGGATGAAAGTCCTTTTGAGTTTGTAACTCGAGCAGACTATCAACTGATAACAAACTGATAGCAAGAGAAACATGAAGAAGCAAATGCCATAAGAATGAGGAAAGTGTCAAGTATGGCATATCTCCAGGGATTGAAGGAATATTTAGTTGGTTTTGATTCTGAACAAAAAGATGTCAGATTGTGATGAATTATTAGAGATGATGTTTTAATATTTTGAAAACTCAATATCCATGCCAGACTATTTTCCCAGATATAGCATATACAGCCCAAGAAAGGTCATTTCAAATTGTGGAGATTTAATACCTTGGTAATAATTGGAATAGCAGACCAGGCTATTAGTAATAATAAAGAGAGAGAAGTAGAGAGAGGTAGAGAATCAGAGGACTCCACTGGTACCATTATGATGGCAGGAGGTAAGGAAGGATGCTAGCATGATAAGGGGAATCCTTACATCTAACTAATGGGAGCATGTGGATAAGAGTTGTCTATAATTGAAGCATGGTTATATTGGAATCTGCAGTATGTTTTTTCATTTTTATTTTTATTTTGAATATTTTCCCCTAGTTACATGTTTCATGTTCTTTCCCTCCCCCACAAACCCCCCTAACCCCCTTTAGCCAATGCACAATTCCACTGGGTTTTACATGTATCATTGATTAAACCCTAGTTCCATATTATTGATAGTTGGACTAGAGTTATCGTTTAGAGTCAACATCCCCAATAATATCCCCATCAGTCCATGTGGTCAAGCAGTTGTTTTTCCTCTGTGTTTCTCCTTCCATAGTTCTTCTTCTGAGTGTGGCTAGTTTTTTCTCATAAGTCCCTCAGCCTTGTTCTCTGCAGTATGTTTTTTAAAATATTCATTTAAATGGAAATAGGTATCAAGTGATAACATCAGTACAACCCAGTGAAATCGCTTGTTGTCTCTGGGGGGGCCGGGGAAGGAAAGAAAATGAATAATGGAAACATGGAAAAATATTTAAAAATAAAAATTATGATTATACATAAGAATATATTTGAACAAATATCAACATATGTGTATATGTGTTTGTGTATGTCGTCATTAAGAGTCATAATCTTAAGTGGGGAGGTTGATTACCAAATATCACCCACAAGCCACAACACTGATGATGTAAGGGAGCAGATAGAGCTGTGTTTGGAAGTGGCTGAAAAATCTCACTTGGTATATCTCTATTAGAGTTGCTCACATTCCAGGAATCCATGCCAGTCCTCCTTTCATGTTTATTTCCCAGCAATAGAGAAGTATTTATGAAAAAAAAAATCTTAGAATGCATTTTTAAAAATCCTTCTTTAAAGCTTAATGGGCCTAGAAACCTGAGAAGAGAATTAAGAGAAAGTTAATCATTGCCAGAAAAAAATAAACAAAAAACCCAAGTGGGTGTTAGGGGTTGGGAGATGGGGGAACGTTCTTGGATTGAGTGGTGAGATGTCAGGAGCACTGTAGTTCTTTGGTGACTGTGGCGATGGATGTGACTTTGACTGTTAATGCTCTTTGCAGTTCCTGTGCCATTTCTGATTCCACAGAGTTCTCATTGCTATTTTTCTCTCCTTTGCTAAGGAATCGAAATCCTTAGAATACCAATAGTTTTCAAAGGATGTCCTCAATAAGGGCCATTGGAGGATGGCAAGAGTTTACAACAGACTCTAACCTCAAACTAGCACTCATGTGGCACCAAAAATTCCGTTTCAGTCAATTCATTTCATAGGATCATAGGACCATAGGATTAGAGCTAGAAGGAGCTAAATTGGAGGCTTCCTTGTCTAAACCTGTATTTTCAGATGAAGAAACTAAAGCCTAGAGAGGCTAAGTAATTTACCCCAGGTCACATAGGCAGTAAGTGTCAGAGGCAAGATTTGAACCTAGATCTTTCAACCCAAGAATGAGTGCTTTGTTTGTCTTGTATCAGGGAACAATTCAAGGCACTGGCCTAGCCACTGGCAGCCTTTTAACACTAGTGAAATAGAATAGATTTGGCCTTAAGTGCATCCTGTTTAATTGAGCTAACTCCTCTTCTCTAGATTTCAGATCATAATCAAGGAAGTGAGCACAATGAAAAATGAATAGCACTGCAGAAATTCCAGTCTAACTTTGTTTCCAGCCCCTTACCAATAACTGGATGCTTAAGTTCACTTTTTCCATTGAGGACTACCTGGCTTCCCCAGGAAGCCATTAAATGAGGTCAGCCAGTGGCCCTGCTTCTTGGACCTGAGTCCAGAGAAGCCAACAGGGTACTTTGTAAGACTAATGACTATAGAAATGCATTAGCTATTTGTTTTCTCCAGATCTAATGAAGATATTTTCCACCATTTTCTCTTTCTAATTCAGTATGCACATTTGCAAATATTTGTCTCTTTCTTTTGTTTCCTTCCTCCCTCCCTCCCTTCACCTTTCTTTCTTTTTCTTTCTTTTTTCTCTCTCTCTTTCTTTCCTTCCTTCTTTCCTTCCTCCCTCCCTCCCTCCTCCCTTCACCTTTCTTTCTTTCTTTCTTTCTTTCTTTTTCTTTCTTTTTTCTCTTTCTTTCCTTCCTTCTTTCCTCCCTCCCTCCCTTCCTCTTTCTTTCTCTTTCTTCCTTTCTTCCTT
>NC_058135.1:64818552-64849773 GCF_016433145.1 Gracilinanus agilis
CTCAAAGGGCTATAAAAGAATGCCTGCCCTTTGATCCAGCCATACCACTGCTGGGTTTGTACCCCAAAGAGATCATAGATGAACAGACTTGTACGAAAATATTTATAGCTGTGCTTTTTGTGGTGGCAACAAGCTGGAAAAGGAGGGTATGTCCTTCAATTGGGGAATGGCTGAACAAACTGTGGTATATGCGGGTGATGGAATACTATTGTGCTAAAAGGAATAATAAACTGGAGAAGTTCCAGGCGAACTGGAGAGACCTCTGGGAACTGATGCAGAGCAAAAGGAGCAGAACCAGAAGAACTCTATACACAGAGACTGATATACTGTGGTAAAATCGAATGTAATGGGCTTCTGTACCAGCAACAATGCAATGACCCAGGACAGCTCTGAGGGATTTATGGTAAGGATGCTACCCACATTCAGAGGAAGGACTGCAGGAGAGGAAACATATAAGAAAAGCAACTGCTTGAACGCATGGGTCGGGGTGGACATGATTGGGGATGTGGACTCGAAATTACCACACTAATGCAACCACCAACAATTTGGAAATTGGTCTTGATCAAGGACACATGACAAAACCAGTGGAAATGTGCGTCGGCCATGGGTGGGGGGAGTGCGGGGTGTGAAGGGGAAAGTAGGAGCATGAATCATGTAACCATGTTAAAAATGATTATTAATAAATGTTAAAAAAAAAAAAGAAATTTAATAGCTATGAGACTGGAGCAAGTCACTAAATCTGTCAACCTTAGTTTCCTCATTTTAAAAAGAAGTAATAATAATAATAATAATAATAATAATAATAATACCTGCCTTCCATGTTGTTGTAAGGACCAAATGAGATGTCTGTAAGGTACTTTGCAAATCTTCCTGTTTATACAAATGATAGCTATTATGATGGTGATAAAAAGGGAAGTAGTACTCACTATGAGTTAGCTTGGGAGCCTCAAGAATAAATCATCCCAGACTAACTCCACTTCACATTTTTTACAAAGTCTGGGAGAATGGAACAATGCTATGTATATTCTATATCTAGATTTCCTAAGTTATTTGACCAAAACTCTCTTACAATATCTGAGTCTAGACAATAGCATGGTTAGGTGGGTTCAAAACTCATAAAATTACAGGACTGAAAGCAAAGCAATGAATAGATCTGTGTTGGAATAAAGGAAGGTCTCTAATGGAGTGCCACAAGGCTCTGATCTTGTCCAATTTCTGCTCAACATTTTTATTAGTGACTTGCATAATGTCAAATTGTGAATGTCACAAAACTGAGAGAGTAGAAAATACAATGGAAAACAACACCAAGATTTATAAAGAGTTCCTATGGACTGAAATGATGAATCAGACTTAATTAGAAAAAATGTAATAAAGATAAATTTAGAGTTTTGCCACAGCTTACAGAATCAATTGCCCAAATACAAGATGCTTGATATTGCAGAGAAAAGAGGCATTTTTTATGAGCTCTGAACTCACATTGTCTTAATAGAAGCCAAAAAATATCACTGGATCTTAGGTCATATTAGAAGAAATACAGTGCCTAAAACAAGAGGTATAATAGTCCTACTGGACTCCCTTCTACAGACCCCCATCTGAAGGATTATGCTCAGTTATGAGTGTCATACTTCAGGAAGGAAATCGAAAATCTAAAGGATAAACAAAGGAAAGCAACCAAGATGGTGAGGACCCTCAAGAGCAAATGAGGATAGATAGAAGGATCAGGAAAGGTTTGTTCTGGAAAAGAGACACCCTGTGAGGGGCACTAGAGTTGTTAGGCATTGAGGGTCTATCCTATCAAAGAAGAATTGGTTTTATTTTATTTGATCCTAGAGGTCAGAATGATGTGGAACAGGGATTAGTTTTTCCTAAAGTATTTCCCTCAAAGACAATGAAAATTTCCCTGGGACCTGATTGACCTCTTGCGTCCTTTCATGAAGTTCCTGGTCACCTAGGGGCACCCACCCACATGGATTTGGTTCTCTTCCATCTTGGTGGATGACTGTAGAATAACCAGGTGAATTACCAGACCCTATCCTACTAAACAGATGCATTTCCATAGGGAGAGCATAGGGACTTTTAGAATGTGAGTCTCCCTATATCCTTCTTGTATATCCTTGCTGTATTATGGCAAAGTAAGCTTTTTTTTAACCATCCAATGACTTTTGAGTGCCTCATTTTATTTCAATATCAAACTTGATTGACTCAGAAATGAATGAATTAATCTATCTTCTCTGAAGGCTTCAAGCAAAGGTCAGGTGACCATTTGTCCAATAGACAATAGAGAAGGAAGGAGTTCTCATTCAGTTATGGATTAGACTAGATGGATTCTGATGTCCCTTCCAAACTCCAAGTCCAATTATTGTCTTAGAAGTTTCTTCCATTGTATATCTAAGCCTCTCCCAGGGAGTCTAGTCCATGGCTAGAATCTTCCTTCCCTTGTCTGTATGTAAGCCAATCAATTGTCCTTCCTTTCCTATATTCCCTGAAAGGCATATAGGATCTCAAGTTCTTCAGTTCCATGGATTTCCCAAGATGGAAATTCCCATTCCTTTTACATTTTCTCAGAGACATTGGGCATGGTGGTGTTGTGTGTAGGCATGACTCTGTATGGTGGCCATAAGAATGTTGTCTCCCTTGTCTTAATTAAAGACTTATTCTGGGTAACAGCTTTGGTGGTTCTGTGTTTTTCCAGGCTGACAAGACAAATGAAGCCACTGTAGGGGAGAGGGAATGAATAGCCTAGAGATCCGCTTCTTGCAATGTTATGACATGTACTCAAGACTCAGCTCAAAGGACCATCTTTTGTAGAAGACCTTTCCTTATTGCCTCTCTAGCTGCTAGTGCCTTCTTCCACTAAAGATAGTAGGAACCTGCTGTCTTATATGTATATATACATACACACAAGCACATATTTGTATATATACAGATGTGTATATGCACACACACATATATTCTCCCCCATTAGACTATAAGCTCCTAGGGCAATATAAACAAGTGGGACAGCTTTAGAACTAATGGGATTACACACTTTTAAAAAACCCTTGAGCTATATATAATAGTGACTCATGGCTTCTCGGTGATCTTTTTCCCTTCTTCGCTGAATATGGAAACACTTATATTTACTGGTCTTTGCCAAGTTCAGATTAATTTTTCCTTTTCCTCAAAGCTTAGCACAATGCTTGACACTTACTAAGTAATTAATAATAATTACTAGATTGATTGATTTAGATACATGACTGAGCACACAAAAGTCTGAGACCCAGTGTCGCAGAGCATTTAATATTATTTTGTATTTTCTATGCAGAAAGACTTAATGCCATTTTTGTGTTCTGTTGTAGAGAATTTGGATATAATTTTCATGTTATAACTAATATATATGTATATATAGGGAAATTATGTATATATGCACATATATATAACATGAATGTATATGTCTCAAATTAGTCCTTTGGTCACTTTGCTTCATGCAGATCTGTCAAATTACATGTAATCCTCATCATGTCTAATAAATGTTCTCTAGATGTGTTATGTACAAATTACTAAAAAGTTCTCAATAGAAGGGGAAATCAATACTCTGACTAGATAGATACTTTGCTATCTAATAAGGTTTTCTTTCTGTGAAGTGGTTAAAACATTGAGAATAAGGAGGCAGCCAAATGAAACTTGAATTTCACATTTAAAATACAATTGTTTGAATTAGATCCAATGAAAGCTCTCATTGAAGAAAAAATAATGTCCCCTGTAGAATTCCCACCCCACCCCAAGAGAAGAGAATGGATTCCCTAATTGATGATGGTGAACTGCTTTTAAATAGTATTATTGACTGTTTCCTTACAAGGTAAAATGAGATTGAATTACTAAAATATTAGAGAAAGACCAAGAGACAGACAAAGAGATAGAGAAACACACACTCAAGTCAGGAAAGTATGGGTTCAGATCTTGTCTTTGACACACACTCTCTGTGTCACCTTGGTAATTCACTCAACCCCTCATTGCAAATCTCTAAGACCATAAAAGTTGCAGAGGAGGTTCCAATCTGCATTGGTATAGAGAGTTACTTCACCCTTGAATTCCTTAGACCAATGAAACCCCAAAAACCCTAACAAAAGATCACATGGTAGAAAAATGTCATCAAAGAAATATCTGAGAAGAAAGGAAGATGAGTTGGTCACATGGTAATAGTGAGGGACTGCCTCCACCATCGATATCTTTAGGCTATAAGTACAATTTGAGAAAGGTCTTGACATGCTATGAGGGTATCCTTTGAGGAACTTAGGGGAAGATATGAATGTTTGGTGTCCAGGAGAAGCAGTCATGTATGTATTACAATCTCCATTGTTGAAAGTAATGTCTGTCTATATTGATAAGTTATGGATCCACTGAAATATTAGAGTACTGGGGTGGGGATGGGGAATAGACACCCCACTACAGCCTGCACATAGTCACCATGATCCTTGGTGCCTAATCATCTAGGGAAGCCATATATTCTCACTAATTGCCACATAGAGGGTAGGCAAGCCAGTCTCATTGAATCAGCAAGGTACCTTGATGGAAAGAGAAGAGGTACTATATGTCAGGCAAGTCAAACCACCACCACCTTAGAATAGCAATACTTCCAGCCCAGTGTCCTCAGCCATCATATCTCTTTGAAGACACAAGCAGCCAACTTCTCAAACTTTTACCAACTCTTTCTCAATGCAGGCATGGAACATTGAATGATCAGTTCCCATTGATGAGGAAAGCCCAATGCAAATGTTTGAGCCATATGTGTTAAAGGTGAGAGGCTATCATGCACAGCAATTTAGTATAGACCATTAATACAAGTTCTGATTTGGGGATACTTATGAATGATGATATGAATAATCATTGAAAGGATGTTGTACACTGTTATTGACTCTTTCAGGGCAACTTAATGTGCAAAGAAAGCATTCTTTCAATACAGAAGAATATTCTGTATTGAATATATTGCCTAATGCTGTGGAGCCTTCCCAAGTCCCCAGAGAGATGGCCATAATTTTGGTTTCAAGTAGTATGCCTATAGTTAGCCATATGTAATTAAAAGGAACTGATTTTTTTAAATTGAGATATGTAGTGCAAAGAGGGTGCATAACAGCCCTGCAAAGCCTTGCTGCAGAGTTTTTCTGTCAGTTGATAAGGGTTTGGAATCTTGGGGAAGTTTCAGTTGACCCGGGAGACTCATGGAGAGGAGAAGGGTCAATCTGAGCTCTTTCATTGGATTGAAACCTGGCCTATATTCTGCAGCTTTTCTCTTTAAAATTGTTAGTTTAGCTAATTACTTTGAATCTCTCTAACCTCTCTTATTCCCCATCTTCCTTTCCCTGCCTGATTTCTGTGAGGATTTGAAAGGAGGGTAAACCTAAGTGTTAGTTTCAAACCTGATAGTTTAGTTTTCTGTAGTCAAATAGGGCTTACCCTTGTTACAAATTATCTCTTTATTTATTGTATCCAACTTTCCTAACCCTATTGATTACAAAACCACTTGAGAGCTGAGTTAAGGCAGGTTCCTTTCTCAGTTTCACGTTCCTGTCTCCCTCCCCAACCTGAAGCTTTCTCTAGGCGGATGTTAGGGTCACCTTGTACCCTTCTGTCCCTGCCAATCAACCCTGAAAATTATTAAACCCTTTTGTTACTTAATCAAACCTTTGACTAATTCATTAGTTGATTGATAGGAAAGAGAGAAGGGAAGAAGAAATAATTTCTCTCTGGGTTTTGAGGGAAGCTGGAGGAAGTGTAACTTCAATACCTCCTCTGGTCTCTTCCTTAGTGAACCTGAGAAACTGACAAGAAAGCCCTCTAGTCAGTTTCAAGCCATTCTTGGCTGGCCCTAACCTTCTCTGTAAAAGTGCCCTTTTTTACTTGAAGGGCTCAGTCTGTTTCCCTTCAGTGTTTTGTCTCTAACCTGGGTCCCAGTCTGTGTTTCCCTGCTGTTGTTGCCCGCCTTAGATTAACTCATCCTCTCCCTTGCAACTCTTTATACCTCTGTGTTTATATTCCCTAAGCTCAGTCATTCCCTTACTTCTCCTACCACCTCAACTATCAACCTTCACCATTGTACCTTCCTTATCACCCCATTGCTTCAGTCCCATATTACATCTCCTTATTCCCTTATTACATCCTGCAATTCCCTTATTACATCTGGCGAGCACAGTTAACAAAAAACTTACTAATCTTCTAAAACAACAAAAATGAATCTGGCAAGAAAAACATTTATTTTAGGCAGTGTTTCCATAATGGCTTGATTGCTTATGCAAGGTTTATACAACTTTTGGCTAGTAAAAGTCCCAAATCTAGTACAACAAATGCTAGAAATATATGATTACTATAAATGGTTTGCCTTTACACTAGCTGAGTTCATATGTTTCATCCCCACAGCTATTGAAATTATCCCATCTCTCTGGCAATTCCTTATAATCCCTAAGGCAGTTCGGACTCACCTGTACAATTACTTTAAGACATCTCCTGCAAAAACTGATACTGAATCCACGGAACTAGTAGAGAATATAAAGCTACTGTTCCAAGTGTTGAAACTAAGACTCAGATTTACCCTCCTTTCAAATCCTCACAGAAATCAGGCAGGGAAAGGAAGATGGGGAATAAGGGAGGTTAGAGAGATTCAAAGGAATTAGCTAAGCTAACAATTTTTAAGAGAAAAGCTGCAGAATATAGGCCAGGTTTCAATCCAATGAAAGAGCTCAGATTGACCCTTCTCCTCTCCACGAGTCTCCTGGGTCAACTGAAACTTCCCCAAGATTCCAAACCCTTATCAACTGACAGAAAAACTCTGTAGCAAGGCTTTGCAGGGCTATATCTAGATATGCCCCAGGAGAAGTAAGCTCATGATTCTTGTGTCATAGTATAACAAAGAAAGTCTTTTTATTTGAATTCTCATTGCCCCAGTCACTAGTTTTTTTGTTTTACCACTGACTCAGGTCTGGATAAGTTAGACATCTATGGTGTCATCATCACTGAATGAATTAATGCACATTTACAAGGCTTTCTGAATTAGATCCAAGCTATGTCCTTGAACTAGTCTTTACTATGGTGGCACAGTGGAGATGGGAAGACTTAGGTTCAAATCTGGCCTCAGATACTTTCTAACTATGTGAACCTGGGAAAGTCACTTAACTCAATTTACCTAAGCCCTTTCCTTTCTGTCTTAGAGTTGTTACTAAGACAAAAAGTAAAGGTTTAAAAAGTAAACTATGGAAAGACAAAGAATTCATTTTGTTTTTTTAAACATTTATTTAATTAATTAATTTAGAATATTTTTCCATGGTTACATGATTCAATTATTTCCCTCCCTTCCTCCCACCCCCTCCTGTAGCCAATGAGCAATTCCACTGGCTATAAATATTTTTGTACAAGTCTTTTTCCTTATGATCTCTTTGGGGTACAAACTCAGTAGTCATGTGGCAAGATCAAAGGGCAAGCAGTCTTTTAAAGCTCTTTGGGCATAATTACAAATTGGCTTCCAGAATGGTTAGATCAATTCACAATTCCACCAGCAATGAATCAGTGTCCCAATTTTGCCACATCCTCTACAACATTTTGGGCAATGGCTTGTGTTTTTTGTACAATTGATTTAATTCCTAATATATTTAAGACATTAGACATTTGTCAAAGGTTTTTGTTAATTTTTTCCAATTTGTTGCTTCCTTTCTAATTTTGGTTGCATTGGTTTTGTTTGTACAAAACCTTTTTAATTTAATGTAATCAAAATTATTCATTTTACATTTTTTAATATTCTCTATTTCTTGCTTGGCCTTAAATTCTTTCCTTTCCCATAGATCTGACAGGTATACTATTCTATGTTAACCTAATTTACTTATAGTTTCTTTCTTTATATTTAAGCCATTTAAGTCATTTACCCATTCTGAATTTATCTTGATATAGAGTGTGAGATATTGATCTAGACCTAATCTCTCCCATACTGTTTTCCAATTTTCCCAGCAGTTTTTGTCAAACATTGGGTTCTTGTCCTGAAAGCTGGGATCTTTGGGTTTATCATATACTATCTTGCTGAGGACATTTACCCCAAGTCTATACCATTTATCCTCCCTTCTGTCTCTTAGCCTGCACCATATTGTTTTGATGACAAAGAATTAATTTTGAAGAGAAACATAAGACATAGAAAAGTGGTAGTATTTACTTTTGACCTATAGCAATGTTAGTTTTGGGCTTTCCCAGACCATAGGTTAAAATAACCTCTTTGTAAAATTAACTCTGTAAAATTAATGTGAGTAACTCTCAAGTTGCTTCCTTGGGATTTGGCATTTATGAGCCAGTGAGGCAATGTGTGTGGTAGCTAATGTTTTAGTAATGGAGAAGGTGTCACCACTCCAATCAGTGTTCACATGGAAATAGCTAGTAACAGTTATTAAATATCATTTTGGGAGAAAATATATTTAGATATATTTGTACAAAAATCCAAGTGACTTCTTCCCCCTTTTTTCTTGTCTGAAATAATTTAGTTTTAAAAAGATTCCACGGTTGCCATTTAGAGCCCTCATGGTCACTTATAATTTATGCTAAGATGTTCATCGTGTGGCTAAATTTAGAATATCGATCTAGTAATCAACCACTTGAATACAGGAAAGCCTCAAGTTGAATCTGACTTGATTTCTCTTTTGTTAGGTATTTGATTAGGACTCAGAATATCCTTTTCTGTAGGGAAAAAAATAAAAGTTAAGTGGCATACAAAGTTTTAGGCTAATTCATAAGAGTCTATTTTCAATGATTGAAAATGGATGGCATTTTAGTTATATTATATACCAGAAAAAAAACCTAAAGTGACTGATTTTCAAGTAAATATATAAATATACCTGTGTTGCAATATACATATGCTCATGTACATACATTTACTATAATGTGGTATGTCATGTGTCTATACATATATATGTGTGTATATGTGTAGCTTCATATATACATTGTGTGAATGAATGTGCACCCTAAACCAGTAATGTTGAATTCAAATAGAAGTGGATTCCTGTGGATGGTGAATTTGATGCCTTTGCTTTAAGCATTGCCCATCCATTAACTGTTATCCACACTTCACCAGCCTGTGTGATTCTTGTCCATTTTCTTCCTTACCAGTGAGCTGGAGACTTGCTTCTGGGTCCTTTTACATCTTGAACTTCCCATCTGTTAGCCCTCACTCTCACTACATGATTGATCCACCTTCTTTTCTGATTATGCATTTCCTGGATGATATCCCTTAGGTGACCTTATGCACATTATTGAAAATAGGATGCACATGCAGCAGCATCTCCTGGCAGAAGGGTGCTGGCTTCAAGGTGCAAAATAAGATATGCATCTTCAGACATGGCAAATATTTTTGTGGATTTGTTCCGATCAACTACATTTATTTGTTACAAAGATTATGGTTTTCTTTCTTTTTTTATTTGTTCTGATTGACTACATTTATTTTTACAAACATTATGTTTTTCTTTCTTTTTTATATAGTGGGAGGAGTGGGCATGATTTGAGAGTAAAAAGGGAGTTAGCAATGAGAGCTAAAAAATAGAAGAAAGGAAAGAAAATGGGGTTATCAATTCATTTGAAAATGCAGAGAAGAAAACAAAAAGAAGATCAGAAGATGAACATTATAGAATGGAAAAAGGAAAAGTGAGAAGAGGGACAGGACAGCAACTTTAAATTGGTTTCTTAGAGCAGAGAGACTTCAAATCACTTTGATTAGAACCTTATCAGCAAAAGTTTTTGAGCTTCTACATGCAACATGTCTATACAGGTAGGTCCTAAATATCATAAATAATGCATCCCATAAACTGGTTGCATTATTTAAATTCTCAATGTATGTTTCCATTGGGCTGGAACCAAGTACCATATTTATATAACTATCACCTTTAGCAGTACAAATTTAAATATATGAGACCATTTCATGGGATTCATTATTTGCACCAATAAGGATCTAATTATTGATAAACATTATGATAATAATATATAACTATGTAATAAATAACTATAATAAATATATTGATAAATATTTATTATTGATAAATTACATACATATACTATTACACTAATGATTCTGTACATTATAAGACACAAAAATTGAAGTGTAAAAGAGATTAGTTGAAGATGAAATAAAGTTAATAGGGAGATACTGAAATTTTTTGAATAGTGGAGGAACATGGTCAGACCTGGGCTTCAGGAAAAATTTTGGCAGCTTTATGGAGTATAGATTTGAGAGTAAGAAATTTGAGACAGAGAAACCAATTAGGAAGCTATTGCAAAGGTTCAGGGAGAGATAATAGACTTTTGAATGAAGGTGTGAGTGAAGAGAAGAAGACACAAGAGATATAGTATTGCTGGAAACAATAGACCTGACAAATGATTGGATACTAGGGTCAAGTATAAGGAGTCAAGAATGACACAGATTGAAAACCTGGCTAACTGGGTACCCTTGACAACTGACTTAGAAATTTAGAAGAGAAGGTCAAAGGGAACAATAATATAATGAGATCAGCACTGTGTCATATGTTTCAGGGGTGTGCTGGAGCCAATTCCAACTGACTTGTATAAGTCTGATTGTAAAATTTTCGGTGTGAGCATTTACACTTCAGCAATTGGCAAATGCTACAAATAAGGGCTTGATTTGTTGTTTTATTTATTAGCTAGACCTAAAACAGTGATGGATCATATGTTAGTAATGCAGATTCAATTTAAGTGTGCCATGCATACATTTTTTTCTTCAGAGAAAATTGGTCACACCATTGAGACTTCTAACCCAATTATTCTACCTCACTTTGTATAAACACTCTCTTTCCCACCCAAAAGAAAAAAAGAGGGTTGGTAAGGCTTTTACTCACCATTATTGCCCTAACACTGAAAACTCCTGACAGAGCCTGGCTTATGAGGGATTACTGCTATAGTTACAAGGTGACTTAGGAGCAGAGAGTGCTGATGGTAGGAAGGTTTTGAGTATGTGAAGAATGTGGCCTGTAGCCACTGAGAGCCTATTGGTGTGAGGAAACCAAATAAGGAAGGTTTGAGTGAAAACAGATAAAAGAGTATCGTGAAATTATGTTGGAGTAAATCCAACTGGTTATTGAGGGGAGGGGAGGATATGACCCCTTTCTTCTCCTCATCACCATTCATTAATCAGATGCACAATGGGATCCTACCACATTCACAAATCCCACTTTGGAGACCAATGCACAGTATGGAGACCTGCATGCTCATATGGTGTGCCCAGGATAACAAAAGGGACCCAGAGATGTCAGCAGATTAAGGCAATGACAAAGTTATGAGAATATCCTGAACAATGTCAGTAGCTACAGGCATGTAGCAGTGGCTTTGCCATATGGGAGGAACAAAAGGAGACCTTGGACCAACACAGGAGTTGTTTGTCCCAGTGGAAGCAAAGAACAAAACCACAAGCCTGAATTTTGCCTTTCAAGGAATATGGACTGTAAAGATATGGAAATGAGCTTTAATTTTTTTTAAGTTTATTTATTTATTGGTTTGTTTATTTATTTAATTTAGAATATTTTCCCATAGTTACATGAATCATGTTATTTCCCTCCCCTTCCCATAGCCAATGAGCAATTTCACTGGATTTTTACATGTGTCATTGATTCAAGACCTGTTTCCATATTATTAGTATTTGCACTAGTGTGATCATCTGCATCCCCAATCCTATCCCCATCAAACCATGTGCTTAAGCAGTTCTTTTTCTTCTGTATTTCTACTCCCACAGTTCTTTCCCTGGATGTGGATAGCATTCTTTTTCATAAGTCCTTCAGAAATGTCTTGGATCATTGCTTCACTGCCAGTAGAGAAGTCCATTACATTTGATTGTGCCATAGTGTATCAGTCTCTGTGCACAGTGTTCTCCTGGTTCTGCTCCTTTCACTCTGCATCTATTCCTGGAGGTCATTCTAGTTCACATGGAATTTCTCCAGTCCTTTATTCCTCTGTGCACAATAGTATCCCATCACCAACAGATACAATTTGTTCAGCCATTCCCAAATCAAAAGGCATCCTCTCATTTTTGAATTTTTCTGCCACCACAAAGATGAGCTTCAATTTTTATCAACCCTAAGTGCCTTTATCTTGTATGAACAAGAAATGGAGTGGGTTGGGGAGAAGAAAAGAGGGAGGGTTGGGAAAAAGACAAAAACAGAGATAGAGAAACAAAGTCAGTGGGTAAAGGGAAGGAGGGAGGGGGAGCAAAGATAGGGGGAAAAACAGAAAGAGGAGGAGGAAAGAGAGGGGGAGGAGGAAGGGAAAGGGAGGAATAGAAGGAGAGAGACAGAGACCAACAAAAAGAAAAGAGAGGAAGACAAAAAAGAGAAAGAAAAAGAAGAGAGAGGAACACACACGGAGAGAAAGACCAAAAGAGAGAGACAGATGGAATAACCATTTCAGTCCCATTATTTTAAAATAATAAACTGAAGTATTGGTAGACAGAGCAGAGAAAGACATAAATCCCTCCATTAACACTGACTGGCTGTGTGGCCATATACACATTACATTATCCCTCCTTAAACTATTCTCTTAGCCTCAACTACTAAGTTTTGTTGGATCAAAATCTGTTTCTGCATAGATCACTGATGTATTTAATGTTGGGATAATCCTTCTTACGTGACCTACCATAGTGTGGGTATAAGGATATCACCTTTGAAAATGCTCCTTGCTATGTAAATATGAGCTCTAATTTATGAGCTCTGCTATAGTTCAGCACTTCTAGAGAGTCCCCAAGAGAACCCAGCCATTATGTACTCCCAGAAGAAGACAATTAGAACTACTTTAAAACTGTCATGTTCTCAATCATGCCCTTCTCCAAAGAGGATTTTTGACTCTTCTTCTTACAATACGTGCTTTTTGAAACAGCTTTAAGATGGCTTTTGGCAATGTGCTTTAATAATGTATAAGAATATTTGAATCCTCATGTTATTCAATTTTTTTTCATTCATGGGAATGACAAAGAGTTAATAACAAGGCTTTCTATGACATCATGTAACAATTACCCCAAAGCTTATTATTAAGAAGTTGCTTTTATCCAAATAAGCTTATTTACCACTCTGATAAATCTTAGAAATCAAGCTCTGTGTAGATATTGTTTCCAGTCATTTACACGGACACACACACACACACACACACACACACATACACACTATACAAGTTTGATTCATATTCTATTGAATCACCTCTTCTGAAGCACATGGTTGGCAATGTGTGGTTACAATCATAAAAAAATGTTCTTGAAATGAGAAAGTTACAATTACCCTTTTCATGTTCTCTGAGAAATAAAAAAGGTTAGAACAGGAGACCTCTGAAATCCCTTCTGGTTCTAAATCTATGATTCTGTAAACTCACCTAATCCTGCTTGATGTTTGGGTTCAAATAAATTATTTTCAGCCTACACCATGTCTCTGATCATTCAAAACATGCCATACAAATAACTAGAGATCCCTTCATTTAGCCAACTTAGAAAAAAACAAAAATAAGACATGTGGAACCCCTGTAACAAACATGCATAGTGAAGCAAAGTAAATTCATATATTAGCTGTGTTCGGAGATGAATTTCTCATTTTGCATCTTTGGGTCATCACTTTTGTGTGAGGAAACAAATAGCAAGGAGAAGAGACATAGACCACTATCAAAACCTTTTCAATGGAGAAAAAAGTTCCAGTATCTAGTAAAGTGTCTGGCACAACTTAATAAATGCTTATTGGATTGATAGATGGATTGTTTTAGAACTGAGAGGGATCTTTTAGATTACAAGGTCACAGGATTATAAGGTTTTTTAATTTAATATGAGAACAATGATACCATGAATCTCTACCTAATACCTTTACAGAAGATGGTGAAACTAACCATCTCTCTGAACACTTCCTGTTCTCCTCTTAACCCACCATCTGGGGTGCCAACTTTTATGGGTAACTTTATAATTACTGGGTTTAAAGAGTGAGGAACAGGAGGGCAGATTAGGTCAGGGATAACAGAGTGGAAACCAACAAACCGGGGAAACACAAACCACACCAAAATACAGGGTATGGGAAATCTTGGCACGGCAGTTGATACCAACTGCCACCTCAGATCCACCCAACCTAGGAGTCTATGAAACCAACAAGCAGCCGTGAGTGAAACTGGGACTAAAGAATTATAAAGCACAGGTTTAATAAAGACTATAGGGGTTAGAGATAATGAGGAGAGATCACATTAAACCTAGGATACTAAAAGACAAACATGGGCTGAGAGATGGGTCAAAGACTACACTACTCTAACATAGGCTCTAACACAGACTGGAAGGGAACTGGATCCCTCATAGATTTTGTCCACTTCTGCTCCCCTTGATGATTACAGGAAAACAGGTTCACAGGAAAGTAAATCCAGGAAAATAAATTCGAGGAGCTTGACCTAGACTGGAATGTCCACCACCTCATCACCTCAGTTAGATCTTCTTGCTCACTTGATCTTTCACTGACAGGTCTTTCTTTTCTGTGTAAAATCCACACTCTTTGGGCTCTCCACTGGGACAGGTAAAAGCAGCCACCCTCTCCTTGTCTTAGCCTTCACCAGAGTCCCTCAAAGAAGCAATTCCCTTCTCTTCATTCCATGGTTGGAACACTCAGATCTTTAGAGACAGCCTGGGTGTTACCTTACATCAAATATCTAATTTTCTAATTTCCTCATAACAGTTTCATATGATTATATGGTAGATCTGCGGTTGGAAGGGATGCCATTCTATGTAGGTCAATGTCTTCATTTTAGAGATGTATAAAATGAGGCTCAACAAAGTTATGTGATTAGCCTAAGGTCTCCGTGAAATCTTGTACTTTCATTTAATGTGTGGTGGTAAAGATGTAGTCTCCTATGGAGTAGCACCTGTGAAAGCCTACTGGTTCTCTTCAAAGCCTCAACAAAGGTGTTTCCTATAAAGTCTTACTCAGGCAGACATGAACATTCCTTCCTCATCATCTTACAGAAAAGTGTCTGGGCAGCAGAGCAGGTGTTAGGGACCTTGGGTGCTTTATGCTGTTGTGGAGATGACCCCTGGTTTCTCAAAACCTATGCCAGTCAACTGCAAACTCTTCTAGGTCTACCATTTTTGAAAAATATCAACTGTCATCTTGGCAAAAGGCTGTATTTACTTTCTGAGATAGTAAGCATCAAAAATGGGATTTGAAGAAAAGACTCTTGACTCCATAGGCAGTGTCCTTAAAGACCACCTGGTTCAATTCCTCAAATTTATAGACAAGGAAACTGAGACTTGCACAGAGTAACTTACCAAAAGTGAAATTTGAATCTAATTTGTCTAAATCTAAACATAATTCTGATTTTGCTACCTTACCCTGTATTCCCTTGGATCACAAGTGAACAAGAGACAACATTCTAAACAGCCTCCAGAACGCTCTGGGATAGAGTGAGAAGACTGTGTTCACTCGTCTGTAATAAAAGTTGAAAACCACAAGATGGTGATGTGGCAGACTGAATAGAGCTCACTGTTTGCCTGAACTGTTTCTATAGTTATACTCCAAGGAAAAATGCTCTCTAGGTCATCTGATGCAATTCTATTTAATGAGCTAATCTAAGTGTTAGAGTTGTTGGCTCCAAGATTCCAAACTCAAAGTTCCTGTCTTAGCAGTTGATAAAATTTATTTTAAAATTTTATTTGATTATTATTTTTTAATATTTGTGTCAAATAACATAGCCCTTAAAGTAAAAACTGGAGTATTAATGATGTTAAATAGGGAACTCAAGATTACACAAATCAGATAAAATAACTAGCATTTATGTAAGCTATTTAGCAAGACAACTAACATTTTGTAAAGCAAGTGCCAGGCAAGAGAAACTGTACTCAAATTTGCAGAAGTCTTTTTCTCCTTTCTTGGGAGAATTAATTGCTGTCTTAGTAAAAAATAATTTTAGTAAGCTGATGCAAATATACTCCCCAACCCCAGGCAGGTTCAATAAATCATTTCACTCAGTTTTACCTGAGAGTGGTAGACCTTCTCAAAGATTCAGGGTCAGAGACAAACCATAACAGAGGTGCTGTCTACAGGTCATTTGATAGAGATGTAGACCAGAACAAAAACTGATTTTAGGTAGTTTGGGTAGAAATTCAGGTGTTCATCTTAACCATATAACATACAAATAACTTCACTAGCATCCTAGCCACTTCTGATTAGAGTATAATCATTAGAAGGACCAGGATCTTTCTCTGCCCTCTTAATATACAGGAATCATTTTTAGCATGGCTGAATGGAACCTGTGGGATGCTCCTCATCAAAAGACCCAAGTTTGAATCCTAGTTCTTTTATTATCTGTGTAATCTTGTCAAGTCATTTGACTTTTTTGAAACTCAGTTTCCTCCTCTGTAAAATGAAGATAATAACACTTTACTACCTATATCACAATGGTAGCGGGAGTAAGATAACTTTTTAAACTTTAAAGCACTTTAGTAATAACTAATATTGATAATGTATTTTGTTGTTTAAAAAAACATTTCTTGACAACCAACTGGTTACATAGATGGTGGAACTACTATTTTCATTTTCTGTGTAAGGATGCTAAGGTTCAGAAAAGTTATGTTAGTATCCCATGGTTATATAGCTCATAAGTATTTCTATCTGACATGCTTATATCTTCCAAAACCCTCAAAAATCTCTCCTTTGATCTGTCTATTCCCACTTGCTATCATCTTATATTCTTCCTTTCATGACTAAACTCCTTGAGAATGCTATTTACAATAAAAACCTCCATGTCCTCTCACTTTCTTTGTAATCTGGCTTCTAACTCATCACTCAAGTGAAACTAATCCCCAAAGTTGCCAATTATTCTCTTCATTGGCAAATATAATAGTTTTTTCTCAGTTTGTCCCAAGTATAAAATCCTTCTCTACAATTGCATCTTATTCCCTGAGGCGGTAAATATGAACAAATCAAAGAAAATATTAATATTTAATGCTATGAAGAAAAATCTTTGACTGATGAATAATGCTGGCAAACAGAGACACTCTACAGGAACATTGGCAGGAGGAACTGTATCCTAATTTGCAGAAGTCTTTTCTCCTTATTCTGGAAAATCAGTTGCAGTCTTGAAAGAAAACTATTTTAATAAGCAGGTGCAAACATATTGCCCTCAGGCATTTCACTCAACTCTACTTGAAATTGAGATGCCTTCTCAAAGATTCAAGGGTAGAGAACATAAATTGGAAGGATCTTTGTGGCAACTTTCTCTAATAAGAGTCTTATATACAGGAAATATAAAGAATGGATTCAAATTTATAAGAATAAGAGCCATTCCCCAATGGTCAAAGGATAAGAAAGAACAGTTTTCAAAGGAAGAAATTCAAGCTATCTATATCCATTTAGTGATTTAAAACTAAAGTAAAATTTTTGGTATAGCTTGTATGTGTTTGCTTCAAGTTAGATTTCAGTGGTCTGTGATTTGTGCATAGCAAAGAGGAAGTGAGTCTGGGTATGAAGGTCAATTCCTTCTTGTCTATTTGTGTGGGCAAGTTTGGGTTAAGATTCACAATGCACAATGGATAACAGCTCTCCACATCTGAAAAAGAGATATTGCTTGACTAAATGCACAACTCTGGAGTAGAGAAGTTTCTTGACTGATGTGGCATGTCCTAAGCATTTTGGGAGCTTATTTCTTGGGCTTTTATTTCTATTTCAGGGGTAAGTAATAAGAGTTCTTGTTTTAATCATTAGTGCTTATGATTTATCATGGAGAAGGAAGTTGTAATTTTATTTAAGTAATTGCTGACTCTGTGGCACTTTGATTTATTTACTTCACCAATTTATGTGCTGTGGGATGGAAGTCATGATTTCATCTCCAGACACAATCCTAAATGTTGGACTGACTTGGTGTTAAAACATTGTTGCTGGCTGTCAGAGGTTCTGCTGCTTCCAGTAATTCAAGTGTCCCCTAGAAGCTGTGATCAGTGTTTTAGGGCTAATTGCTAACAGGCATCTGGTTTCCTAATGAATTGAAATGAAAACCCATGAGAGAACAGATGGAAGGTGGGAGCATCTATGGTTTCCTGAATGTACAAGTGACTTAAGTCATTGCAAACTACTAAAAATTCTGCGCATTAATTTTGCCCCCACAAGAAGAATTAATAGGTTTTTGCCAATCTTTAGTTGTTATGTCAGTTTGTCTCTTTCTGACTTCCATTTTATAAGCCTTCTTTTGATATCTACTTTCTAAATGTATCTGATTGGGGAAAGGTGTGGGGGAATAGCCAAGATGGCAGAGTATAGGCTGGGACCCAGCTGAACTCTTCCAAAATTCTCTTGTAAGTAACTTTAAAATAAAGCCACAAATCAAATTTTGGAGTGGCAGAGCCAAGAAAAGGTCATAGGGAGATATTTTTCCATCCTAAGACAATTTAGGAGGAGTCTGTAATACTGGCATGGCTATAGACCTGGAACATGGTACGAGTACCAAGGTGGACCTTGGAGGTGGCTGCAACAGTAGTAGCAGCAACATTGGTTGCTCTGAGCCCAAAGCTATTAAGGGGTCAAAAAATTGGTCAGAAAGAGATTCTGGGCAACCCTTTAATGGCACTGAGTGCAGCTGGCACTGATTGGCAACTCTATTACCTATAAGCAGTTTGGGGTCTCAGTTCCAGGACCAAGAAGAACACTAATACTTGTGCTGCAGGGGAGCAAGGGCCCTTGCTGAGTAAAACACCAGATCACTGACCAGGAGGGCAGTGATCACACCTGTCCCATGATAATACCACCTTGGAGTTACAAAAAATTTACAGACCCCCAGAACTAACTGTAACATCGATGATCTTAAGTGGGGTGAAACTGCCTCACAGAATTCCACAGTACCCCCCAGAACTCCAGGAGAGGGGGCAGTTGGGGCAGTTAAGAATGTGAGTATAAAAGCCAGGACACCCAGCTTGCAAAGTCTCACTCCTTTTGGGGGTTCAAGGGTGACTGGGAAGAAGGGTAGGATTACTCTTTTTGTTAGTTCATCTCTGACCTCAGAGAGCAGGGTGCTACTTTGCTGTTTACCTTACACAGACTAAACCAGGCTATGTGCATTGGAAAATACCTCACGTGCAGCATCTCAGTTAATCTCTAATTTAAATAGACCTTCAATCAAGATTACCTTCATCATCTTAAACTTGATAACATTAGATTAAGAGAAAGTTAGTTTGAGAGGGCATAGGGGTTACGTTATTCAAGGCTTTCCCCTCTGGGGAATGCTATATCAAACAAGTTTCCTGAAGATATTAGGTAGCTTTCCTTATCCTCAATCCTAAAATTTCCTTCCTTCCCCTGTTTTCCTGAAGTTAATAAATCCCTTCCCTTATTAAGTTTGAGAGTTTGTGTGAAGTTATACTTGGACTTTATCAACCAATATCATACATTACCTAAGTAAAAATCTTCATCCAGGCAAGCATTGGAACAGCTGTTATTAAAAGAGCAAGTCTGATGTATTAGAAGACATCCTGAACCTATATCTATCTTAGATTTGGGGGAATAATCTTCTAACAGTGGAAATTGCTAATCTCAGTGGGATTATTTCCTATCTGTCTACCAATTTAGCACTGGATTAGCCAAGCCTAAAGAGTCTCCATTTCTTGATATAAAGGAGATTCTGTTAAAACTGTTACTTCTTCTGCTGTAACTGCCTCAATAGGGGGAGGAGGAAGAATTCAATTCACTCACACCCCTACCCCCTGCTAGGATAGCCTTCATCCTTTGCTCTGATTCCATTACCAATTATTACCAATCTGTCCCAATCATACATAACTCTGAAAACAGAAGCGCAGAAAAGCCTGACATTTGGCATAGTGCCTCCCCATTCCCAAGTGAGCAGAGCTCAACTTTAACAGAAATTTAAAAATCAAGAAAGAGGCTAGAAAAATAAGCAACCACAAAAAAAAAAAAAAAAAACTTCACCATACACTGGTTGGGAAGACCAAGACATAAATTTAGAAGATAGAAATTTGAAAGCAGTTATAATCAAAGCCTCAAAGAAAAATTCTAATTGGACCCAAGGCCAACAAGAATTCCCAGAAGAATTAAAGAAAGTGATTAGAGTGGTAGTGGGAAAATTATGAAAAGAAAGGAGAGTGATGCAAGAAAATTATGAAAAGAAAATTAACAACTTAGTAAAAGAGGTACAAAAATGCTAAAGAAAATATCCTATAAAAATATAATTAGAAAGGGGAAAAGATTCATATATTCACCTTTTCATATAAAAGTTTTTATTGCTTCCCTTTTTGTGGTAGGAAAAAAATGGAAATTGAAGAGATGCCCATCAATTGGAGAATAGCTGAATAAGTTGTGATACGTGATTGCAGTGCAATACATTTGTGCTGTAAGAAATGGCAAACAAAATGATTTTCGGAAAACCTGTAAAGACTTCCATGAACTGATGCAAAGTAAAGTGAGCAGCATCAGAAGAACATTATACACAGTTACAACAATATTTTTCATGAACAACTATGAATAATCTAGTTACTCTCAGTAATGAAGTGATCCAAAATAATCCCAGAGGCTTGTGATGAAAAATTCTCCTTTAAAGAAAGAACTGATGGAGTCTGAATGCAGACCAAAACATGTCATTTTCATGCTCTGCTTACCTCCACCTTGGATGCTGCTTGCTATCTGTTACCTTTTATGAGAACTGAATACCAGTTTGCAGCTCTTTTCTTAGTACCCTAAGGTCAGTCTTGGAGTGTTTCTCTAAGGAATTGGGTTTCCATTCAGTTTTCACCCTTTAATTGAATTAAAAATAAGGCTTGAGGCTTATCTTGATAAGTGTACTCTGGAAGGATGTCAGAAGCCTCATGGCTACTGGGAGTTTCAGAAGATACTTGCCTCTTTTCCCGTAAGACTCCTGACATCTGGAAGATTAGCCTCTAACCTGAACTGAGGTCGAGTTTGTTTAACCAGGGAGACCCCCAAAAAAGTGATATCATGGGGGATTATAAATTATGGACCAAGAAAGCTCAAGGGTCTTTTTTTTTTGTCAGTTCTAGCCAAGCAGTGAAAATAAATGGAGACACAAAGTGAGCAACAAGCTCAGATTAGCTAGGCAACTGGCCATGGACCCGCTTTTCACTTTTTAATAAATAATTATAAATTAATATAGAGTCTCCAGAGAATTTTTAATCATAAATCTTTGCTCCTTATCTTGTTTTGCTAAATGGCAATGGAAGAAATTATGAAGCTGTCTTAATTGGATCCACTACAAATTTTTACTTAATCCCACTGAAGCAAGAAAATACTTCTACATCTTCTTAATTGATTCACTGTTCCACTCACCACAGTGTCTTTTCCAAACTTTTGATTCATTTTTAAACCTCCCATGGCTTTGCTTTGTCCCACATCCCTCCTCCCCCATAAAAAAGAAATAAAAAAAAATCTTTTACCTATGGCTCCCTCTTTTTTCCTGTTCCTCTTCAACTCAGTTTATGTTTCATTTTAGAGGCAATAGATATTCAGTTGTTTGAATAGAAGCATAACATAATCAGTCTTGTGCTTAATAAAAATCACTTTGGCAACTTAGTAGACAATGAATAGGAGAGGGGAGAGATTTAAGGAAGAGACTGTAGGAGGATTTAGTAATATTCTGCATGAGATGATAAGGGCTATGTAAATAGTTGTTCATCCTTCATTTTGAAGAGGACCAATGACGCCATAGGGTGATGTCTTGATTTATGCATGATGGTATAATTGGATTTAAATGAGATGAAATTGTATAAAGTTGTAATGAGTTAGAAGAGGGTGGATGTGAGAGATGTTGTGGAGGTAGAAACAACATTTGACAATTAATTTGGATATGTGGAATAAAAAAGCAGATCTTGAATATAATGTTGTGATTGCAAATGTGTGAGACTAGTAGGATACAAAGATTGTTGACAGAAATAAAAGAAGGGTGAGTTTTGGGAAAAGACATACTTTGGACATGCTGAGTTTGGGATGTCTACAGGATGGCCAGCTTGAAATATACGATAGGCAGTGATGCCAGATAGGAGCCCAGTTCCCATATTCAGAGTAGAGAGGGACAGAGGTAGATGAGATGTGCTGCAATCGGTATATGGTAAAAATATTATCAGGGTAGATGGCTATGAGCTATGGATGAGGCCAGGTAGATAGTAGTGACCTATATGAGTTTTTACCGACTCATTCACCAGTTAGGATGACTCAGGAATTACAAACTTTAATGGATCAATTCCCACAAGATATGGTCTCTAGGTCCTGTGTACAGAATTCAGTGCTAGTATAGGTGGCAAGAAAATGGAGAGGGTGGATGGTTGGACAGGATGAGAAAATGGATAGTTGTATAATCTTTGCTTTTCTCCCCAAACTATGGTAAGAAAACCACAAATAAAGAATTCTTTTACTTGTAACAAAATTGATTTGGAGGGAATGATAAGGTAATAGGACTGTCATTGGTAAAATGGACACTGACCATATGTGTAATTGTACCAGGAGAGAGAATAGCCCATGCCCTAGTCAGTGTTGGAAAAGACGGTGGTCCCCAGGAGAGAGGTGGCAATGGAACTATTTTAGTGGCAGGCAAGAGCAAGATGGTGGAAGACTCCAAAGCAGGGTGCTGATAGGGAACTTCAAACTTCTGTGGAAAGCAAATATACCACCCCAGGTGCTGGTGACCTGGGACCAAGGGCAGTTGTCCAACCCAATTATGACTCTGGTTCTGAAAGTTAGAAGGAGAGTTCAAATGAGAAAAATTTTTAAATGTGAAAAATAAAAGGTCATATTCTCTCTAAGAAGGTAAATGATTTTTCCCTCTGCTTATATAATATTTTCTCAGAGGTTAGTTGGCAAATATATAATCATATGTGCCACTGTAAAATCCTTTCTGTGCCATAAAGCAGAACTAAACATTTCTAGATTCTTGAAACCCTGACTCTGATTTCCCCTCTTTTTCTGGCCCTCCATTTATCATCCCTTTCTAAACTTACTATTGTCTCTATTAGTTATTAATGTCTGCCTCTGAATCACCATAGAGTGTTTCATCATGAAAAATTCAAGGTATATTAGTTTTTTACTATAGTCGAGTTTTATCAAGGTAGCATTTTTGTTTCATCCAGGACTTTATGCCAAGAAGAGGAAGTGACACATTTGTGTACTCATGTCCATTCCCTAGCCCTGCCCCAGGCCAACTAGGGTGTGACTCACCAGGAACTCTATCTGTTACTCAGAAAATCTGTTCTTCTAAAGCAGCGAGAAAGTACATAAAGAATCCAAAGAAAGGAGATTTCATTAGATAATTGAGAATTCTGGAGTATTGTTGCTGAGTTGGTGAGTTGCTGGAGTTCCACACCTTCCTTCCTGCATAGAAAAATTTGAGTAAAAGGGAAATCGTTATTGGGTTTTGTTTGCTTGTTTTTAATTTTGTAGTTTCACTTTCAGGAACTGAGCAAGTCAGTCACTAGTGGCTTCTGATGAAAGTCTTGTACTTTGAACCAACTCATTAGAGAAGGGCACTACAGGGCAGGCTGCAAGGGTTTCTTCTAATTCTGCAGGGGACAGGTTCTCTGTCTGGGAGCTTGTACTGGAAAGTCGTGTTCTCCAAGTCTTTCTCTGATTTAGTGATAGCTGAAAGGAGAAACTATTCAATGAATGTCTACATATTTACTGAGGGAAATGACAAGTGTCAGAGGCTGAGAAAAAAAAATTAAAACAAAACCCCAAATGTATTTAACAATATTAACTGGGATAGCTTTCTTTCTTTTTACAAAAATAACTTTCAATGATTCAAGACAATTCTGAAGGATTTATGATGATGAATGCTATTCATCTGCAGAGAAAGAAATGAAGAAGTCTGGCTGTAGATCGAAATGTACTGTTTTCCCTTTATGTGTCTGTCTATGTGTTTTATATAAGTCTTCTTTCACAGCATGAACAAAGCAGAAATATGTTTTGCATGAGAGCACGTGTATAATCTAGATCAAATTGCTTGCCATCTCAGGGAGGCGAGAGGAAGGAAGAAAATTTGGCTCTCAAAATTTTGGAAAACATATGTTGAAAATTGCTGTTGCATGTAATTGGGAAAAATAAAATGTTAACATAAAAATCACTTTTACTGAAAAATAAAATGGAAAGATGATGCCATCAAAATCAATGTATTCCTCTAAGCTCAAAGGAAGAAATTAGGTTGAGTCTAAGGGATATGAGGCAGGAGGAGGAAAAAAAGAGTAGTGAAGGGGAAAGAATTTAAAAAGAAATCGTATCTGTTCCGCCTTTCTATGATCTTTGGCAAATGCCCTGGAGAAGGAAGCAGGGCTTAACAACAAGGTGTTTATGAAAATTAATCTGAGAAATCTGCTCCTTTTCCTTGTAGTTTGATAAACATGGCCATAAGAAAAAGTATCAACATCATAGAAGCATAGACTTAGAGATAGAATAGAACATCTAATCTAAAACTTCTCATTTTAAAAATGAGGAAACTGAGGCTGGGGACAGGGTTGGTTGTGACATACCCAAGGTTATACAAGTTGTGGAATTCACACAGCTTAAGCCCAGATCCTCTGATACAAGAGATGGTATTCTTTCCACAGCATTGAGAAGCATAATTGAATGAAGAGGTGAGAAAACTGTCCTGGAAAACATAGTTAGCTCTGGGGAACTTTAGCCAATCAGCACAATTAGGACCATTTGATAAGACAAATCAATGAGGGAAATAATTTTCCATGTGTATATCTCAGTTAGAATGGCCTTGGGTTTTATTAAAGGACTGGTCTCAGAATTGAGAAGACTTGGGTTCAAATACTGGCCAGGTGATGTTTGACAAGTCATTTGACCTCTCAATGCCTTCAGAAAATGCTCTAAGACAGTAAACTGCAGATAATGAAGTACACAAAAGACTGCAAAGTAAAACTCAACCACTGAGGTCCATTTACTGTATATTTACTTCTAGTTAAATTGTCCGGGATAAACTTAAGTAGAATAGGAGGCTACCTAAGGGGTATTGTTTTTTAATTTTTTAATTTTTATTTTAATAACAAATTTTAGCATAAGTTTTCTGAAGTTATATGATCCATATTGTGTCCCTCCATTTTTCCCTCCCTCCTCCCAGAGCTGACAAGCAACTCCATCTGGGTTATATATGTATTATCACACAAAACATATTTCCATATTGTTCATTTTTATAAGCAAATAATCTCATAAAACCAAACCTTCCGATCATTTACCCAAATAAGCAAGTGATAAATCATATGTTTTCATCAGCATTCCTATTCCAACAGTTATTTCTCTGGAGGTGGATAGCATTCTTTTTCATAAGCCCCTCAGAATTGTCCTGGATTGTTGTATTGCTGTTAGTAGCAAAATCTATCCCATTGGATCATCCCACAATGTTGCAGTTACTGTGTATGTTTTCCTGGTTCTGCTTATTTCACTCCACATCAGTTCATGTAGGTCTTTCCAGCTCTTTCTGAAATCATCCTGTTCATCATTCCTTATAGCACAATCGTATTCCATCACCATCATATACCACAATATGCTCAGCCATTCCCTAATTGAGGGAGATTGGGGGTGTTGTTTAAGGAATGCTGCTCTTTCTCCATGCACCCAAAACAGTATCGTGGGATGAAGTTGGATCATCATTGGTGCTATTGAGGAAAATACTTGAAAATGATGATGTAAAAACTGACACATCTGGGAGAGGTAATATTTTCCACTGGAAGTATCTATTTGCATCCTTAGCAATGTAATCTGTTCCATACCCAGCCTTTACAAAGTTTAGACATTGGGCACATAGTAGGGTACTTGAAAAAAACATTTTCCTTCCCCTCTTCCCTATATAGCAGTGGTTCCCAAACTTTTTTGGCCTACAGCCCCCTTTCCAGAAAAAAATTACTTAGCGCCCCTGGAAATTAAAATTTTTTAAATTTTAATAGAATTAATAGGAAAGATAAATGCACCTGTGGCCATCACTGCCCTGCTGGATCGCTGTAGCACCCACCAGGGGGTGGTGGCACCCACTTTGGGAATCACTGCTATATAGCTTACAACTTATCTCTGTAAATCAGGATTCTCAATAAATCCTGTTCTCAGTCAAATCCAAAACAAGAAATAATTTAGAGGCTGAATAAGATACTTCTCTACTCCAGCCACACTGGATGCTCACCATTCTCTGCCTTCTGTGCCTTTCTCTAAGTCCTTCCCTAAGTCTTGAATTGGATTTCCCCAATGATTCCCCTTCCCTCAGACTCTGCTAAGTGATACTCTTTGATGTCTGTCTCAGCTGCCAAGTTTTCCAAGGTATCCTTTGTCCACCTCGCCCATCTCATCTGGTAATGGTTTCCTTCTTTGTTTTAAACCTCTCTACTTGTTCCATTTCACTTTTACCTTGTATTTCATAGTTTTTTAACTTGTTCTAGAGTAATCTAGATTTGTCTCATCCTCTATGGATGGAGAATATCATTTTTCATGTCTGTAGTGGCTAACACTAGACCTTATATATCCTTATACGTTTAGACTGGATCCATAATTCCATTGGTGTAGGAAATTGTTGTCAAGGATTCTCCATATTCCAGGGAAGATATACATTTACTCTGTAATTTATACCAGAGTTCCCTACCTTTTTTAGTTTCCATACTTCTGGGCTTTTAATAAACCTCCCCTATTCAATATGAATAGAAATAAATTATAAAGTATCTCTCTCTTTATATATATATATATATACATATGTATATGTATAAAAATATATATTATATATATGTATGTGTGTATACTGGAAGTTATATACACACGTATATATCAAATATATACAAAAAAGTGATTTGCTTTTATAAAGAAAACCTATCTGATATATAGCAATATCATTTACAATCATAAAGTTTTTCAATACTTATTAGAACCTAGCCAAATAAATAAACTAAACCCTTGATTTGGCTTCTTATCAATCAACAGTTTTCTTCTTGATGCAATTCTTAGCATAGATACCATCTATACATCATGTTCAGCATCCAAATTATTTCTTGCTTTGGATTTGACTGAGAATAGGACTGATTGAGAATCCTGACTCAGAGAAATTGTAAGGAGAATTAAATCTTTGGAAGCATATCTACCAAGAATGGGGCATGCATTTTCAATGGTATGCCAAACATTTTGTGAACATAGTTGACTGGAAATTATTTTCAAGTTTGAGGTTATTGTGGAAATCAATTAATTCTTCTTCCATTCATTCGGGTCACTGGAATTATTTGTTCTAGCCCAATAGGAAAAGGATTTCATACTCAAATCATATTCATGTTGGTAAAAAGGATTTATTTCTGCATCTGTATTCTTTAATTTTTTTCCAATATATTAAAACATTCTTTCCCCTTCTCAACTTTCCCCTGCTTCCTCACTGTTCTCTCACCATTCCACCCATTTTTCTCATTAATACTCCTATGTTGGGAATATTTCAATTTGCCAGACATTTTCCTGACTCTCTTGAACATCTCATATTGCAGCTGGTACCAGTATCCCGGGGGGGAGCTTTGCCTTAGAGATTCACCTGGGCACACTGAGAATTTAAATGACTTGTTCAGAGTCAGAACCAATTTGTAAAAAGGTCTTTCTGATTCTAAGGCCAGATTTTAATCAATGACACCTTTCAGGTTTAATAAATATTCATTGAATTGAATTAGTACCCTACAGTTAACACAGCATATAGGCTTGCCATCATATTGGTATCTATTTAGTGATGGTACTTGGAAAGGTGAGATCTGTGAAGCTTTATAATGATAATGAGTTTGGAATCTGAGGTTTCTTACTTTTACTCCTAATGGGATATCCAGGATAAACCAGGAGGCAGAAATACAGGAGGAGAATACTTTAGACTTGGGAAACTGGCTCTTAATTGGGAAGAGATTGAACTCTTCATTGGGAAATGAAGAGTCCAATCATGGAAGGAAGGTTATGGAGGGCAGCTCTGTTTCATTTATACCACACTGCTCCTTACTGTGCTAATTTTTTGTTGGAGAAAGGGGCAGGAATTAGACTGTTGATTTATTGATATGGGATGTGGAACTCCTGTTACCAATGCAAATTGACAGCTGTTGTGTTGCTTGTAGGCTTAGTGATTCATTAGTGAGATTCTGATTATTAATTGATTTATCAGTGATCATATAGCCAATATTTTGTCAGAAGGGAGACTTGAACACAGGCCCCTGTTGATTAAGAAGACCCCTTTCTATCCATTAAGTAACTCTTGTGGCATAATCAAAACAGGCAAGATTATTTCAATCATATGTAAAACAATTAATTTGCTCTAATTATTTAGAAAATCATGTGTTATTAATCATGTACATGCTTGCTTTGGATTTCTTTGCAGGGCAGAGTCATGGAAAGATGTTTGACCTATTGGAGTTACTTCTTTCTTAGAATATTGCCCTTTTGCATGGTGTGTACACAATCTGCAAAAAACTGTGTTGTCAGAAATGAGGTGGCTGATTGCAGTCACCAGAAACTGACCCAAATTCCTCCTGATCTCCCAGTCAACATCACAACCTTGAACCTGACCCACAATCAACTCAAAAGATTGCCCCCTGCGAATCTTACGAGATACGGCCAACTTGTCATCTTGGATGGGGGCTTCAACAGCATCTCAAAGTTGGAGCCAAAGTTGTGTCAAAGTCTGCCTCTGCTGAAAGTTTTGAACCTTCAACACAATGAGCTGTCCCAGCTTTCTGATAACACATTTGCCTTCTGCTTGAGCCTTACAGAACTTCATTTAAAGTCCAACCCAATTCAGAAAATCAGTAACAACCCTTTAAAAAATTTAAAGGTAATGTAAACAGATGTCCTTTTTTATACAAGTAATATGAACAACAACAATGACAACAGCAATAATAATAGCTAACATATACATTTTGGGTGGAGTTGCAGAATGCTTAATATAAATTATCTCTTCAGAGTCTCACAACAATCCTATGAGATAGATGTTGTCCTTATTATTATTTTTTTTTTTTGCAGCTGAGATAACTATAGCCATGTATAAGAAAAATAAAGTGACTTGTCCAGGGCACACAAACCAGTAAATATTTCAGCAAGGATTCAAACCCAGGTTATTTATTCATAATCTGTTTCTTTTAGTTTGGTTGGGCAAACATGAAAGTTAAGTGATATAGTGAGGGCTAGTGGAAAGAGCATCAGGAGGCCGAAGATATCTGTTTATTTCTTGGCTTCTCTACTGAGAAATACGACCCACAGTATTTGGTAACTCTCTGTCTTGTTTCCTCATCTGGACAACGATGAAGTGGGACTTAGTGAACTCAAAGCTCCAAATCTAAAACAGAAGGGGTCAGTTCCAAAACAAAAAAAACCTTTTTTATTGCTTCCTACAATTATGCTTAAGTTAGAGCTGGTAGCAATTATTTAGAAAAGATGCTACCAAATCAGGAAGGAAGGACAGATGTTAACCAAATCACATCTTCAGGTTGTTGATGAGTTCTGTTGAAGTGAAGTATGATGAGACCGTTGGGGACACTCATAGCGGTTCCTGACTATTGGCTTCAAATAGGGGTAGTGAAAAAATATATAAATATTTTTATAAATATATAAATATAATTTATTTTTATACAAATTTATATAAAATTATATAAATAATTTTATAAATATAACATAAATATATAAAAATAAATAAGGCAAAACAGTCACCTCAAAATGTCCTTTTTGTGGTTCAGACTTCAAGTATTATGCCTCCATATCACCAATATATCTTCTCAATATGGACTGAAGAATATTGGCGTAGAATTAATAATTAATGAAGGGAAAAAGTACTTAATAAGTACTCATTCTATGCTTAGACCTAGTGGATCTTGGAGCCAGGAAGACATGAATTCATGGTCTGCCTCTGATAATCACTGGCTGTGTTATTTGGCAAGTCGTTTAACTTGAAAACAGAAAAAGAAAACAATCTCTGCCCTCAAGGACTTCACATTTTAATAGGTTGGGGAGGGAAGAAAACATACAGGAAATGTAAGCTACCTGTCACCTAAGAGTGCAGTAGTATTGCAGTTGGCAGGACTCCTTCTTTAGTGTCATTTCCATTGATTAAAAAATATCTTTTGAACCATTTGACTGTGCCATGACCTTTGATAGCCAGAACTTTATTTTCTGGGTCTAGAGTTCCTAAGGCTGTTGATCAGGTACTTGCTTACATTTAGGTAGCCAGTTCCCTCTGCTTCAGTTTCCCAGGCTACATTTCTCGAGTACTTGGAGGAGCTTGGAGCCAACTCTTCTCTAGTGTCATTTTGATTTCAGCTATCACTATTAGGGCCAGTCTTCCTCCACTGGGGTCTAGGTAGGAATCCAGGACATGAAGAGTGGAAGAAATATATTCTAGAGTAGGGATGAGGATATTAGGGTGCATTGGGAGTATACATAGAAGATTATTCAAATCATATTCTAAATCAGATCCTTCAACTGAAAGCAAAGGCTGATCACTGTGCTTTACTTCAAGGGAGAAATATTTTCCAGTAACTTGGAGTAAAACTCAAATTCCACTTAACATCTATTAGCTTTTTACAAAGTCTATTCTTGGTTCAGTTCCTCTTTGACATTGGCCCACCAGGTTCCTATGTGGAAGGCCAAATAAGTTTCAGTTTCTATAGGCCTGGATCCAGAAGGTCACTTCCAAAACTCCCTATTCCTTTCAGCATCGGTGTCAGGCTACCTTCAAAATGCACACTCACGGTTTGAGATTCTAAACTCCGATTACTAAATTTCTTCTGTCCTTTTTCCTGACCTTTCAAAACTCCCAAAGTTGGAGGCTCCAATCATCTTTAAATAAAATGGAAAAGTATGAATTCCAAGGACTCAGGTCCTTTCCCAGGGGGAAAATGCTCCAAGACCTCTCCCTCCACAACATTCTCTTTCATCAAGTACTGGCAGCTAAGAAGTCATTTTACTGGAGTACAGATGAAGAACAAGATGGCAGAAGCAGATAAAGCTCTTTGAATGCCTCAAAACCAATCAAAGAGCCTCCCATTTACCATGCAATTAGCTAGACCCTTATATGGAATCATAACTCTCCTAGAAGAAGTAGATACCTCTGCTTTTCCACATAGGGAGATGCCATTCCAGATGTTCTGAGCATTTTCCAGAAACCTATTATATTCACATAATTTCTCTCTCTCTCCCTCTCTCTCTCTCTCTCCCTTTCTCTCTCTCTCCCTTTCCCTCTCCCTCTCTCTCTCTCTCTCTCTCTGTCTCTCTCTCTCTCTTTCTCTCT
>NC_058135.1:64852773-64861756 GCF_016433145.1 Gracilinanus agilis
CTCTCTCTCTCTCTCTCTCTCTCTCTCTCTCTCCCTCTCTCTGTCTCTCTCTCTCTGTCTCTCTCCCCTGTGATGGAGAATTTCCATTACAGAAACTTCTTCCACTACTTATAATTTAAAATCTTAAGACAATTGTCTAGGTCTTTGAAATAAGTAATTTGTGCAGAATCATACAACCAGCATATGTCACAGGCAGGATTTAATTTTAGACATTTATTACCCTGAGACTGACCCTATATCTGCTTTGCCTTGCTGCCTCTTTATATGACAATTTTGTTGTTTACAAAGCATTTTCCTCCCCCAAAACTCTATGAGGTAGATAGTGAAGTACAATGAGCTTCAATTGTATAGATCAGAAAACTGAGATTTGGAAGCAATTAAATATTTTACTCAAAGCCCCAAGATTAGGATACAAATCCAAGTTTCCTAACTTTAGGACCAATGCTCTTTCAACTAGTATGTTGCATAGATTTCATTAGCTTTTTGTTCATATCTGGATTTAAAAATTACTCAACAATTATTCAGCCTTATCAATGTCATTTTTCAAGTGCTTCATGCTCCAAATCAGTGGTTCCCAAATTTTTTTGGCCTACCGCCCCCTTTCCAGAAAAAATATTACTTAGCCCCCTGGGAATTAATTTTTTTAGATTTCAATAGCAATTAATAGGAAAGATAAATGCACCTGTGACCATCACCGCATTCCTAGATTACAGCAGCACCCACCAGGGGGCAGTAGCACCCACTTTGGGAATCACTACTCTAAATGGATAACTTCCATGTGATGAAAAGGTTACAAAGAAGCAAAACTAATTCTACTATAATGAAATCCTTTTTAAAAAAATGGTATCTTTTGTGCATCAGCTAAGGGGGACTATAGGGGTTTGGGGAGAGGGAAAGAACATGAAACATGTAACTATGGGAAAATATTGAAAATAAAAAATATAAAAATATATAAAAAAGAAATAAAAAAGGAAGGATTAAAAATTTTAAAATGGTATCTTTAATAGAGCAAAACACTATATACTCTAGTTAGAAGTTTAATTCAACTTGGTCCTATTAAACATTTAAATATTATTTAAACATCTTTTAACTCCAATGTAGTTTTCCCCACAAATTAATAGAGCATTTCAGTAGTCTTTTTCAGTACCTTATTGATAGTTTAGTATCAATCTTGGCTTCTTGAACATTATATAGTGGAGTGGTAAACTCTGGAAGATCCTACTAAACTGCACAGACATGGTGACAATCTGTATGCTTGTCATCCAAGGACAGGTTTATAAATAGGGAGAACCTCAAGACCCAACGGTTGATGAAATGATAATGATATTCCTAATCACACTAATCTTCATAGAGACAACATGAAATAGGAATTAGAGTCAGGAAGATGTGGGTTCAAATCCCAACTCAGATAACTTCTTTGCTGTAGGACAGTGAGTCAGTCATTTAGCCTTATTGTGCCTCAGCTTTCTCATATGTAAAATGGAGGTGATGAACTTAGCTTTTAAGATTGCTCCCATTTCTAAATCTATGATCCCAAGAAAACTATCTATTATGCCATGGAAAGGTTCCAGTATGCATTGGTGATTGTGATGATCATTGAACCATGAAGTATTTTTTAATTAAAAAAAACTTACCTTCCATCTTAGAATTAATACTGTATATTGGTTCCAAGGTGGAAGAGTGGTAAGGGCTAGGCCATGGGGATTAAGTGACTTACCTGGGGCCACATGGCTAGGAAATGTCTGAGACCAGATTTGAACCCAGGATCTCTTTTCTTTAGGTGGCTCTCAATCCACTGAGCCACCTAGCTGCCCTCAAACCATGAAGTATTGAAGTAATAATGGTGCACTCTACTTTTGACTTTGAGGAAAATTATAAGATGTCTTTTCAGATTGTTTCTAATTGGAAGACTAACATACATGTTATTATGTTTTTGTTTTTAATTTTCTCCCTTCAGAATTTACACTTATTAGACCTGTCCCACATTGGTTTATCATCTACAAAATTAGGAACTCAAGTACAACTAGAAAATCTCCAGGAACTTCTGTTAACTAACAACAAAATACACATGTTAAGAAGGGAAGATTTCGATTACCTTGGCAATTCTTCCTTGAGGAAGCTTGATTTGTCTTCAAACCAGCTGAAAGAGGTAAGAAATGGCATTGACTTTAGGTTGAGCTAGGTGTAAAAGAGCCCAATTGATGAGATTCCTAAGATACCTAAGAAAGGGGGTCAGAGCCTTCATTACTGCTTCTCAAAACACTTTGTTTCCTGTTATGTGGAGCTTGGAGAGAATCCACCACATCTGCATACAAGCTACCTGGAAAGGGAGGTAGAAGCCCTGCATTCTTGTTTCTCCAACTTACGTGATGTTGGGCCAGAAATGTTACTACTCTGGTCTCAAGTTGCCTCATCTACATGGGGAAAATGATGAACCCTTGGCCTATCAGAAACCAGAAAATTAAATTAGATGATCCTGAAGTCTCTTCCAGATGGCAGATTTATGATCCAATTACAAGATCATTTCCAACATTCTCTTCTGCCTTTTCTCCTCCAAGGTAACCATTTTTTTTTCTGTTCCTGGCTTTTCATAGGGGAACATTGTTCTATGATATTCATAATTTTTCAGGCATATTTGGAATTCCCAACTGAAATAGAATTTGAGGTTAGCAAAGAGCATTATTGAGATTTCTTAACTTTGTTTATGTCATAATTCCTTTGGAAATTTGGCAAAGACTAATAAGTGCTTATTGACTGACAGACTAGGGGCATCTTTTCAGAACAATATTTTAAGTGCACAGAAACAAATACATAGAATCATAAAGGAAACCACTTATAGATATCCCTTCTACATCACAATTTTTCCCATCGAAATTTTGATAATTATTGCAAGTTGGCATAAGAAATTAAATGGGATTTCTGCAGAAGCTGCAGAAGACACACAAAGGCCAACAGATGACACAGAAAGAAACTCAGAAATGCAATATATATATATCATTATATAACATCAACATATTTTAGCTTTTAATACCATAACCATACAGAATTTCTTTTACCACAAATATCTCATAAAAGAAAAAGAAAAAATTCAGACTTCTTTGGTACAAAGGAAGGGTCAAAAAATTGTATATGGATTTTCCAGATCTCGGGGTACCATACCCCTAACCCTCATAATGATCAAAGGGATACCCACATATTAAAATGTAGATACAACATTTTAAAACACACACACACACACACACACACACACACACAAAAGCACAAATTAAAAAAAGAAAACAAACAAGTTCAGGGACGCCAGGTTAAGAATCTTTGTTCTAGAAGTTACTCATCTTGTAAATGAAGAAACGAGCATACAGAGTTTAAATGATTTGTCCAAGTTCACACAAGACAGATTCTATCTCTAAACCCATCACTCTCCTTAGAAAATCATGCTGCCTTTTTAATCTTTTTGAATAAGAAAGAAAGTTGACTATTGTTACAGCACATTATGCCCTGCGTTAGCTAGACTCAGTAATGAGAGGTTTTGGTTATGACCCACTTCCTATTTCATCTAGTTTCTAGCTCTTTGAGAACAGAGCCAGGGTATTTTCCATATAGCATGTTTTGTAATATGCTTATGCCACTATTAGCTCAAAAGCATACTTTGTTTTGAGGTGAGTATGTTTTAATTGTTTTTAAGTCATTTCAGTTGTGTCTGACTCTTTATAACTCCATTTGGGATATTCTTGGCAAAATACTGGAACGGTTTGTCATTTCCTTCTCTAGGTAATTTTACAGGTAAAGAAACTGAGGCAAACAGGGTTAAGTGACTTGCCCAGGGTCTCACTGCTAGTAAATGTCTGAAGTCAGATTTGGACTCAGTTCTTCCTGCCTCCAGGCTAGACATTTTATCCACTGAGCCACCTGGATGCTCTACCTAAGAGGGCTTAGATATCAAAGTTTTTGGATAAAGGGAGGGATTGTGGAACAAACCGATTACACACTTCTTTTTATTAATTTTTTTCAATTACATACAGGAACAAATTTTGACAATAATTTTCTGACATTGAATGGACATTCTTCTTGTAGAATTCCAATATGACTATCTCTCATTGGTAAAATGCTATTTATTCTCCATGGATATTTTAGTACTGGAGTTGTAGCAAAATAAGATATAATGGTAGAACCATTTTTAGTGTCCCAGGATATTAATTTTATTCTAATTCCTCCAAGGAAGTCAAAACCTGCTCCTTCCTTCCCTTCTAATTTGTTTCCTATTATTATTATTAGCCATTATTATTGTAAAGAGCTGAAATAATATACACTTTAAAAATCTACATCCCAGGGGAAATTTGGTGACTAAAGTGGATAGAAAGTTAGACCTGGAGATGGGACTTGCAAGGTTCAAATATGGCCTTGGAGATTCCCAGCTGTGTGACCCAGAGCCAGTCACTTAACCCCCAATTGCCTAGCCCTTACCACTTTTCTGCCTTGGAACTGAGACATATTGATTCTAACTCAGAAGGAAAATAAACAAATAAAATCAAATCTACATCTCCTCAAAGTCATGTCACCTTCAAAAAAAAAATGTGTGAGGGCAGATCAGCTTCTCAGAGCAGCAAAACTATGCCTAACCTACAAACTAGCTAGAATTTATAAAGCACCTACTATGTGCCTTGCACTGTGCTAATCACTTTACAGTTTTAATCTCACTTGACCCTCATTACGATCCTTGGAGGTAGGTGTTATTTTTTCCCCTAATTTTAACATTTGGGGGAACTGAAGCAAATGAGATCTTAAGTGGCTTGCCTAGGATTCAAGAGCTAGTAAATGCCTGACCATAGATTTGAACTCATGTTTTCCCAGTTTCAGGCCCAATACTCCATCTACTGTATTACCTAGCTTCATACTTCTCTGAAGGGCTAAATATATTGTGAAATAAATTAAACACTAACTTTTTTCTTCTTTATTTTTATTTTTCCAGTTTTCTCCAGATTGCTTTCGGTCAATTGGGAAATTATATGACCTTTCATTGAACAATGTTCAGCTAGGGCCTGAACTCACAGAGAAGCTTTGTTTGGAATTATCAGGCACAAGTGTGCAGACCCTCAATCTGAGCAACATCCAACTCACCAAAATTTCCAACATGACTTTCAGAGGGCTGAACCAGGCAAATCTCACCATGCTCAACCTTTCTCATAATGGCTTATCATCGATAGCTAATGACTCCTTTGCTTGGCTTTCCCACTTGGAATGGCTTGTGCTAGAGTATAACAATATAGACCATCTATTTTCTCGCTCCTTTTATGGACTTTCCAGTGTAAAATACCTGAACTTGAAAAGAAGCTTCCTTAAACCAAGAAATTCCTTTCCTAAGATAGATGACTTTTCCTTCCAGTGGCTAAAATGTTTGGAATATCTTAGCATGGAAGATAACAGCTTTTCAAGTATTACCACCAATATGTTCACAGGATTAACAAATCTGAAATCTTTAAACTTGTCCAGCTCCTTTGCAAATTTACAGACTCTAACAAATACTACCTTCTCATCCCTTGCTTACTCTCCCTTACTTACTCTTAATCTGACGAGAAACAAAATCTCTCAAATAGAGAGTGGAGCATTCTCTTGGTTGGGCCATCTGGAGGTCCTTGACCTGGGCGTGAATGAAATTGGTCAAGAATTGACAGGCCAAGAGTGGAAGGGTCTGGAAAGCATCATGGAGATTTACCTTTCTTACAACAGGTACCTGACACTGAGCAGTAACTCATTTGCTTCAGTCCCAATCCTCAAAAGACTGATGCTCCGCAGAGTAGCTTGCAAACAACTGGATGTCTCTCCATCCCCTTTCCATCCTCTTCGGAATCTGACTATTCTTGATCTCAGTAACAACAACATCGCCAATATAAATGCTGAAATGTTGGAAGGCCTGGATAAGCTGGAAATTCTGGATCTCCAGCACAATAACTTGGCTCGGCTTTGGAAGCATGCCAATCCTGGAGGACCTGTTCGTTTCCTAAAAGGTCTTTCCCACCTCCATGTACTTAACTTAGAATCTAATGGCTTTGATGAAATTCCATCAGATGTCTTTAATGGTTTGTTCCAGTTAAGGGTGATCTATTTAGGATTAAACAATCTGAATTTACTTCCAGCTTCTCTTTTTGACCATCAGACATCCCTCAAGTCCTTGAGCCTGCAGAAGAATCTGATAACGTCTGTTGAGAAGAGTGTCTTTGGACCGGCTTTCCAAAATCTGACTGTTTTAGATATGAGTTTTAACCCATTTGACTGCACCTGTGAAAGTATAGCCTGGTTTGTTAACTGGCTTAATGAGACCCATACAAATATCGAGGACCTGCCTAGTCATTACCTCTGTAACACACCACCACAATATCACGGCACCCCGGTGATGCTCTTCGATACTTCTCCCTGCAAAGACAGTGCCCCTTTTAAGATGTTCTTCATCATAAATGCCAGTTTCCTATGCACTCTGATCTTCGTGGTCCTGCTTGTCCACTTTCAAGGCTGGAGGATATCCTTCTACTGGAACGTGACCATACACCGAGTCCTCGGCTTCAAAGAAATCGATCGTCAGCAAGAGCAGTTTGACTACGCAGCCTACGTAATCCATGCCCAACAAGACTCACGATGGATCTGGAAGCATTTCTCCCCCATGGAAGAAAAAGACCATTCACTCAGATTCTGCCTGGAGGAAAGAGATTTTGAAGCTGGTAGACCTGAACTTGAAGCAATTGTCCATAGCATAAAAAGGAGCAGGAAGATTATTTTTGTTGTGACACGAAATCTCTTGGAAGATCCCTTGTGTAAAAGGTCGGTTAAGATGGGTGGGATGTGTATGAGTTTTTCTCTTCATAATGGCAGCTAAGTGGAGCCATGTTGCAAAGGGGGCCAGTCTTGTGGTCAGAAAGAACTGAATTCAGATTTGACTTAATCTCCACCTTAGTTTCCTCACCTATAAAATGGAGATGATAATAGCACCTGAGGCAACTGAGTGGCTGTGGATTTTAAAATTAATATCCAATAACTAATTATTATATTTTATAAAGTTTTATTAATAATAAACTAACATAAAAATCTAACTAAAAAGCCCGCTCATGAAAGCAAAAGAGAAAGAAGGAAGAGCTACAGAACTTATAAAACAACAATGTGACCACACAAAAGTGGAGGTGAAGGAGAGATTAAAGGGAATTTGGAGAAATACTAAGGGACTTCTTGGGGATGAAGTCCAAGTTTCAAATCTCCATTTATACATGGCACAATGGATAGAAGACTGGGCTTGGAATCAGTAAAACTTATCCTCTTGAGTTCAAATCTAGCCTCAGATACTTTCTAGCTATATGATCCTAGGAAAGTCATACAAACCTGTTTGCCTCAGTTTCCTCATCTGTAAAATGAGTTTAGAGAAAGCAATGGCAAAGAAATCCAGTATCTTTGCCAAGAAAACTCTAAATGGAGTGAGGAAGAGACAGATATGACTGAAAAATGACAGTGTACCAAAAATAGCACCTACCTCCCATGGCTGTTGTGAGGATCCAATGATATACTGTTTTTGAAGTGCTTAGCACAGTGCCTTGCACAAAGAAGGTGCCTAATAAAAGCTTTTTCCCTTTCCCTACAAGAATATACACACATATTAATTTAATTTAATATATCATTATGTGTATATTTTTGCATATCCATATATCTACCCATATATGTATAATGTAGATATACATAACATATATATATTTATGTGCATGCATATATGGATATAAAGCTATATAATAGTTAATAATTAAATCCTGTTTACTATGTGCCAAATACTGGGTTAAGTGCTTTACAAAATTATTATCTCAAGACATGAGTGAAATTATTATCCCCATTTTATAAATGAAGAAACTGGGGTACATGGTATTTAAGTGATTTGATCAGAGTCACACAGCCAGCAAGTATCTGAGTCTGGATTTAAACCCAGGTCTTCCTGACACCAGGTTCAACCCCTTCTTTATCCACTGTACTAGCTCCATACAATCACACATATATATGTATATCATTCCTTACAATTCAGAGCTTTTATTATTTTTTATTTTTGAAAAAGAAATTGAAAGGAAAATAGTTTGGCATACATTTGAATATATATATTATATACATATATAAAATATTTTGTATATATATATATATATATATATATATATAATAAAGTGATAAACCAAAGGAGGAAAGAGTATCCAGGGTTAGAGGATGATGAGCAATGTCAAAATATGCAAAAATCTCAAGCAGGGTGAAGTCTAAGAAAAAATGATTTAATTTTAAAGACTGAGATCAGCGAGAATATTTTGAGTTCAAATGGTGGCACTGGAAGGCAAAGGGGTTGAAAACAAGTGTAGTGAGTGTGGAGTGAGCACACAGAGGGAGCTGGTGGAGGTGACTTACTGGTAGTTTGGCAGTGAAAAGGAGAGATATAGGTCAAAAGTTTGAAGGGATGCAAAAATCAAGAAAGTTTTTTTTAAATTATTTAATTAATGGGGAGAATGTGGCAATTTCTATGGACTTCAGGGATGTGGACTTCATATGCACATAGAAAGAGTTTGGAGAAGAAAAAAAATTGTAGACAAGTCAAGTCAACAAAGGAGACAGAAAGGAATGGGGAAAAAAGGCACAAAAAGGAAGATCACCCTTGCCCAGTAGGGGGACTACCATTTTTTTTTTTTCAGACTCCGGATCAAAGGAAAAGGGATAGTTGAGAACAGAGAGGGATTCTGGAGTATGAAGTAAAGGGAGATGAGAAATCATTCAAAGGATAGATGACTGCTTTTCTCAGTGAAGTAGGAGTAAGACATAGTCAAATAAGTTTTTTAGACTTGAAAAGATGAGAGAAGTTCTGGAATAGTTGGTGAGAGGATCATGATAGAGTCAATTAAGGAAGACGAAAAGGAACACTACCCAATTTGGTTGAAAATAGATACCATCACCTCGTCGTGAACCTAATCTACAAAGCTGTGTG
>NC_058135.1:64863935-64893253 GCF_016433145.1 Gracilinanus agilis
ATATATATATATATATATATAATAAAGTGATAAACCAAAGGAGGAAAGAGTATCCAGGGTTAGAGGATGATGAGCAATGTCAAAATATGCAAAAATCTCAAGCAGGGTGAAGTCTAAGAAAAAATGATTTAATTTTAAAGACTGAGATCAGCGAGAATATTTTGAGTTCAAATGGTGGCACTGGAAGGCAAAGGGGTTGAAAACAAGTGTAGTGAGTGTGGAGTGAGCACACAGAGGGAGCTGGTGGAGGTGACTTACTGGTAGTTTGGCAGTGAAAAGGAGAGATATAGGTCAAAAGTTTGAAGGGATGCAAAAATCAAGAAAGTTTTTTTTAAATTATTTAATTAATGGGGAGAATGTGGCAATTTCTATGGACTTCAGGGATGTGGACTTCATATGCACATAGAAAGAGTTTGGAGAAGAAAAAAAATTGTAGACAAGTCAAGTCAACAAAGGAGACAGAAAGGAATGGGGAAAAAAGGCACAAAAAGGAAGATCACCCTTGCCCAGTAGGGGGACTACCATTTTTTTTTTTTCAGACTCCGGATCAAAGGAAAAGGGATAGTTGAGAACAGAGAGGGATTCTGGAGTATGAAGTAAAGGGAGATGAGAAATCATTCAAAGGATAGATGACTGCTTTTCTCAGTGAAGTAGGAGTAAGACATAGTCAAATAAGTTTTTTAGACTTGAAAAGATGAGAGAAGTTCTGGAATAGTTGGTGAGAGGATCATGATAGAGTCAATTAAGGAAGACGAAAAGGAACACTACCCAATTTGGTTGAAAATAGATACCATCACCTCGTCGTGAACCTAATCTACAAAGCTGTGTGACTTGTCCCAGCAGCTTTCAGCAGTTAGGGAAGTATGAAGAGAGCAAGAGAATGGAGGGGGGAAACCCATGATTTAGTGCCAATGGGCACAAATGCTAAAGAGACAAAGGGGTTTGAGATTCAAAGATGGAGGAGAGTCTACAGTTGAACTAGTTGACAAGAGTCAAGACTATGCAGGGAGGAAAGTATAGAAAGTCTAGAGGAAGAATGATTTTCTAGGAGAATTGGAAAAGATTGGGAGTGGTATGGTTTTATATCTGGGTTTAAATCCCAGCTTTGCCCCTTGCTATCTGTGTTACCTTAAGCAAATAATTTAACCTCTTTGACCCTCAATTTCCTCAAGTATAAAAGGAAAGTGTTAGACTAGATTCATCTAAATTCTCTTATACTCTATGTCTTAGATCTTATGATTAAACATAGTATAACAGCATTAATTTCAAAGACATATGTTATATTAGACATCTAGAGACACAGAGGGCAGGACATGGCATCTGGGTAGAGCAATGGATAGAGAACTGGGCCTGAATTCAGGAAGACTCGTCTTCCCGAGTTCAAATCTAGTTTCAGAAACTTATTAGGTATGTGACTGTAGGCAAGTCACTTAACCCTGTTTGCCTCAGTTTCTTCATTTGTAAAATGAAATGGAGAAAGAAATGGCAAATCACTTCAGTATCTTTGTTATGAAAATCCCAAATGGGGTCACAGAGAATTGGACATGACTAAAATAATTGAACACCAACACCACTAAGGAAGATGAAATAACACATGTAAAGCACTTTGCAAATGGTAGAGTTATGTAAATGCTAGTGGTAATAGCAGTAGTAATGATCTCTGCTATAGTATATAATAAAAATAGTTTGTGATCTGTGTTAATAAAGGAAGCACCTTCATTAATTAAAATAATCTTCTGGAGCATTGAAGGGATAATTAGGACTAATTATTTCTTTTTAATTTCAGGTTTAAAGTACACCATGCAGTCCAGCAAGCAATTGAACAAAATCTGGATTCCATCATCCTGGTCTTTCTTGAAGACATTCCAGATTATAAGCTGAACCATGCCCTTTGTTTAAGAAGAGGAATGTTTAAGTCTCGCTGCATCTTGCATTGGCCAGCTCAGAAAGAACGTGTCCATGCATTCTATCAGAAATTACAAGTAGCACTTGGAATGAGAAATCGAGCACCCTGAATTTCTTTGCCTTAAAGATGATATGTTTATGTTAGGATCTTTCCCATCATCATGAGTTCCAGAATAGAGTTGTTCTATGTAGTGGAAGTGGCACACTCTTATGCAATTTGCTTGCTTACATTTTTTTGTTGTTCTTAAGTGATACCTGCATTTAAAAAATAAATGTTTTATTAATTTTTAAATGCCGTAGTCAATTTCCATTGAATTCCCTTCTCTTATAACAAAGAAATATGGTTAATCAAAAGCAAAGGATATATTTGGCATGTTCCAACACTGTTGGATCTGTGCTGTGTCTGGAGTCAGTAATACTGAAGTTGAAATCCAAACTTAAAACCTAACTAGCTGTGTTATCTTGGGCAATTCATTTAACCTCTGCCTATATAAATATATAACATAAACAAAAATAAATTTTCTTCATATTTGAATTTCAATTGTAGAGACCATTAGGAGAGGTATTACTCATTCTAGGTTCATGAAATCACTGAGGTAAAGCTGGAAGGGTCCGTAGAGGCCAACTGGTTTAACCTCCTCATTTTAAAATGAGGAATCTGATGTTCAAAGATTTAAGTGACTTGTACCAGGTCACATAGATAATTTAGAGTCTGATGGCAGACTTCACTCTACTCCAAACTTTCAGAGTGACTCTACACACTGCAACCCTTTTATATTTGCCCTTGAAAATAAAGAGAATGGCTAGTCCTTTTAAAGTCCCTATATAACAAATAATGACAACAGAATAAATCATCGATTTTCTATAAATACTTGAAACACACAATTTGAAAGCTGTCAAGGAACTTATCAGTCACCTGGTCCCTAATTTTAAAGAAGAGTAAATTGAGACCCAGAGAGGGAAAGTTGTGACCAAAAGTCACATAATTAATTAGTGACAGAAATAAGACAAAAGTCAAGATTTCATAATCCCCAGTGAGTGCTCATTGGAAATGACCCTGATGTTGGATAAATTGAAGGCAAAAGGAAAGGGGAATGACAAAGAATAAGAGGAATAGAAAGTGTCATGGAAACAGTAAACATGAACTTGGATATACTTTGAGAGATAATGGAGGAAGAGAGGGTTGGGAAAAGAAAAAAGAGTAATTAATGCTACTTTGGCCTTATACTTTTATTTTTCATTTCTATTTATACATAATAACTAGACCACAATTAGGGTAGGGTGATTACGACTTTGTCCTAAAACATTGAAATTTGGTGGTTACAAGAATTTAACTTATGCTCTCTTTCAGTGGTCTTATCACTTAGTTGTTTCTGTTTATGACTTTGATTATTTGTTCCAACAATAGGAAACAGAATTTTAAAACAAATCGTTTTGGTTAAATGGAAAGAATACTTGCAGTAATGAGGTCACAGGACCGTTGGATAATTGATGGAATAGCTTTTTAAATTTAGTAGACACTTTTTAAAAGAAATGCCCAACAATTTGGAGTTTAGGGTTTGATTTTATTTTTGAATCATTTGGTGTTTGTTTTTTTAATTTGAACGTTTGTCTTACTGATAACTTCTAGTAACTGTATTTTTTTTTTCCAGTGTGGGTGCTCCCTTTACCAATGCAGGTCCTGGCATCCTGATAACTTGGTCGAGATACTTAAAGGATTATTGTGACCCCTCAGACAAGAAAGATCAAAACAACCTGATAATGAGCCTTTCCAAATTTAGTGAGGTTTATCTTTGCATAAAAGACTAAAATACAAAAAAAGACTACAGACTTGTCATGCCATAAAAATCCAATTTTCTTACAAAGTCATAACTATTTTACAAAGGCTTAACTACGTATTTTGGTGATAGTTACCAAGTTTAAAAATACAATAAAAAAGAACAAGAAAGGGGCTAAGGATATCAGTAAAACATTGAAAGGAAAAGTGCCAAAGACTTTATCTTTTTTGCCTTGAGAACAAATTATAAATTATATATAAAAGATTTTTAAAAATTCTTCTCACCTGGTGGTGGGCACTGGAATGGAAAGAACAAATCTGGAGATAGAGGAATAGTATTCCAATTCTGGTTGTAACTTAATCTCTCTTGGCCTTATTTTTCTTATCTTTCTTTTTATTATTTCCTTCTATTACATTTTTATCATATTATTTAAAGACTTTGAATTCAATGATATTAAAGGAGATTCTCCCTAGTTCTAAAGTCTATGTTCTTCTGAACAAAAAGTAGAAAAATATAAAAGAAATAGAAATAACATAAAGATAAGAAAAGATGACAACTGTTAATATTGGATGGAATTTGGAAAGGAAGGCATCCTATTTTAGTTGGGGGAATGGTGGATTAGTCTAATCATTCTGAAAAGCAATGTGAAATTATGCTATCAAAGTAAAGAAAATGTTCATATTCTTTTACCTGGAGAAATAATTCAGGCTGCCCATGCCACTTTAGGAAAATAGTTGGCAGTGATTTGTCACACCCAAAAGTAAGCTTGCCCATCCTGGACAGGAAGCAGGATGCAGTTCATAGGATCATAATTATATTATTAGCATAATAATAATAACAATAGCTAGCATTTATATAGTGCTTTAAGGTTTCCAAGTACTTTGCAAGCATTTCATTTTATCTTCACTGCAATCTTGGGAGGTGGGTGCCATTATTTCTGTATCACTGTACACATGGGAAAACTAGGGCAGACAGATGTTAAGTCATTTACCTGCAGTCACACAGCTAGCAAGCATGAGGCTCAATTCAAACTCAGGTTTTTCCTGACTACAAGTCTAGCAATCTAACCACTGAACCACCTCATCTGGTTTTTTTAAGGGAGTAAATATTGATGGGGGGGAGGTATCTAGACTCCTCCCTTGTTAGCTTTCAGTGGGCCAGATGAGCCATTCACTCACTCCCACCCCAGGGAAGACCTATGAGGGAATAAACTCAATGAGCTTCCTAAACTGGCAAAGTTATAATGGGGTGTTGAAGGAAGATGTTGGGGTTCAGTTGTGACCCTAATGGATGGTATCCCACCCCCAGAGCCAGCCCTGCTGAGACAAGCCTCCCCCAACTCCTAAGTACAAGTAGCTTTACCCCTCAAGATGGAGTTAGATAATGGTCTTCCCCTCAGCCACAAGATCAGTCACACCCCCCCCCCAATGTAACTGTTCCAGACTCTAAGTATCAAGCTATCAGGAGTTTATTAAAGGATAAATTAAATTCAGGGTACAGGGGAAAAAGGTATAGGGGAATCCAGGAAGGAGGGAAAGGATGAACTTCTCCATCAGCTAAGTCTTCTCCCCAAGAGAGCAGCTCTGGACTTCTTCAGTGGCTTGGTCCCAGTAGCCAACTCTCTTCCCCCTACAATCTCCTATCAAATATATTTAACTAATATAAAAGGGGAGTAACAGGATCAATGGATTAAGGCAGGATTAGGGAAGGGTCTCCCCCCTCATTCAAAGTCACTCCCCCCCAGGGTTTGGCCTCTTCAGCCAAATTGGAGAATGGCTGTTCAATGTCTTCTTTGTTGGTGTTTGTGATCTCCCAATAGTCACACATAAAAGTACAGAGGAACCCAATTCACTTAGGATCCATCCCACCATCCAAACCTCCCAATCAAAGAACCAACCTCCCAGCTCCTCATCCAGTCAGGAGAGAAGTGACAGTTGAGAAGCTTCAGAATTCTCCTCCAACCTCCTCTTGCTGCTGGTCCCTCCCAAATGGAATTCTCTCGTAGTTCCATGGGGCCGACTTCCAGTCCCCTTCCAAGATGAGTGCTTAGTTATCCTTGATTTACCTCAAATCCACGCTGTTGCAGTTTTTTTTAACTATACTTCTCTGTATTTATGAATAGAAAGAGAGGACTAGTACCTCTGGTGAGAGGGCTTTCCAAGCTCTTCAGAGTTGTTAATCTACCTTTGGTTGTTTATCTATCTTTCACCCAAAAACCATCTCAGCAAATGGTCTAAAGTAGGTTGAGGGTAACTGACTGACCTCAGGTGGATTTCTACAAGCACATAAAGAATTCTCCTGGAGGAATGGAAGGATGAGGCCAATTTCTTTCAATGTCCATGAAGGTGATGGAAATGGGCACTGTGGAACACCTAGAACTTGGTGAAACATCTAAGATGCCAAGGTTATCCACTGCGTCTCAAACCATCTACAGTGGCCCTGACTTTTGTCTTGCCACTGGAGTTTGATGCCTGGAAGAGCAAGACTAGTGACTTTGTGCAACCCTGCCTCACTAAAATCTAATTCATATTGGTCATTGGTCCTTTTCAAACAACAACTTAGACAAGCAGCTGGTCAGAGATTTCCCAAAAAAATACCAAGTAGACTAGAATAAATCTTGTACAAAGAATGAAAGATTGCCATTAGAAGGCTCAGATCTGGGACTTAATGCACTGTTGGTGGAGCTCTGAACTTATCCAACCATTTTGGAGAGCAATTTGGAATTATACCCAAAGACTTATAAAACTGTGTATATCCTTTGGGTCTGTTTCCCAAGGAGACCAATGAAAGAGGGAAAGAACCCATGTCTTCCAGAATATATATAGCAGCTCTCTTTGTGATGGCAAAAAATGGAAATTGATGGGATGCCCATCAATCGGGCTAAACAAATTATGGAATATGATTACGATGGAATACTACTGTGCAATAAGAAGTTATGAGCAGCATGAATTTAAAAAAAAAACTTGGAAAGAACTATACCAGATATTGAACAATGAAATGAGTAGAACCAAGAGAACATTACACACAGCCACAGAATAAATGCTAGAAGAATAAACTGTAGATGTTACCTCCAGAAAATGAACAGAAAAGTGAAACATGACAGACTTAATTTATAGGTACATTTTGGTCTCACAAACTATACCATCTGTGATTGGGGGGGTGGGGTGGAGCTGGGACAATTGTGGACAGGATTTATTATGCAGATATGAAGAAAAGTAAGCTAAACATAAGAGATTTGTGATTTATTTATGTACAATCTTGGGTTTTTTTTGTATAATGAAATGCTTGTTTTATTTAATTTTGTAAAACTTGGAATTCAGAAAAGAAGGCTAAGATCACTCAGAGATATCTAACTTACATAAATACAGCTACCACACTGGAAGAAACTCCTAAAATTTGTGCAGACATTTAAAAAAATTGTTCTCCAGAGACAAAGACTCATTCCTCCAGGGGGAATACAAAGGGAGCATAAAAAGTTTTTTTCCTGAACTCATATTTCATTTTCATAGGTGAATTGACTAGTTCCATTCTCTTCAGACATTATTAACCTGTTTCATTCTTTCCTTTTCCCCCCTTTTATAATAGTTTTTAAAAATTCCCTGTATCATAAAAAATATGGAGCCAAACCACTGAGTTTAGAACAATTTATATTTCAAATTTTACTTCACAGACAAATTTCAGAATATATTCTGGGTATAAGTGATCTGTCTCCATGGCAAGGAAAAGAGAGTTCCTTATCCTTTGTTTGACCCAAGTTGTTGGGAGATCTGCCTTAGATTGTTTGAAAAGGAACTATGAAGGTCAATGATGTGAATAAAGTTCAAATGAGCTAAAGCAACCATATTAAATATTTCAATATGTCCCCAATCAATCAACAAATAATTACTTGCTATCTTTTGATACATTTTACTTCATTTGAATGCTATATGAGTTCAAAAAGAGCATCATAACATCAATAATAAAGATGTTGTAACAATATATTGTGTATGCTATATAGTAAAAACAATAAAATACAGCCAGTCAGTCAATAAGCATTCATTGAACACTGGGCAAGTCACTTAACCCTGTTTGCCTCAGTTTCCTTATATGTAAAATGATCTAAAGAAGGAAATGTCAAACCTCTCTGGTATCTCTGCCAAGAAAACCCCAAATGGGGTCATGAAGATATGATTAAAATGATTGAACAAACCTATCCTATCTTATCTCTTCTCATAAATTAGTTCAAATTATTTTTCTTTATTTAAAGATATTTTATAGATTCAATTTACATGTAATATGTGTAATTGGAAATTTTGTTTCTTTGAACTACATTTCCCAGGAGCCCACGGACTTCTTCTCATTATGGACTGGCTTAGATAGGAGATAAATTGGGTGCAGTTCCCTGTCTAGGTTCTCTTTGCTTCCTATTGGTGGTTTTGATGGAGCTGACATTTTGAGCAGGCAGATTAGCTTGAGCACGTGGTGTTTGTTTTTTGTTGTTGTTATTGTTATATAATTACCTTTATATTACTTCACTTCTGGTGATTATAAATAAATCTTATAAAATATATTTGAAGTTACTGTATATTCATTTTAATTTTTACAAATAACAATTTTCAACAGACATTTTCCAAATTATAAGATCCAAATTTCCTCCTTCCCTTCCTTCCCTTTCTCCTCCCAGCAATGGTAAGCAATTTGACTTGGGTTATAAATGTGTTATCATGTAAAACATACTTCCATATTGCTCATTGCTATAGGAAATATTCATAAAACCAAAACCCCCAAATTAAATCATAAATAAACTATTGTGAAAAGTAGTATGCTTTAATATGCATTCAACTCCAATGGTTCTCACTCTGGAGGAGGATAGCATTCTTTGTCTTAAGTCCTTCAGAATTGTCCCGGATCATTGTATTGCTGAGAGTAGCTAAGTCTTTCACAGTTGATCATCATATAATATTGCTGTTACTGTGTACAATGTTTTCCCAGTTCTGTTTATTTCACTCTACATCAGTTTATGTAGCACTTTCCAGCTTTTTCTGAAATCATCCTACTCATCGTTTCTTATAGCACAATAATATTCCATCACCAGCATATACCATAATTTATTCAGCCAACCCGCAATCAATGGGCATCTCCTCGATTCCCAAGCCTTTGCCACCACAAAAAGAACTACTATAAATAAATGTAAACATTTTTATAATATATATGTGTATGTATATATTATATAAATATTTTTTGTTCAAATAGATCCTTTCTCTTTTTTTTATGAACTCTTTGGTATACAAACACAGTATTACCAAATCAAAGGGAATGTACAGTTTTATAATTCTTTGGGCACAGTTCCAAATTGTCCTTCAGAATGGTTGGATCATCTTACAACTCTTCCAGCAATGCATTAGTATCCCAGTTTTGCCACATCCTCTCCAACATTTATTACTTTCCTTGAGTGTCAGATTGGTCAGTTTGATAGGTATGAGGTGGTACTTCAGAAGTGTTTTAATTTGCATTTCTCTAATAAAGAATGATTTAGAACATATTGATATCTTTGATTTCTTCATCTGAAAGTTGCTTGTTCATATTCTTTGATCATTTTTCAATTGGGGAATGATTTGTATTCACTTAAATTTTACTTAGTTATCTATAAATTTGAGAAATTAGATATTTATCAGAAAAAATTTGCTATAAAAATTTATCCTAGTTTGTTATTTCTCTCAAGTTATATTGACTTTGTTAGCATGAAAGTTTTTCAATTTAATATAATAAAAATAATTCATTTTACATTTTAATGCTCTGTATCTCTTGTTTGATCATAACTTTCCCCCTTCTCCATATATCTGCCAGATAAACTACTTTATATTTCCCTAATCTACTTATGATATCATTCCTTATATTTTGATCATATACCCATTTTGACCTTATCTTGATATAGGATGTGAGATATTGGTCTCTACCTATTTTCTGTCACACTGTTTTCCAGTTTTGCCAGCAGTTTTTGTCAAAAAATTAACTTAAATTATTAATTTTTCTACTTATCCTTCCTTCAGTCCTCCTATGAATAATCTCAAATGTTCTTCATCCTTAAAAACTTCCCCTTTACCCTACCAACTCTTCAAAATTCACTTCTAAAATTCTCACTTCCATATGCCAGTTCCTAAAAAAAAAAAATACCCAACTATTTATTCAATAGTTCCACTTCCTCTGCTTCCACTCATAATTTGTCTCAAAACCTCCCTCTTCAAAGTCACCATTCAAAGTCACAGATTTCTCACTAGCTAAATCTAAAGGTCTTTTCTCAAACTTCATCCTTCTGGAGCTTTGCACTACTTGACACTATTGATCACTCTTTTGTTTTAGTATTCTCTTCTCTTTGAGTTTTCATGATTGTTCTTTCTTGGTTCATGACCTATTTGTTTGACCACTCCTCAATCTTCTCTTCTGAATCACATTGACTATGCGTTCCCTAAGCCTTTTGTGATAATGAGATTAAATCTACCCTGCCCATTTTTAGATTTAATCACCAAAGTAAAAACATCTCCACTTAACTCAAAAGTTGGGAGGTTTGTAACCTACGTGTGCTAGAATGAGTGACAAATCAGAATTTGCTGACTGCCTCCTGGGCAGTCCTAAGAAAAGTGTCCATTGTGATTGGACATGTAAACTAAGAGGAAGGCACAGGAAGTGATGCACTATTCTATAATGACACTTCTGAAGTATTACCATTCTTCTAACCAACCAGTAGTCCTAGATCTTGTAGTCATCTCAAATTCTTCATTGTCTCACACCCTACTTAAACCAAGGGGCCATGGTCTTAGCTCAATGGGTATGTGATTAACATCCTATCTTTCTTGAAATACTCAATCCTTGGGTTTATCTCTTAACATAAAACCTACTCTTTATTTTTCTGTAGTAATCTACTTCATTCTCTGTACTGAAAACTCTTATTTGGAATCAGACAGAGTAAGTATCATGGCGTGAGCAGTCAAATTACATTCTATCATCTTTCTCCTCAAACCCAACTTTTCCATTTCTGCCATATTGGGCCATAATCCTTCTATTCCCCCAGATTTGCAGTTGGTGACTCCCAACTTTCATTTATTCCATGTGTTTCTGCAGTTGCCATATCTTATTCCTCCTAAGGGGACGTGTGCTAGAACTAGTTCAGACTGGCTCCTGAGAACCAATTGTTAAATTTTCAGTGTGTGTAATAACTTCTTAGGAATTGATAAACTACAAGTTGGGTCTTGATTTATTGTTTTAATCAATTGTCTAGATTTAAGAAAGTGATAGAGAAAAATGTCAATGATTCAGATTACCTTAAAAGTGTTTTGTGCATGCAGTTTTTTAGGCAAATCAGTTTTAAAAAATTTGTTAGAACATTCCTGTTTCTATCTATATATCATCTCTAGCATCTTTCCCTTTTCTCTCCCCTGTGAGATTCCTTACTCTAGCCCAGACCCTTATCACCTCTTCCTTGAGCTAGCGTAATGTCCTACTAATTGGTTTCTCAGCTTTAATTCTCTCTCTCCTCCAATCTATCCTGCACAAAACTGCCAAAGTGTTTTTTCTAAAACACAGGTTTATATGACCTCCCTATAGGGACGCATTAAACTTTAGTGGCCCAAATTACTCAAGAGCAGTGATTCCCAAAGTGGGTGCTACCGCCCCCTGGTGGGTGCTGCAGCGATCCAGGGAAGTGGTGATGGCCACAGGTGCATTTATCTTTCTTATTAATTGCTATTAAATTTAAAAAAAATTAATTTCCATGGGGCTAAGTAATATTTTTTCTGGAAAGGGTGTGGTAGGCCAAAAAAGTTTGGGAACCACTGCTCTTGAGTAATTTAGGGTACATTATTAGCTCATTATTTTGGCATTTGTAATTCCTTACAATTTCATCCTAATCTACTTTCTCTGACCAAATTAGTTTTCTTACTGTTACTCACATTAATGAAGAAACCCAAGTATAATATCTGAACCTGAATACAAATTTAAAGTATGATACCAACCATAAAGGGCAGACAGGTGGCATAAAGGATAGAGTGTTTGCCCTGGAGTCAGAAAGACTCATTTTCCTGAGTTCAAATCCAGATTTTTTTCTTAAAATAATGGATCACATTCAATTATATTTCTCTCACTAAATTTTATTTTCTTAATTTTAAGTGTATTTTAATGAAGCATTTTTTTTCATTTTAAAGGTAAAAAACATAATTGAAAACTTTAAGTATTTATACTTCTATTTTATTATATGTGTTCAGTAGTGTAGAAATATAATTTATGAATAAAGAAATACACATAAATTAGGGGTGCATGCTCAAAAATTCTTTTACTGATGGGGTACAGATTTTTTAAAATGGAGACTACTGTTTTAAATGATTTGGAGGAATACAAGAAGTAAAAAGGGGGAGGGTGAATAATTCAGACAAAAAGAACATTGAGCAAATTTTTAAAATTTTAATCATTTTCTTTTTTGTTACCAACATTCATTTTTTCTCCCTCCCCATCTCCACTCACGAAAAAGAAAAGAAAAGCAGAGAGAGAGAGACAGAGAGAGAGAGAGAGAGACAGAGAGACAGAGAGAGACAGAGACAGAGACAGAGACAGAGACAGAGACAGAGACAGAGACAGAGACAGAGACAGAGAAGCAAAGGGATCACAGGGATTCTTATGTATTATATAAGTACAACCAAGCAAAACAAATTATGACATTTTTCACATCCAAAAACTAATTTCTTATTCTGTATGTTGGTCTATCATCATTCTATTAGACTAATTGCGTTCATCATCATCAGTCCTCTGGAATCATAGTTGATCATTGAATTGATAAGAGATCTTCAGTCTTTCAAAATTGTTCATTTTTGTAGTTGATATAGTATAAATTGTTCTTCTGGTTTTGTTCACTTTATTCTGCATCAGCTCATACAAATTCTTCCATTTCTTTTGAAATGATCAATTTCTTCATTTCTTATAGCACAAAAATATCACATTGCATTCACTTACAATTTTTTTTTCCTCAGCTATTTTCCAAATTATGGGGAAAGAATCTGAACAAAATTAAATGTTTGCTTTTTAGGATAATGTGATAGTTATTTATCTAGAGAAATATTTTACCAGTAAGTTTTATTAAAAAAACAATCAACTTGAAGAATATTTGATCGATTATAGAAGAGCTAATGGAATAATACAGAGGTTTAGAGGTTTACTTACAGGTGAACTGGGATTTGCCATTTCCAAACATGAGCAATTGCATCATCCTTATTGTGAAGCTTGCACCTTATGTATCTGGTTTTCCTTTCAATCCAAATCATAAAATCTTCAAGCAAGGAAATATAAACCAATAGATCTATAGAGTCAGACTTATACAATATTATATTATATTTTCTAACATATATAACAATGCTCTCAGTTAAAGTCAGAACTTGAATAAAAAGGATAGCAGATAAGGTACACATTTATGAATATAGAGAGAGTATATGAACAGTGTGACAATATAAATATTATCTATATTTGTATAGTGCTATTATTTAGTTATTTCAGTCATGCCTAATTCTTTATAATCCCATTTGGAGTTTTCTTGGCAAAGATACTTAAGTAATTTGTCATTTTATTTTCCAGCTCATTTTCCAGCAAGGGAACTGAGGCAGATTTAAGTGACTTGCCCAGAGTCATATAACTACTATGTCTGAGGTCATATCTGAACTCAGCAAGACGAATATCCTGTCTTAGTAAGGAAAAGGAGGAAAAGGAAGAGGAGGAAGAGGAGAAAAAAAGAGGAGGAGGAAGAAGTAGATGAATGAAGTTAGTTTAGCATGAACTGTTCTTAATGTAGTAGTACTGGTTCTTTGTGGTAGCTGCTTCCATTTTTCTACATCTTCACAAACACTCCATTATTAGTGTTTTCTAGAATTTTATTAGGACTTACAGCCTAGCCATTCTTTTTTTTTTTTAAATAAATAAAACATTTGCCTTCTTCAATCCTACTCTATAGGGCATCTGGAATGATAGGCCTATAATTATGACTCTGGTGCCTGGGAGGGTATTGAGGGAGATTAGAAAAGAGTCAGATTTCTGTTTTTAGTGAAAAACAGGAAAGAGAAATCAAGTTGGCCATGGAGTTCCAGAGAGTTCCAGTTAGTGGCGGTTGTAAAATGTATGTTTTGGTATGAGAGCAGTGATGAGATGTAAGGATGTTGTGGTCAAGGTCTAGTTAAACCTTCTGTCTTGAGCCTCTTCCCCTGATGCGATCACCTAGATGTGTGTGTGTGTGTGATTTTCATGTGTTTTATATTGTTTGCTAATACCTTTTACCATGTATATAGGTAGGGTTACTGCAGTTGTTCAATCATTTCAGTCATGTATGATTCTTTATGACCCTGTTTGAGGTTTTCTTGGCAAAGACACTGGCATTGTTTGCCATTTCCCTCTCTAGCTCATTTCACAGATAAGGAACTGAGACAAACAGTGTTAAGTGGCTTGTCCAGGGTCATATTCAGCTAGTAAGTGAGACTTCCTGATTCCAGGCCTGGCAGTCTATTCACTGTGACACCTAACTGCCCTTAAATATGTAGGCACTTAAATATGTAGCCTTTGGCTGAAGGACAAAAAAAAAAATAAAATTGTGTGAAGTGGTACTGGTTAATCCCTGCTAATTTCCTGGAATCTTTCCTTTCTGGGAAAACAAGGAGTATTCAAATGTGTCTATGTGTTTGGGTCAAAGTACTCTTGCCTTCACAAACTACAGATCTTAACACTTTCCCAATATCCTGCTAATTTATTCAACATTTTGACCATCTCCTTGGCCAAGTCTGCCTCAAATGTAGAAGGAAACAAGGACTTATTAGGCATCAACTATGCACCAGCCATTGTGTTAAGTGTTCTATAATTCCTATCTCATTTGATCCCCAAGATGATCCTGGGAGGTAGGTAGTACTATTATTGTCCCCATTATATAATTGAGAAAAGTGAGGCAAAGGTTAAGTGACTTGCCTAGGGAAAGATAGCTAGTAAGTGTCTGAGGATGAATTTGAACTCATGTCCTAACTCATCACCCAGTGATCTGTATATTTTGCCGGCTTGCTGATGGGGTGGAGGTGGAGAGAGAGAGAGAGAGAGAGAGAGAGAGAGAGAGAGAGAGAGAGAGAGAGATTTAAAGTTAGATGATTTCTTCAGTGTGGGTCTGCTACAATCCTCTATAAATATGCATTATAAACATTCCACATTCTGTGGGCTGCCACAGCAAAACAAAAAAACAAAAAACAAACCAGCCTGCTTAGTCAGTCCCATCACACTGTAATATACGATTTCATATCCATAAAGTAGTGAAATGAGTTTATGAATTTGCATTAGGGCAAAGTCAAGTTCTTCCTGGTTGTTGTATAGCTATAGGATGCTGCTATTATGGGTATGGAGAAGATGAAACTGTACTGATAAGGACTGAGAGGAGGAAGAACAGAAACCACAACTGGTAGCTAATAGACTAACCTCTGGTTTTGATTGCTGCAGAAAAATCAGTTCCTTTTGAAAATGAGTCATAGCCTAGATCAACCTCTGAGGTTTGGGAAGAGTTAGGTGCATTGTTATCCCTGGGATCCTTCCCTAATAAAGTCTTTTCCTTGAGTTTCTTTCTCAGGTTGCCAACCCTAGACAAAGCAGGAGAGAGCAATATGTTTTGCTAGGTTTCTCTTCTAGTTTTCTCCTCTTAGTTTCTTGGAGCCAGAGGTGAGAGTTGGGTGACAAATAGACACCAAAGGTGAATAGGCAGCCCTGAAAAGGGAATGGCAGGCTCTCAAACTAGAAGTGTTCCCTACAAACTCCATCCACCCCTATATGAAGTCTTAGACATAGAGTTCACCAACTCTGGGTGACTCTATATCACTTAGTCATTGATAGTTTTGTCCTTGGCAATACCAGGAGAGCCCTTTTCCATTCTTCTAAGATAGTTATAGAAACCTGATAAATGGTTCTCTGCTGCCTAGAAGAGATAGAGTTCAGATACCTTGGCTTGATGATCAAGGAGTCTCCACTGTCTCCTACTGACCTACTTTTTCTGTCTTTATCTGCCATTATGCCATCTCCTCTCCATCAGAACTTAGAAATCTGCCCCTACATCTATTCTGGGCTCTATAGATGAATTTTGTCTTATCTATTAAGGAACCAGGACTCCTCCTCACTTACTAATCTTCAGCTTACAGAAACCCTCCCCCTACTTTCTAACTCCCCTTCAGGGAAAGATTTATGTTGCTTTTATTTGTATATCTAATATATGCTAGCACATAGTAAACAATAAATGAACTCTCTCTCTCTCTTTCTCTTTTTCCTTCTCTCTCTCTTAATATATCTATCCCTCCTGTCTCTCTATCTGTCGCTATCTCTATCAATCAATCTGTCTAAATGTGAATTTGATTATTGATTACTGATTTATAGCTAGGAGTTTTGTTAATCATAATAGTAACCATTGTAATCAAACTTTCTCATTGTAACAAAATTTAAGGCTTTGAAGCTTAGAGTATTATTGTGCAGATCTAATGCCAACCCTGTAAATGAGCAAAAAAGATGGCAGTTGAGGAAGATAAGAAAGATGGATGAAGGATGATTCAGCTTGGTCACTAAATGTTTTCCTAGTGTTGGATTCCACTGGTACAGGGAATGGTAGATAATAGACCTTTTGGAGACTGTCCCAAGGAGACTGATTCTATGCCCCACTCTATAACACCATGAACTCTGGAAAGTGCCTGGTCTAGGAGGCACTGTACAGTTGGTTCTTATGAAAGAATGTTGGTCTATTTGGATTTTCCAGTCACCATGATGCCAACAGGATATTGGCCTAGTTTGGGTTTTCTTATCACCATGATGGGTAAGGTGGTCAGATAGCATGATTAAGAACTAATCACAATCTTAGGTTGGGGGTGGGGGATTTGTGAGCTTTATTTAACCACTAAACTGTATTAAAAAGCTGTTTTAACTGTGTCAAGGGTCTTTGATCACTGAGGGACCATTGACCTTTATTATCGGTAACCTTTAGCCTAGTCAATAAATAGATAAGCTAAGGCCTTTTGTGCCTAAGTCTCTCATTCTCACTGATTTATTGCTAAACCAGCATTCTGTTCCTGCTCAGAATCTATATAATTACATCTCAATCATGCCATGGGAGTTGATGGGATCACCAAGCAAAATAGTATAGATGGAAAAGAAAAGAGGATCCAGGGCAGAACCCTGAGGGACACCTATGTAGAGAGGACACAAACTGGATAAATATTTAGCAAAGGAGATAGAGGAGTAATCAGATAGATAGGAAGAAAACCAGGGGAGATGGGTGATCTAAAAACCTAGAAAAAAGAGAAAATGAAGTATCAAAGGCTACAGAGAGAACAGGGCAAATGAAGACTGAGAAAAGATCATTGAATTTGTCAATTAAAGATCATTGGTAAGTTTGAAGAGAGCAGTCCTGGTAGAATCATGAGATTAGAAACTGATTATAAAGGGGTAAGTAAAGGATGAGAGGAGAGAAAGTGGAGGCACTTATTGTAGATGGCTTTTCAAGGAGTTTAACAACTGTAGAAAACAGAAAGGTTGCTCTGCACTTAGTGGCACTTGAGCTGGGCCATGAATTGAAGTCTGGTTTCTAAGAGGTGGATATGGAGGTCCGACAAATACGACTGATTGATGGGGGTGGGAGAGGAATTAATCTGAGAGATAGAATATAGTATGGTAGGCAGCACAAGTAAGGCAGGTGAGTGGAGCCCCCAAGTGAGAGAAGGAATGATTTGTAATTGCAAAGGAAACGTGTCCTCCGTGGCTGTTTGGCATCCACTCTGCCTCCCAAGGCTAGCTTCTTTCTTGCCCCACGCTTTTCAGATTGGGAGTCAAGAGAGAAGAGAGACTAGAAGAGCCCTTTTGTCGGGAAATGTCCAGGGAAACCCAGAGTATTCAAACTCTGCTGTCCTCTCACCACTGGCCCTGTGACAACTCCCAGCTTCACTTCACCCACCACTCCGACCCCTGTCTAGTGTAGGGGTAGGACACTGGGGACAACAGTTCCTATTTCTTTAAGATACACCAATCCAGTTGGGAAACCTCTGCATCCACAGCGGACTTCAAGTCTGGTGCCCAATTAGCGGTGACTTCAGTTTTTGTTTAGCTTAGCAACCGCCTTCTCTTTCCCTCTGCTGGGCGTCTCCTGTGGAGGCCCACAAAGGGAGCGGACTAACCGTGGCGGTGACGACGACGGCTGCAAGTGCCAGTCCCTCAGGACACCTTCTCACGACAGCCAGGACTTCCTGCTGCTCAGGCTTGCACCTCCGAGGAAGCCAGAAGCTTTGCTGCAGGAGAGAGGGAGAGACACAGCTCAGTGCGCTCTGCTGCTCCAGCTCATCACAGAGCACCAAAGAAGGAGGAAATAGGATTGACTGACTGATCCACTGCCCTGACACATCCCTATTTTTCCCAGTTCTTGGGGAGAGGCGAGCTGGGCAGAAGATCAGGGAATTGGAGTCGGGGCTGTTTTGCAGTGATCTGAGGAACTGATGTACACAGAGTGCACCTTTAGTTAGGAGCGGGAGGAGCAACACGCATCCAACCTGGGAGCGCCAGTAGTCCACGCAGCTTCTCGGGTACAGTCGCTGGGCCCTCAGCATCCCTCTCCATGGGGTGGCAGATGGAGCTCCGCTGCCAAGGGTAGGCTCTGTGCCTCGTCTTCAGACTCTGGGCTTCCTCAGGACACGGTCTCTCAGTTCTAAGATATGAAGGTTGCAGTGTTGGACTTGGGGTCTCTCTTTGCCAAAATCTTCAAAGCTTCGGTGCAGCCGCCGGCAGTCGCCTCGCCCGCAGCTACTGCCTCCTCTAGCAGCTCCTCCGCTGTGGCTGCTACTGGACCGGTGGGCTCTAGCTTGGGCAGTGCAGGCAGCACCTCCAGCACCGGCCTTGGGGCCGCTCAGACTGTCACTCTCTTCCCCACGGTGGCCCCCAGATCCCCAGCCACTCCTAGGATACCCTCGGTACCGCTCCCTTCCTCCACCACCCTTCACCCTCTCCTAACCGCCTCCTATCCCAGAGTTTCCGCTGTAAGAAAAATAGCAGAAACAGCGGGATCCCCACTGTCCTTGCCAAGTAGCCCCAGGACAGCAAAACTCCAACCCCTTGCTCAGCCCTTGCCCTTACCCCTGCCTCATTCCTTGTCCCAATCTCAACCCCTGCTTTCATCCCAATGTCAGCCTTCATTCCAGTCCCACTCCCAGACTCTGCTTCAACCCCTTTCACAGCCCTCTTCCCAACCTCATCTTCAGCTCTTAACCCACCACCAGCCTCAGCAGCAGCCCCTTCCCCAACTTCCACCTCAACCTCATCTTCAACCTCTGCCCCAGCTCCAGCCTCAGTCCTTCTCCCAACCCCAACCTCAGCTCCTGACCCAGCCCCTTCCTTTTTCCCATCCTCAGTCTCAGCTCCAGCCTCTTGCTCAGGTCCCCTCCGAGGTTCAGCTCCAAGTCCTTACCCATCCTCAGCCTCAGCTCCAGCCCCTGACCCAGCCCCAGCCGCAGTTTCTCCCCCAGCCCTTGCCTCTTCCCCTTCTCCACTCTCCAGTGCAGGCCCTCAACCGCAGTGGGACTAACTCCCCTGCTCTTCCTCTTCCCCTGGCCCTATGGCGGCCTCCCCCCGGCCCTGGAGGAGTCGGAGTGGTCTTGCAACCCATTACTGGCCCGGGGAGTAACAGCAGCGGCTTAGCGGCGAGCCCGGCTAGCTCTCCGCACCATCCCGGCCCGGGAGAGCAAGAGCCAGGTTCCTGGATAGGATCCGGCCCGGGCACTAAGACTCTCTTCTTCACTCTCCCTGACATCGGCGAGGAGTGGGGGACGGACATTGAATCAGAGGAAGATGGTAGCAGTGAAACGTGAGTTACTTAACCTTTCCCAGGAATTCTCCCAACCTCTCACCCTAGTCTTTCAGATCTTCCCTCCCACGTTTCCCAATAAACGGGCTATCTGATCTTGCTTCCCAAACTGAGCTATACCTCATTCTCTTCGGCGTCCCTGCCCGGCTAGGCTTAGGGTGTAGTGCGATTTTACCCAGAGCGCTCCTGGGAAAGCTTTCCTCCTCCTGGCCCTGTATTCTTAAGCAGAGGCCCAAGGAAGAAGGGAGGGGACCAGGAAGAAGAGGGAAAGGAGTTTTCATTTGTTTGTTTTTGAAGAGCTGACTTTTATGTCCTTGCACGTGCTACTTTAATTTATATTGTCTTCTTGTTTGCTTTGGGCGTTTATCTGATGCTCCTAAGCTAGGCGAAAGCATCTCTCTTCCTTAGAAATTGGCAGGAGTGACTTTAACCCCGAGTAACCAAACACAAACACTGACAAGGTTGATTTTTTTGTAAAACAAACAAAATATTTCCAGCTTTAAAAAAAGAAGACGAAGACGAAGATAAAGAAGAAAAAGAAAGCTTTAATTTGGATCTCAAATGGGCCAAGACTCCCTTGGAAGTGTATGTTTTTTATGACGCTATTCTCGCCTGGACATAGAGCATTTCCTTGCCTTAAACTTTAGAGCGGATCTTAATATGTTTCCTCCGGTACACTCTTCCTCCCCAGCTCTCTCCTCCGTCTCTGTTTCTTGTCTGGGCTCATTTAGAACTCATTTCACAGGTCAATGGTTTCAAAAACAGTAAGAACGCTTTCATAGCTAAAAAAATGGGTTGTTTTTATAGAGGCATGTTGAGGGCCCAGAGCTGAATTTGTTTTTTTACAGATAAAACAAGTAAACAGCATGGTAGGTACAGAAACATTCACTCCTCAAAAACTCAACATGCAATTTGCAAATCAAAGAGGATACTGGGTAGAATGGCCTTCATTTAGATAGAGATTACTCCCTGGAATCTAGAAAGGCTAGGAACACTAATTCCCAACAGAAATTGCATTCAAAATGGGGGGTGGGGAAGATGTTTTCTTTTAACTACAGGTCTTAGTTATTTTTAAATTTTAATTCTTTTTAAAACTTCTTTTCTTTTTTTTTTTTAATTATATGTAGAAACAATTTTTGATAATTGTTTTCTGACATTTTCTGATTCAGATTCTCTCCCTCATTCCCACCCCTTCCCTGACACAGGGAAATAGGTGGTTTGTTTTAGGTTATACCAGGTCTTAGTTATTTGACTTTAAAATATGTCTTCAAAAATATCCATGCTATGTATGCCTAAGTCATGGGGCACATTGTGTAGCATAGAAAGAATCTTACCAAAAGAGCCAGAACCATTTTCTAAGATAATTCTATTTCACTTGAGTAAGTAGTTGAATGGGAGTCTAAGAAACAAGGTCTTTGTTTTCGTCTACTGGCCCTTAGCCTTTTTACTATTAATGTTTCATGAGTAAACAGAGCTAGACACCTGCTTTAAACTCAGACCTGATGGTTCTTCATAGGAGATGCTGAATATTTGACATTGGAAAGGATTTGTAGAACAGGTGTTTAGGGTTTTATAATTTTGGGAATAGAGATTATGTTTTCGTCATCATCAACTTCCTTCCTTCCTTCTTTCCTTCTTTCCTTCCTCTTTCTATTTTCCTTAGAAGTGAGGGATGTCAAAGAGAAGATGCTCTTTGTCCTCATGGAGTTTGTAACCTTTTCAATGGAAGGTATGATGTGCATAAATAAACATATACAAGTCAAAAGGTGAGAGTACAGTATATTAAGCAATATAAATACTATGGGACCTAAGAGAAGTACTTCTGGCAGAGGATCAGTTAGTAAATTCATTGATTAGTATTTATTAAATGCCTACCATATGCCATGCACTGGATTAAGCACTGGATTAGGATAGACTTTTTTTTTTAAAGCCTTTACATTCCATCTTAAAATTAATGCTGTGTATTGGTTCCAGGGAATAAAAGTGGTAAGAGCTAAGCAAAAAGGATTTACATGACCACCCTGAAGTCACACAACTAGTAACTGTCTGAGGCCAAATTTGAACCCAAGACCTCCCATTTCCAAGCTTGGCTCTTAATCCATTGAATCCTCTAGCTATTCCCTTATCATTATTTTTTTAATGTAATCATCTATTCTTTCTGTTTTTTAACCTCAAATACTTTTAAAAACTCATGATTTTTTTAGTATAGACTTTTCCATTTACTGATATGCTGACCTAGGTACTCCTCCCTAAGTTCTCCCCCATAAAAAAATCTTGACTTAGCAGATGATTTTCATGAGTTACTATTGAAAAATTCCCTTAAAGAGATTAATATTTAGATGAGAGTTTTGCAGTTTGACATCAGTTTTATATACTTTCTATCTTGGTAGGACCTGCCATTTCTTAAACTCGATGACATAGTGTTTGAGAATCCTTCACAGCCTCTATTTTTGTAAAGGACTTTGCAAATTTAAAAGTGCTACATAAATACATGTGAATGTTGGTAATGGTGATGAAGCACTGGGGTCAGACTTTAATGGAGAAAGCTACTGTATGCTCAACACTGCCTTTAGTTTTTCTTTGCAGAAATGAACATTCTGTCTTAGTAAAGACACTCAAATGGTCTGGAAATCCATTTACTTTTATACCATCAAAATTGTTGAACAATAGAAAAATAAAACTCATTAACACTTGCCTTAAGATTCTCCCTGGTTTTTGCCTAGTAGTTGCCTTTTTACAAATAATATCTCATTTGATCCTCACAAAAACCCTGTGAGGCAGCTGCTATTATTATTCCCATTTTTACAGTTGAGGAAGCTGAGACAGATTAAGGTTGAATGACTTGCCCAGGATCATACAGCTAATCAGCATCTGGGGCCAGATTTAAACTTAGTTCTTCTTTGAAGATGGGCCCAATGTTTTCTCTACTGTAAAACTTAGCTGCCTAATTATAATTATTATAAAAACAGACTTGAAAATCAATTATATTTTAGAGAGTCTTAAGGCTTTTGCCATAGGCAGCAAAGAGCTCTTGGAAATAAAGCATTGTATCACACCTGTACAATCTTGCATAGAGAGAGACAACAAAAACAATATTAGTAGTGAACACACAAACCTTCCACTAATAACATTTGCTTAGTGTATTTATTTTGGAGCCAAGTTCATCTAAAGGGAAAACAATATGGTGTCCTGAAGCACTGGACAAGAACATTGGAGTTCATGGAGCAATCTAGTCCAAACCCTTTATTTTATTGATAAGGAATGTAAAGACTTTGCAAGGAGCCATTTTGGGAAACTGAGACTCGGGGAGGTTAAGTCTGTCCAAAGTCCTACAAGTACTAAGTGCTGGCATTAGAATCCAAGTCCTCTGCCTCAGGAGCCAATGGCTCTTAAAGTGTGGGTACTTTCTTGCCTTGCCATGAATCCTACCTCAAAGAACTCTTTGACTGGAGCTTTTACAGGCACACAATCTCATTGTAAGGAGACCTTTAGCTTATTCTTCATTAATGAGGGGCAAAATTCTGTTCCCATCTACATGGAAAAAGGAATTACCTCAATGCCTTGCCATATATCCCTATACTTTGTCTTCTGGAGTCCCAGACAATGCCATACATCCTCCACCTGGTTCTTCCTGCACACATTGTTTCTTCCCCTATTAGAAAAGGAGCTTCATAAAAACAGAGACTCTCTTGGCTTTTCTACATATATATCCATTGCTTGGCATATAGTAAGTACTTCTTAAATGCTTTTTACAATCATTCATTCATTCATTTATTCATTTGTGGTGGGTTTAGGGGGAAATATTTGGACAAAAGTAGCACCAGATGAGCTGTGAACAGCACTAATGGAGAGAGTACTTAACTTGAATAAGATCATGGATCCATTGAATTACTATTATTTTTTTAAACCCTTACTTTCTGTCTTAGTTTAACTCCCAAGGTGGAAGACCAGCATGGGCTAGGCAATCCCAGTTAAGTGACTTGCCCAGAGTCACACGGCTAGGAAGTATCTGAGGCCAAATTTGAACCCAGGTCCTCACAACTCCAGACCTGGCACTTTCTCTACTTTCTTCTGTGCTTTCCAGCTGCCCTGATCCATTGTATTATAAAAAGAACCTAGTGTGGTAATAGATACAAAGTAGGCATTTCATTTTGAACCATTGCTAATTTTCATCATTTCAATCAAATCAAGATAAAAAACTGCCATGTTCAAGAGATAGCTAGGTGGCTCAGTGCATAGAGAGCTAAACCTAGAGACAAGAGGTCCTGGCCTACTTCCTAGCTGTGTGACCCTGGGCAAGTCACTTAACCCACATTGTTAGCTTTTAACACTGTTCTGCTTTGGAACCAATATACAGTATTGATTCTAAGATGGAAGGTAAAGGGTTGAAAAAACCCTTGCTATTTTCATTGGTTGCCTGATCTTCCAGTTTGGAAGAAAACAGGGGAGAGGTTCCAATCTAGTCAATGGGAGAGCAGTAAGGTATGGGTTTGAATTGGGGAGGAAAAACGATTGATTTAGTCTCTCAGGCCTTCTCTGCTCTGCTACTGTATGACTTTAGGTTAGTAATTTTTCTTCCCTAGATTTTGGTTTTCTTATCTGTAAAATAAGGGAAAGCTGGACGAAATGGTTCATAAAGTTCCTTTAAGCTCCAGTTCTCCAAATCTTTGATCTTTTGCTCTGGAAACATTTGCTTCATGGTACTGGTGCATGAGAGAAATTTTCATTGAAGGTGTTTGCCAGAAAAAGGGCAAGTCTGTTAAAGGGCCAAGATGCCCCTTATGTTTGAAGTATAAAACTTATAATGTTTCATATACAGAAAACTTGGCTTTCTGTTTTTAGGGCTGGAAGGAAAATATTTCCTGAAGCCTTAAGCGACAACATTGGATGGTGTACAGAGACCCTCAAATACATGGGTTTGAGTTCTGCCTCTTTTTTTCTTCACATAATTTTTTTTTTTTTAGAATATTTTTCCCTGGTTACATGATTCATGTTCTCTCCTTTTCCTCTTCCCTTCTTCCTCCCAGAGCTGACAAGCAATTCCACTGGTTTATACATGTCTTATTACTCAAAAGCTATTTCCATATTATTCATATTTGTAATAGAGTCATATTTTAAAAACCACAACCCCTAATCATATACTCATATAACCCAGTGATAAATCATATGTTTTTCTCTTGTGTTCCTACTCCCATAGTTCTTTCTCTAGATGTGGATAGCATTCATTTCCATAAATTCCACGGGCTTGTTGTTGATCGTTGCATTCCTATTAGTAGCAGCGTCTATTACATTTGATCATTCCACAATATTTCACTTTCTGTGTACAATGTATTGGTTCTGATCATTTCACTCCGCATCAGTTCATGGAGGTCTTTCCAGTTCACATGGAATTCCTCCAGTTCATTATTCTTTTTAGCACAATAGTATTCCATCACCAGCATATACCACAATTTGTTCAGCCATTCCCCAATTGAGGGACACCCCCTCAGTTCCCAATATTTTGCCACCACAAAAAGCGCAGCTATGAATATTTTTGTACAAACTTTTTTTTATATATCTTTGGGGTACAAACCCAGTAGTGATATAGTTGGATCAAAGACCTGCCTCTAATATTTATTGGTTATATGCATGAGACTCAACGAGAGCCACTTACCTTCTTGGTGACCCAGGTTCTTAGACTATAAGTTCAGAGCAGGTGCTAATCTTCATTAGTAAAGGGCATTTCCTCATAGGGAGTTCTCTATCACAACGAAATTACAGGTCTCGTCTGGGATACCCAGGAGGTTCCATGTTGTTGAAACAAGGATTGACTAGTCAACCAAATCTGTATAGAGAAAAAAAAGGAGGATGAGGACAATCTCCATGGGTGTAGGTAGGAAACATAGTTCCCTGCTCTGGGACACAAAGTCCTTCATGGAGACAATACAAAATACTATGGAAATTTCCTTTTTATCCCAGAATCCTCCTTTCTCCCTTTCCACTTGCCTCATGAAAACCCAAGAGCATGTTAAGTCTTTCTCATTTATAGCTATTGCTATCTTGGGCTTTTTTTTTGTTTGGTTGCCTGGGAGATTTTTTTGAAGTTCAAGGTGTTTTCTGCTGGGACCTTACATTTCCTTAGGGATCTATTGGGTAAGTGAACTCAGGCTACAGATCATCATATGACTTTCCATCTATTCTTAAAAATAGTAATGACTTTGGTTAGGCTGGTTACTGAATGAAGGCATTGTGTTCTCAGTAGGAGAAAACAAGTAGATTTTTTTTCTTGTTATCTTATATAAGGATTACTTATTAGTAAATCTCTCTTCTTTGGACTTGCTTATTAATCTCTTGCTACATCTCTCAAAATGAAACATTCAGAGTTAAATTGAAACCCCGAGTTATACCTCACAGCTGGCCAAATTTCAATGTTTTCAAAAAGCTAATCTACTTTTATATATAGAAATATAAAAATATATGTGTATATATATATATGTATAATTGCTTATGAGGACTAAATAAGCATATGTGTCATATATGACAATAATGTCACTGGATGTTTTTCTCAGAACAAAGTTTTCCAATGACACCAAAGCACTCACAGTAATATATGAATATTAGGTACGTAGTTCCTCTAAGTGAAGATGACAATACAAAGATTCTCACACATTGAGGAGCAGCATGGTATTGGGGGGAGAGTGCTGGACTTTGAGGCAAGAAAATCTAGATTCAAGTCCAGCTTCAGATTTTAACTCTGTGACCCTGGACAAGTAACTTGACATCTGTATGCCTCAGTTTCCTCATCTATAAAATGAGGGAGTTGAACTCAATAACCTTAAGGTCCATTCTGGTAGCTAGGTGGGCCAGAGGAGAGAGTCCAGGAGCTGGAGGAAGGAAACTTCCGAGTTCACACCTTTTTTTTAGACACTAATTGAATGACCCTAGGCAAGTCACTTAACTACTATGGAGATAATAATAACACCTACTTCCAGAGTTGTCATGAGGATCAAATGAGATAATATTATAAAATATTTTGTAAACCCTGAAGTACTGTATAAATGCTAGTTATTATTGTTATTATTAAATTTGTGATTTTTGTGCTAAGAACATAGTAAAGGTATATTTTTTCTTTAAATTCTCAATTCAGGAATCATTTACAAGGACCATCTACAAATAGTGTGTTGCTTTTCAGTCATTTTCAGGCATGTCTGACTCTTCATGATCTCATTTGGGATTTTCTTGACAAATACACTGGAGTGGTTTGCTCTTTCCTTCTCCAATTCATTTTTCAGATGAGGAAACTGAAGCAAACAGGGTTAAGTGACTTGCCCAGGGTGATATAGCTAACATAAGTGCCTGAGGTTAGAATTGAACTCAGATCTTTGAGAGGGGTGTTCTATCCACTGAGCCACCTAGCTGCCCTACAAATAATGTGTGCCCTTCTAAAAGAACAAGTACTACACAGACATATGCAACGTGGGATGTGATTCAATTAACTATTAATACCAAATGGAAACAAATGACGTCTTACTCCCTGTGGAAGACAAAAATACACTAAGGAGTAAAAAAAAAAAAAATAGAACACACTATCTTGTAATGCCTAGTAACAGTGACGCAAAATAAAAGGGCTTGTAAATACAGTACTTTTATCCAGTGAGAGGGAAGTTTAAGCACTTCTCAGGGTTCTTCCACACCTTTGTGTCATGGCCCTAGAGGAAGAGTGAAGTCATGGCCCTCCTCACTGTGGGTTTAATGTTTAATTATTGAGGTTCAATGAAGACTAGAATTAAAATAATTAAATGAAGCACCTCCTATTACATTATATTTTTTTCACAGTCTTAGTGTACTCACAAATTTGTGGTTATTATTACTGATTACAATATGCTTCCAAAATACAGTGAAGCCTCATTACAATACAAAAATGGATTCTAGATTAAAATTTGCTTTGTGGGATAACTTCATAAATTAATCAATCAATAAGTAAGTGTGAGTGAGCTCTGCCTATGTGCCAATCACTGTGATAAGCAGTGAGATATAAAAAAAGGTCAAAACTATCCCTACCCCAAGAAAATTTACATTCCAGTGGAGGAGACAACTTGCACACAATTAAGTGCCTGCAAGATTCACAGAGAGTAGATGGAAAGTGACTTCAGAAGGAAAGGCATTGGAACTGGAGGCACTAGATGAAGCCTCCTATAGAAAGAAGGAATGTAGGGAACTATAAAGTGGAGGTGATAGGAATCTGCATTCTTTTCTGAAAATGCTCAATATAGTTAAAAAAATAAACCTCTCCTTCTGTCTTAGAATCAATACTGCACCTTGATTTTGAAGTGGAAGAGTGGTAAGGACTAGGTAATGGGGGTTGTCACACAATTAGGAAGTGTTTGAGACCAGATTTGAACCCAGGATCTTCTGTCTCTTGACCTGACTTTCAATCAACTAAGCCACCTAGCTGCCACCTCAGTATACTTTTAAATTTAGTCCCTATTATTGACATTTTCTCTGTCACTTTCTTAAGTATAATTAAATAAAACAATAGATGGAGCCCTGATTTGTATGTGCACCAATTTCTGAGGTTCAAATGCTCACACTGAAAATTAAACAATCATCATATCTCCTGAGCATCCAGCTTATCTTGTTAACTCCAATCATATTCAAAATAGACCTGATATTTAAGAATGGCGGTCTTCCCAGATCAAAGTAAAATGAAATAAAGAAGAAATAAATTTAATAACATAAATATAATAAGTATAAGCACAATATATAAATTAAATCTAAAATTGTTTTAAATATTACATTAATAAATGATTGTATCAGTATAAGGCAGAAGAGAGGTAAGGGCTAGGCAATGGGGGTTAAGTGAATTGTACAGAATCACATGACTATTAGAAATGTCTGAGGTCAGATTTAAACCCAGGAACTCCTGTCTCTAGGATGGCTCTCAATTCACTGAGTCACCTAGCTGCTCCCAGGAAACAACTTTTAAAAGTTATTTTTTATTTATTTTGACATTCTAACAAAATCCTTTATTTTGCAAATTACTATTTTTATCTCTCTCTTCTAATTTTATTGTATAATAATTACTTAAAAATGCTTTTTGCGTATACTTGATGACCACTGAGTTCCTTTCTAACTCTTGTAATCTGTGATTCCATTTAATAGCAAGTCAAATATTTTATTCATACCAGGAAGGCATGCATCGAGAATGTATTGTCTTTCTAGGAAAAAATAGACAAAGAAGAAGCAATTAGATATGGCACTTACTGGTGGAAAGGCTATCCCTGTACATAGGTATTTTTTAATTAGAAGACTCCACTTAAGTGTTTAGGAGAAGCACAATAATTAAATATTGACAACTATGATCCTTCCTGTGAGCTCAGATTGAAGTTTATCAAGTTTTCAGAGTATGATGTTTATCTCCCTTGGCTAATAAAATATCAAACATTTCATCGTGAATACCAATAGACATTAAATCCTTTTGAGAACTTTAGATAATAGTCACTGTGATATCTATAGACTTGAAAATAATGCTAGGATTGGAGTTCCCCTTTAATGCTTCATGGTTTAAGAGAACTCAGTTCCCGAAGGCAATGCCAGGCAACATAAGTTTTTGAAGATTCCAGCCAGTACCAGCCTCTTGATGGATTGAGTGTCTGTCCCCAAAAACCTCCAGTTAAGTTCCTAGAGTTTCATCTAAAAAGGTTGGCCACTAGTTGATTTCTTTTCCTTTCCTTTCCTTTCCTTTCCTTTCCTTTCCTTTCCTTTCCTTTCCTTTCCTTTCCTTTCCTTTCCTT
>NC_058135.1:64893599-64911837 GCF_016433145.1 Gracilinanus agilis
TCTTTCTTTCTTTCTTTCTTTCTTTCTTTCTTTCTTCCTTTCTTCCTTTCTTCCTTTCTTCCTTTCTTCCTTTCCTCCCTTATCTTCTGTATTATGAGGCTTCAGGTTCGAATTCTACTTGTGAGGCTTATTATCTGTTACCTTGGACTAGTCACTTAATGGCCCATATCTCAGTTTCCTAAACTGTAAAATGACAGGTTTGGAGTTAAATTCTGGAATACCTGCCAGCCCTAATTATAACACTCTATAACAAAACAAAATAGGTAGTTTTTATTTGTTTGTTTATTAAAGTTGCCAAAAAATGGCCAGAATTGCTGGTATAATGCTTTGGCTTTTCATTCTTTAATCCTTCCCATTATCAGTACGTTTTAAAAGTGACATAAATAAATTTGGAAAGAATAGTTGAAAATTACATAGTTTCCAAAGGAAAAAATGAGATGTGATCTACCTGTCAATTAAAGAATCTGTCTGTTCCTTGTTATGAACCCTATAAATAATGTCAAATGGGTGAGTCATTCTCACTAATCCTTTTGCATAGCTGAGCTTGAGGTTGTAGATATAATTTAGAATCAGCTACAAGCTTATAAAAGAATTCTTTCCACCTTCTAGGTTTAGCACTCTGTCACCGCCTGGATTTATTGGGCCAGAGTTAGCTAGAATTATTTAAATTTTTTCTTAGCAAGATCTATTAATACATACTGTGGAATTTTCTTGATTTTGAAATTCCTGGAGTCCTGGATTAAGAACAATGTACATTTTGTCAGGGACTAGAGAATTATAGTGCAAGAAAGACAATTTTGCTTGTCAATCAAGTAGGGGCAGCTAGTTGGCTCAGTGGATAGAATGTAAGGCTTGGAGTTGGGACAAATGGGGTTCAAATCTGATGTCAGATATTTTCTAGCTATATATCTCTGGGGAAATCACTGTCCCCTGTTTGCCTAGCTCTCACCCTTCTGTCTCAGAGAATGACAAAAAGTAAGTTTTAAAGAAAAAAAAAAGAATCAACTATCTGTTAAGTGTCTATCCTAGGCACTGAGGGATACAAAAATAATGAATCAAACAATCAATATTCTCGAGAGCCTTACATTATAACAGCAGAGACAAGTACATATATAAAAAATATATGACATACACAAAAAAATATAAAGACAATAAATATTTAACACTTGCTTTGGGCTTACATCTCCCCCAAGCTGTACTAAAACTGAACACTGAGTCCCTAGAAGATTTACTGCTACAGCTCCCAGGGTTCTGGGGGCAGTTGATTTATAAGCTTGTAATTCATTCTAAGTGGGTTATCCTTTTAACTTTAAAGCTCAGGAGCCCCCATCAGTGGGCTCCTTGTTAACAAGTGTGCTAGGTCAAGCAGGTCTCTCAGCTGCTAAGTTCTCTCCTCTCCACATTCAGCTGTTTCTGGGCTGGACCAAGTAGGTTTCTGACCACTGGAAATCTGCCAGACCAGGCTGGGAAGGATGTTCTCCTGCAGAGCTATGGTTTCTCAGGTTGAACTGGCCAGAGTGCTGACCTGCTAAACTCTTCTGATAAACCAGCTGATATGGATTCCCTGGACTTATTCTTTGAAGAGCATTTGCAGTTTTTTACTTCCTTTGACCATTAGTTTGTTTGAGTGATACTGTGCTTTCTTTAGGTAGAATGTTGCCCAGAATGCTTCTTCAGCCTGGACTGACTTTTTTTTTTTTTAAATCATGGATTAAAACAAATCTATCTGCTTTGACTTTTCTCAGAACCAGGGTCTGGAATGGTGACTTCAGACCAGCATGAAAAAGAGAAAGAGAAATAGCTCCTCCTGTCAGCAGTCCTTCCTAGTTAAAAGCAAATTCCTTCAGCCAGAGCCTGTACTAGGGCTCCTGGTGATCAGTCTGGGATTAGGCAGTTATACTTCCCAGATTCTTATTCAGGTCAAACTTACCAATATAGTCTGTTCCCTAGTGGCAAGTTCATGGTCTGGTCAGCTCCTACATAGGTAGTCGAGCTATTCATGTCCCAGACCTTTTCTCAGTCTGGATTGTTTCTTCTATGCTCCAAAGGGCTTCCTTCTTACATTTCAACATCTGCTTTTCCCTCTTTTTGATCTTCAGCTTTGCAAAATCTCCAAGAGGCAGACTCTTATACAAGGTAGTAAAGTAGAAGCTAGTTAGGGAGGGAGGGCATTAGTATTTGAAAGAGGGATGGAAGCAGGGAAAGGCCTTTTGTGGAAAGTGGGATCTGAACTACATCTTAAAGGAAAAAAGAAATTCTGTGATGAGGAGAGAATGCATACTGGGTAAGGGGATGCCAGTGCAACATCACAGAGACTGGAAATGTAGTGTACTGTGTGGAGAACAGAGAGAAGGACACTTTTGCTGGATTACAGAGTGTAGAAAAGAATGATATATAATAAGCCTGGAAAGATAGGTCTGTGCCAGGTTGTGAAGGACATTAAAAGATAAACAGAAGAGTATATATTTGATCCTAGAGGTAATAAGAAGGTTCTGGAGTTTATTAAGTAGGGGGCTGACATGATCAGATCTGCTTTGAGGGAAATTACTTGGTACCCTACTTTTTGTCAAGAATGGAATGGAGGGGAGAAAGAGTAGAAGCAGGACTTGAGAAGGATGCAGAGGTGGCCTGGGAGAGAGGTGAAAAGTATGGAAGGATAAAGAGACAAATTAAAGGAAAGAATAAGAAAAGGTAAGTTTGTATTCTTACACTATAATAATTAACACTTATAAAGTACTTACTTTGTGCCAGGCAGGCACTGTGCTAAGGGCTTTATGAATATTATCTCTCTTGAGTCTCAAAACAATTCTGGGAGGTAGGTGCCATTTTATAGAGAAGGAAAATGAGGCAAGCAGAGGTTAAGTGACTTGCCTAGGGTCACACAACTAATAAGTGTCTGAGGCTGGATCTGAACTCAGATCATCCTGACTACAGGTTCTGCTCTACCTATTGTGGCACCTAGATGCCCAAATAGACTAGGAGTATTATCCCAAAACTTCACACTCTAGTTACTATTACATATACATGAATAAATGTGTGTGTGCATGTATGTATGTATGTATATATGTGTGTATATAATGATAATATATGGTATATAAATGCATATGTTTATGTGTATATCTATCTGTCTATGCCTGGCTAAATATCTTATCTGTCTGTCTGCTTTTCTATCTATCTATCCATCTGCCTATCTGTCTGTCTATCTATCTATCTATCTATCTATCTATCTATCTATCTATCTATCTATCTATCTATGAAGCTAAGTGGCATAATGGATAGAGCACTGGGCCAAGAATCAGAAATTATTTTCCTACGTTTAAATCTGACCTCAGACGTTTACTAGCTGTGTGACTTAAGTCACTTAACCCTGTTTGCCTCAGTTTTCCCATCTGTAAAATAAGCTGGAGAAGGAAATGATAAATATCTTCACCAAGAAAACTCTAAATAGGGTCATGAAGAGTCAGACATGACTGAAATGATTGAATAACAATAACACCAACAAATTTATATATATGCTACTTAGTGTGGTTACAAATTGAGACTTAGACATAGTAGACAGCAGGATGGTGGATTGAGTTTTGAAGAAAAAGATTTGGCTTCTTGTCCCATTGTCAAGATTTGCTATCTCTGTGGCCATAAACAAGCCATTTAACCTCACTGGCTTTTACTTAACCATTTAACTAACTAGCCTTAGTTTCTTCATCTATAAAATGGAGGTAATAACATCTGTAATACAGGATTTAAACTTCCTAAATTTGTTGAAAGGTTTAAATGAAATAATTTGCATAAGTGTTTTGTAAACCTTAAATTTTTATGCAAATATTAATTTATTATTATTAAGGGTAGCTGTGACCAAACAAATTTTCAGGTCTAGAAAGAAAACTATGTGGTTCATCTAATATTTTCTGAGTTGAGAGGGTCTTTAAGGGTCAGGTAATCTAGCATCCTTTATTTATGGATCAGAAAACTGCAGCCCCAAAAGTTAAATGAATTACCTAGGATCCCAGAGGTTACAAGTTAAATAGCCAAGATTCAAACCCAGGTCCTTTGGCTGACTCCAGCATTCCTTCCATTGTTTCCTACTCTGGGAAGGGAGAAAGAGTCTGTTTGTAAGAATTTAAAATATGATTAGAGACAATAGCATCTCTATTTAAATCCTTTTAATAAACATCCTCCTTAGTAATCTCTTGACTACAAGTCTTGTTTCAAATTATCTCTGTTTTTCTTAGCAACAGTAGTTAAGTCCTTCATTCAGTTAACTTTGCCAATGGTCAGTTGAATGACTGTCTTAGGCTGCAGGGGGGACACAGTAATTTACAATGAAAAAATAAACTTGGGCAACTAATGAGGATAATGATATCAACTATCTTAAAAGGTAGATTTGAGAATCATCAGAACATAAATGGTAATTAAATCCATGGGAGCTGATGAGTTCCCTAAGTGAAGTAGAATAGAGGGAGAAGAGGAGAGAACCCCAGAACAGAACCTAAGGGACTCCACCTCTATAGTTAGAGGGCATGTTCAGGAGGAGAATACAGCAAAGGAGATGGAGAAGGAATGGTTAGATAGGTAGGAGGAAAACCAGGGGAGATTAGAGAGTGTCAAAAAACTAGAGAGATGAGAGTATCAAGGACGAAAGAGTATCAAGGAGAGTCAAAATTCTGCAGAGAGATTGGGGAGAAAGAGGATTGGTACTCTGACATTTTGAAAGTCTTGATGCTGAGATAAGTGCAAGGAATTCAAATACAAATAGAAAGGAAGAACACCTTGCCCTCAAGGAGCTCACAATCAAATATAATTTCTATGATTTCTTAAGTGTCCTCCCTCCACCAATACAGATTCTAATAACATATACCTTCCCTAGTAACTAAGAGAAATATAAAACATTCAAAATCCATCTTTACAACAGTGGAATTCAAGTAACAGAAAAAGGGGCTAGGCTCGAGGGTGGAGATTAACACTTGTTTGTTTAGATAATTAGTTGGTCCCACAGCTTGGTGATTCCAAATGTTTTTAGCTCCAAAAAAAACCTTGCTACAACCACCAAATGTGTTCTGAATCCACAGGGCCATTTAAAATACTACTCATCATATTCTTTACAAATGCTACTGCTTAAGATACCATTAAAGAATTTTATTTTGCACTCCTTGGACCATCATCACAAACCCCAAAGGAGTTCATGAATCACTAAATTTCAACTGTTAACAGAAATAGCTAACAGAAAACATTGCACCTGAAGACAGATGATCCAGGTTCGAATTCCAGCTTTGCTATTTCTTACCTTTGTGAGCTTGGCAAATTGCTTGCCCTCTCTTGGCCTCAGTTTCCCCATTTGAAAAATGTTCACTTTATACTAGATGACCAATAAGGTGCTCTTTAATTTATGGTGCTGTGATCCTTCTAAAAATAAAGATAAAATTCCACTGAGGTGTTTTCTGTAGTGTTAATAGAATTTACATGCTACAGAGAAATGTGATTTTGTTATCTATTCTCTTTTTCATAATTTTCAGCACCTTAGAGCTCTAAAGGTGAGGTGGTTTGATTTGGAAGGAGAGCGAGAATATACTGAACATATAGTCAGTGTAAACTGAAAAGTGAGCCTAGCATTATACTAAGATAGCTGCAAATTCATGGACTAAAATCCAAGGGCTAATAATATAGGCAAGAATAGATACTGGGAAGATATTCAGTGTCAGGAAAGTCTATATTTGAATTAGAAATCAAAATCAATGGAGCACTAGGAACTTAGCTACCTGAAAATCAAATTCTCCAAAACTTTAACCTTTTATTAGGGTAGTTGTGTTCTTATGAACTTACCTGGCACCAATATGTTGACATTGTTATGGGTAGAGTCTGCCGAGCCTGCTGCATTCTCTCTCCCTATAAAATAATACCTTAGACATAGTAGCCATGACTTAGTAGACTGGTATTAGAGTAAAGCTGCTACCAGTGCTGGGGCATGTGCATTAATGTTGGTTCCCATGCCCTCTCATCTCATCCTCATACTCTTGGGTTTGGCCTCATCACATATGGGAATCAGGAATGTTTTTTGTTTTGTTTTGTTTTGTTTTTGCTTTTGCTTTTCTTTGTATTTTCAGGGCTTCATACATTGCCTGGTACTTAATAAATGCAGAATAAATTGTTTACTGAACAAGAAATATAGAGCAAGAAATTCATAGAAGATAACAATGGGGAAAATCATGTTTAAAAATTTTAAACACAATGAATGAATGAATGTCAAGGAAAAAGTTCATAAGTGTAATAAATATTCAAATACCCTCTGTCCTCATATATATGCAAAAGTAGGAAAAGCATCAAGGTAGGAACTAATAGACCCACTACCATTTGTTTTTTCCTAAACCCAAGATCCACAAAACAAATATGCTCCCTCCAGAAAGCAAAGGTGGACACCTAGGGGTGGTCCTGCAGTACTGCATATACATACAGGCAATGGTGGTGCTAGTTGGGGGAAAGGGGGAGGATGGTGCCACACTGTTAAGGGTCCTGAATGCCAAATTAAGGAATATGATTGTAGTTAGGGAACTATCAAAAACTTTAGGATTATGAGCAGGAGAAGGCTACTTAGACATATATTTTGTAGGTAGCTAGGTTGTGCAGAGGATGGAGGTCTTGATTTGGTATCAGGAAAACTAGAGTTCCAATTCCACCTAGAGTAATTAACTGTGATCCTGGAAAAATTGAGAAGAATGGCAAATCTCCAAAATATTTGGCATAATAGGAGATGCCACTATAGCTTCTCCTGTTTTTGCATTCGGTGGGTTGTGATGACTTGGGCTGAAATATATGAAAACAACCTAATCTCACCCAGATAGGTAGTTGGAAAAAGGGAGGAGTATTAGTTTGAAAATAGTTTTAAACGTGGGGATCCCTTGAAAGAGTTTTAGGGACACCCAGGGATCTAACTACCACATTTTGAGCACCTCTGGATCTCCAGGTGCCTTCCAGTTTTCTCTGAAACTCCGCTCCAGAGCGCCCCCACCACTGCTTCTCCGTTCCGCTTCCCCCCTGCCCCCAACACAAAATACAAAACAAAACCTTCCAGTTGGAAATAATGTGTGACTCGGGTATGTATATGCTTTCTTTCCTTTAGGGTGCAAGCTTCTCCAGAAAAAGGACTATCTCCTCTGGGCTTCTCTTTGCTCAGCACAGTGCTTGGCACATCACAGGTGCCTAATAAAACCTTAGTTTAAACACTTTCGGATAGAGTTAATCTGCTTTCTTCTTTCTGGGTGGGAGGCAGAAGCCAGTAGGATCTCCCTTCTGAGTCAGAGAAGGAAAATCCAGGCGAGGGAGGGGGGGGAGGGAGGGGTCCTCCTTAATTAACATCCTCCTGGGGAGCCTGAAGAGTGGGGATGCAGACTTTTGGGATGCTGGAGACTGCAGTACTGAGTCTACTTCATTGTTCTTTCCATTTTCCTTCCCTGTACTGAATGGTTTATCAGCACCCCAGGGCAGTGGGCTGGAACCATTGAAGCCTAGGTCCTCTGAGATAAAGGAGTTCCGGAGTGCCGTCCGCTGGGAAAAGACAAAGCCCTAGCGGGAGGGCAAGGATGGGCCAGGCAGTCTGCCTCAGTGCCTCCTGGGGCTGGAGGCCGGAGCGCCTGCCTGTCACTTGACAATGAAATCTGGCATCTGCTTAGGCGAGGCTCCTTGCTTTTGCCCCAGAGGGAAAGTCGGGCGGATGTTTTCATCAGCTCGAACGTCCCTGGAAGGCGGCTGCCGCTAGCTTTGGGAGCTCTGGGGGGAGTGTGGAAGCCAGTGGCCGGGCGAGGGAGAGGTCAGCCCTCCCCAGCCCAGCTGGGATTGGGGGCAGAGGAGTCTGGGGAATGTGGCGAGGCTGCTCAGGGAAAATCCAGGAAGAGCATTCGGGTCACTAGCTGGCGGCGAGCAGACTGCAGACTGGGTGCGGGCCCCTACCCACGCCCACCTGGCTAAGAGAGGAGAGCGGGCTCTCCTGGGTAAAGGGCAGCAGCTGTGAAGGACGAAGGGTCAGTCCTCAGGGGAGCCCCTGAGGAGCCCATGGCTGGAGCTGACCAGCCGCAAGACTCCGGGACAGTGGGCTCTTGGAGCGGGTGGTGGAGGTCCATGCCCGGGGTTAGCCCAGCCTGGCTGACTAAGGGGCGGTAACACGTCCCAAGGGGGCGTAGGCCCTAGAAAAAGGGGCGGGGGGCGAGGAGCCCGGAAGCCCTCTACTCCAGGGGGCTCGGGGCCCCGCTGCCTGCTTCATGCATGGGGGCCGTGGGGGCTGGCATTGCTCCCGGACCCTGCAACCCCTCAGTGGGCGGCAGGTTCGGGACCCCAAGGGCGGCGGCAGCAGCAACTGGAGCAGGAGCAAACAGGGGCTGATTGTCATTGGGTAAGTAAGTCTAAAGGGCAAGCATTAGCTGTTTATCTTGGATCTGGGGCGGAGCTGGAGATTAGAGGCCTCCCGGGATTTTCTGCTGCTGCAGATATAATGGGGGGGGGGGGTTCTGGGGGGCTAGGAAAGACTTGCATGCGTTTCTGATGTTTCCAAAACCCACACTTATCAGGTATGTGTTAATCGAGGAAATCTTGCATCCTGGCATCTCTGGGTCATCCCTGCGATTGTTCCTCCGGAGAAAAATTCCTCTTATCTGATAATAGTTCCACATCTGCCCTGAGCAAATCGTTGCGTCCTTAAAGTACTTCTGTATGGTGGAGGGGACTGGACTTGGAATTTCCTTGGTTTAGAGAACTATTCATTGGAAAAAATCTTGGTGCCAATGCATATCTGGACCTTCCCACCGATTTTGTAGGCCCCTATGGAAGAGTTGCCTGGGGGAAATGAAAAGATTTAGTGACTTTCTCAAGAGCTGGAGCCAGGATGAATCTAGGGTAGTACTTGAACTTAGATCTTCCTGTCTCTGAGGCCAACTATGCCCACTGAACTGTTGCTTCTTATTTGTATTATTTCAGTTAAATTGAAAATGCTATGGATTTAGAGAGTATCTTCCCCCCCCCCACCACCACCCCTTTTTGGTGTCAGCCTTTTGCTCTCCCTTGTTCATAGATTGTTGGATCAGAGATGGATCAGGATCACAGAGTTAGAATCCTAGGGGACTTTCCAGATTATCTAATCTCTTCATTTTACAAATGAGTAAGTCAAACTCCCAAGACTTGAAGGAAATGGTTTTCTCTTTGTAAGAAGGAAGTAGTAAAGACTGAATTTGAATTCAGGTCCCCTGACTTCACATCTAGCATTTTTTCTTTCCTTTAGAACTTGCCTGCTTCTCTCCCCCCTACCCTCTTCCCCCCCCCCCATTTTATAGAGGAGAAAACTGAGGAAACAAACTCTTCATTTCACAAAGAAGGAAATTGAAATCCAAGGATACACAACAGAACAGCACTAGAATCCAACTCTCAGTAGTCAACTACTGGTGCAGTATGTACTGAAGTAGAGTAGATCTGAGTTGAAATCTAACCTCAGGCACTGAGACCACTTATGTGCTATGTGACCTTGGACAAGTCACTTAACCCCTATCAACCCTAGTTTCCTCATCTGTAAAATGGAAATAATAATAATAATAATAATAATAACAACACCTGCCTACCAGGATTTTTGGAGGGTAATGTGAAATACTCAGCACAGTACCTGGCACGGAGTTGATATTATAGAAATGCTAGCTCTCATTACTATTACTAGTCCCATGCTTCTTCCACAGTGTAATATGTGTAGTAGCCCTGGGAAAGGAGTAATAACCAAAACATTTGATCTTAGAGTTTGTGGGATCATTGGATCATAGATTTAGAACAGGACCTTAGAAGTCATGTATTTCAAACCCCAGTGTACAGATGAGGAAAACTGAGGTCAAGATGGAACAGCTCCTAAGGGGCAGAAGCAGGTTTCAAACCCAGATCCTCTACTACAAATTTATCGTTGTAATATCCTGCTGCCTCACTTGTCACAGTGATCGTATTTTCCACATGATGAAGCAGTGAAGTTTCAGGCAGATGCCTCAACCAATAAACATTTATTAAACTCTAGGCACATAATCCCTACCCTCAGTCTACACTCATCACCAATATAGATCCTGGCTATGTCAGCAAAGAGTAAATTTAAAGGGAATTAGGTGGTTAGAGTCAGGAGGACCTGAGTTCAGATCTTGACTCAAAATGCTGTGCTTACTAGCTATGTGACTCTAACAAGTAACTTAACCTCAAAACCTCCCCATTTTACAAATGGGAATGATAATAGCATCTACCATTCAGGGTCATGGGGAGGATAAAAGAATATTTGTAAAGCATTTTGTTCTAGTAAATGCTTCTGTGTTCTGGTTGGTCCAATCAAGTGTGATCCTAGCTCAATTTGTAGTAGTTTATCACAAGATTGGCCATGAAGACACATTAAAAAAAAAAAAAAAAAAACCTCAAACCTACTCTTACCTTCTGTCTTAATCTCAATTCTAAAAGAGAAGAGCAACAAAGACTAGGACCACTCGAGGTCATACAGCTAGGAAGTTTCTAAGACTAGATTTGAACCCAGGACCTCCCAGTTCCAACCCCAATGCCACCTAGCTGTGCCAGTAACACTTTAAAGACTCAACTAAGATATGTTGGGGCCATGATCTGTGTTGATTGAAATCACAGCTTTGTTGAAGAACTGAAGTGAACCATAAATATTTTCCAACCTAAACCCTACAATGTGAGACCTTGGGTAGGTCACTTAAGTGATTAACTGATAGCTAGTCTGGTGAGGAGCCTGCCCAAACGAGGTGGACTGGTCCTTTGAGGTGAGAGATATGGTGTATCATTTGTCCCATGGCAGAAGCCTTTCCAATTTGCTTAGACTTACCAGCCCTCACTTTTTGCTGGCATAGCCTTCAAAAGCTTCGTAGCCTTCTCTGCTTCTGGATGAAGCAGGATGAGATAGCTTTAGAAGAATTTACATTTATCATGGCTAATAGTGCCTTTATAGAGCACTTACAGGTTTGCAAATATTATATTTTGAAGGGTCTCTCTGATTCTTGTGAAGGCATGAATAATGATAACAGGCAACAGGGTATACAATGGATAGGAAGCCAGATTTGGACTCGGGGAGACTTAGGTTCAAGTCCTGCCTGCAAACATAGAATTCACTTTGTGATGAGGAATGAGCCACTTAAACTCCAAATGTCCTCAGTCAACTCTCTGAGATCAAGCAGAAGAGATGCTGATTCACTCTCAAGAAAGGGAGGTTTTTGTACTTGGAGGTCCCCCTAGGACATGTTGAAATTCCAGGACCAGATTATTAGTTTTTATTTATTTTTTATTTTTTAGAAAATTTTCCATGGTTCCATGATTCATGCTCTTACTTTCCCCTTCACACTCCCAACCTCCCCCCCACCATAGCTGACACACATCTCCATTGGTTTTAACATGTGTCATTGATCAAGACCTATTTCCAAATTGTTGATAGTTGCATTGGTGTGGTAGCTTTGAGTCTACATGCCCAATTATGTCCACCTCATCCCATGCGTTCAAGCAATTGTTTTTCTTCTGTTTCCACTCCTGCAGTTCTTCCTCTGAACGTGGGTAGCATTCTTTTCCATACCAGATTATTATTAATAATATTAAAATCAACAATAATATATTATCACTCATTTTAATGATGATGGCAGCCATTGGCACAGTAGAGTGCCAGGCCTGGGGACAGGAAGACTCATCTTCATGAGTTCAAGTCTAGCCTCAGCTAAATCATAAACTACTCCAGTATCTGCCAAGAAAACCTGAAAAATGGGGTTGCAGAGAGTTAGAACATGACTGAAAATGACTGAACAGCTTGAAATTAAGAGCAAGCTGCCTGATTAGAGAATAAGAGCCTGAGTGGTCTATACTATCACTTAGAGTGCTAGCCTAATAGTAAGGGAGTCATTGAACTCCTTACTGGTGTTTCCTAGAAAGGTTAATTAGAACTCCTGCAAACTGTGATTGAAATGTTTTAAAACTTAACAATAGCTAGTATTTTATATAGCACTCAAGGTCTGCCAAACACCCTACAAACATGATCTCATGTGATCCTTAGAACAAGCCAAGGAGGTAGGTTCTGCAATTATATCCCCATTTTATAGATGAGGAAACTGAAATAAGAATAAGTATTTGAGTCTAAATGTGTCCAGAGCTCTAGGCATTGCACCACTTAGCTGCCTAGAAATTTGTGTTTCTACTAATCAATTAGTCAATGAGCACTCATTGAAAACCTACTGCTGAGGGGCAGATCTAGAGTCAGGAAAACCTGGGTTCAAATCTAGCCTCAGACAAGTCCTAGCTATGTGACCCTGGGCAAGTCACTTAACCCCAATTGCCTAGCCTTTACCGCTCATGTCTTAGAATTGATACTTATACAGAAGGTAAGAGTTTAAAAATGTCTACTGTATCTACACTGTTTTAGGCACTAATGATATACACACATGCAGTTTTAAGTCATAAAGCTTTAGTTGCTTAAATTGCAGCTTTTATAGCTTAAAATCAAACTAGGATTTTTAAGACACCCTATATGAGAGAATATATATAAATAAATACCAGGTAGTTTGGGGAGGGAGACACTAATGTTTAGGGGACCAGGAAGGCCTTTATCTTTACCACATAGTACTTAAGTACTTATTTCAGTGTCCCACATATGCTGTCTAAAACCAAGGTTCAAGTTACTGCAGTATGAATTTATAATCTCCAGTGAATAAAACAATCCTCTTTAATAAGTCCAAACTATTAGAACCAGGAGGACAAGAAATGTCAATTAAAGAAGGTGGCCAGTCTCCGGTGATTCTGTAAGATTTCATATTTAATTCAAACTTTTCTCATTGTGTAATGGAAAGAACCCTAGTCTGAGAGTCAGGAGACTTGGCCAGCTTCCAGCCCTGAAGGAGCCTTGTATGGCCTCAGGCCCCTCACTTTCTCTTCTGAGTTGGCACAATATAAACTGAAGAGGTTGGGCAAGAAGATTTCTAAAGGTCCCCTCCACCAGCTCTAAATTGCACAACACAGGAAGATGGCTTTACATTAAACCTTGATGAATGTGTCAGGTAAATGTATTTTTGGTGGATTCTGGGGGACAGGAACAAGGTCAGGAGAAATAGTTGGGAGAATATTTATGGCAATTGACATCAACTTCCATTTCCAAGATTAAGGTTGCTTCATAGTAATTTTTGAGATGTCTCGAAGTGTCCTCCTCCTTCATTCACTTATGAAATACTAATGATATTAGATGGAGTTGGGCTGGGAGTTGGGAGAGAAATAAGAGAGTTTCCTGTTCCCAAGGAGTTAATAATCTACTTCCTCAAATCCTTCAGTTTTCCTGTGCACAAGTATCTATTTTAGATCTAAGTAGAAATGCTTCTCTTTGAAGAGATGTCATATGAGGAAAGGAACGAGTCCATCTCTTTTGTAAATAATTGTATTTTTTTTTTTTAAGAGTGAAAGTTCCTTGAAAAGAGGTTTCCTTCTCATGTATTTAAGGGGGAAGGAGGAAGCCCTCGGTGTTAATGGATAGATGCCCGATTAACTACTCCTTTTGTGGAGATGAGCTGATACGAATTAAAGAAAGCTAGGGTTGTGTAAAGCATGTTCTATTTCGGAGATGCCATTGTCCAATAAAGTTCATCTTTAAGAGGGAAGTACTTGTTCCCTAGTACAAGATAGTGGAGTACACTGGACTTTTTAGTGTCTTATCCCTTCCTATCAGTGTTTCTAGTCTTTTCTCCCTCTCTCCCCCCTGGAGATGAGTTGGGGCACAAGCAGTTTGGACAGTCGGTTCAAATTCTAAATTCTGTTTGCAATAAATATCTCACTTAGAGTCTGGTTAACCAAATTCATTTTAACACTATATCCCCATTGTTCCAATCCTGTATTTCTTTCTTGGTAATCTGAGGTTTTTGTAAATCTTATAGAAAAGGGCAAGTCAACTAATTTGGGTATCACTTATGGGTGAATGTGAAGCCATAGTCACAGATTTAGAATTGGAGAAGACTTTAGGAGTCATCCAGTCCAGCCCCCTCATTTTATAAATGAGAAATCCAAGGCAGAGGATTTGAACTCAGATCTTCAAGCAGTGCTCCATTTACTATATCACGGAGCAGATCCATTTGAGGAAACATTTCATTTGTGGTGCCTAAATAAGGTCATAAAGACTTTTGGTGTTACACACACACACACACACACACACACACACACACACACACACACACACCCATGGTTTCTCAAAGCTTGAAGACAACTAGAGTTAAGTGTTAAAGGTGAGGAAGGATGTTTATTTATCAGGTAAGCAGGTATTCTTATCTCAGCAGTGTAGCCTCTTTATCTTGAACTCTGTGGTGAAGTACTAAATAAAGAAGAGAAAAAATGATAATTATAAAACCTTTGTACCTCGTAGATATGACCTTAGGTGGCAGTGAACTCCATCAAGGAGGCAATAAGAAGGAAGCCTGGGTGTGCAATGACTATTCTTGGCCCCATTTGAGGTGTTCTTGGTAGATTTTGGTAGAGTGGTTGGCCATATCCTTCTCCAGCTTATTTTACAGATAAGGAACCTGAGGCAAACAGGGTTAAGTGAGTTGCCCAAGGTCACATAGCTAATAAGTGTCTGAGGCCATATTTGAACTCCTGATTCTACCATGCCACCTTGTTGCCCTGGAAAAGGCAAAGGTGGTGTTTTTGCTTTTTCTTTGTATCCCCAGGGCTTAGCACACATAGAGATAGCATGCTATTAGTATAGGAATTCTGATTTTGTTCACATAGGAAACTTCCAGGTAAGGAAACAAACTTGCCCAGTTAATGAAAGCTGGCATATTCTCAGCAATTTACAATCTTGGAGAGTTGCCTCATGCACCAAGAGATTTGTTCTGGATTAGTAAGCAACCAGAATGTGAGAGATGCATGTAGGTGATGCAGTGGATAAAGCACTGGGCTTAGAATCCAGAAGAGTCAGCTTTCATGATTCAAAATCAATCTCGGACACTTTCTAGCAGTGTGACCTTGGGCAAATCACTTAATCCTATTTGACTCAGTTTCCTTCTCTGTAAAATGAGCTGAAAAAGGAAATGGCAAACCACTCCACTGACTCTGCCAAGAAAGCCCAATTAGGGTCACAAGGACTCAGACATGACTGAATAGCAATGAGATGGAAATACCCAGCAGGCAGCTGGAGATGTAAGACTGGAACTTGGAGGAAAGGCAAGGGCTGAGTGAGTACCAAGTAAATACACTTGGTAGTCATCTATACAATGATTGCATTTTATTTCTGTGGAAAATAAAATCATAGATCTCCCCTAGCATTGGGAACTACCAAGTATTTAACCAGATGGGAATGAAGTTTTCAGAAGGTTCTTGAAAAGGACATTTAATGATTAACAGTGAATGCATTCCACTGTACAAGCATTTTTATTACTATTTTTTTAATTTCTGAGTTACCATTTTCTCTTAAATGTGTTTTTGTGTTAAAAAAAAAAAAAGAAGCAGCCTGATGTAGTGCAAAAAGAATTGTCCTCAGTCAGAAAGACATGGCTTCTAGCCCTGCCTCTAATGCCAACTAGTTGTATGACCCCAGAAAAGTTATTCTCCAGTGCCCAAGTCAACATTAAGAGAAGATGATGACTCACTGGGAAAGGGACTTTCTTCAAAAGACTTTCTTTCAGGGTGCCAATCTGGACCTGCAAGGGACCCACATCCAAAGTCCTGTCCTAAATTCCAATCTAATGACCCAGCACCAGGCAGAAAGGGATCCTGGACTATTAAAAAATATTTGGATCTATTTCTTTCATTTGGAATGACCTAAATAGTCTTTTAGCTTTTTAACAACAAACATATTCTCAGCATGCATACCCATCTTTTTAGAACCAAAGAATTTTAGATTTAGAGGTCTAATATAATCTTTTAATTTTATAAATAATGTGAGATAAATCCAGATAGGTTGAGTAACTTTTTCAGTGTCCCACATTAAACTAGCTCCTAACTCTAAATCTAAACTCTTTTCCAGCTTCCAACTTCAACTTAGAACTGACCATATTACCTCCATTCCTACCTTGTAGCAAGTTTCAGTGGCTCCTTGTTAGTTTTAAAATCTAACGGGGTCAGCTGGGTGGCTCAGTGGATTGAGAGCCAGGCCTAGAGACAGGAGGTCCTGGGTTCAAATGTGACCTCAGACACTTCCTAGCTGTGTGACCCTGGGCAAGTCACTTGACCCCCATTGCCTAGTACTAGTACACAGTATTGATTCTAAGACAGAAGGTAAGGGTTTAAAAAAAAAAAAATCCTAGTTGGCATTTAATGCCCTTCACAATCTAGCCCCATCCTCTCTTTCAGGTTTCCTTACATTTTATTCCCTGACATATGCTATGTGATTTATCTACACTAGTCTAGTTACTGTTCCTTTATCCTCAGTTCCCTGGCATATTCCTCATGGCTAGAATATCCTCTCTCATCTCCTCTACCTCCTAAGTACCCTGACCTCCTTCAAGACTTACTTTGAAATCAGCCTTCTACAGGAAGGCCTTCATGGCTTCCCCCAGCTGCTAGTACCTTCTTCCATAGGTTCTATGTATATGTCATACGTATCTAATAATTACATTTTGTCTGCCTCATTTTTTGTCTGCCTCATTAGAGAGCGAATGACTTGAGGGCAGGAACAATGGGTTATCACTTATCTCTGATGCTTAACTCAATGCTGGGTGTATACTCAAGAAATGAATACTTGTCAATGGATTAATTAACAGATAGATTGATTTCTAGGACATGATGCTATGGGTCTTGAAATTGAAGAGGTGAACATCTGTAGTCAGCAAATCAGCTTCATATCATTCCTAATGAAGGACATGTCAAGTGTTTGTCACTAACAATGAGAAGGGGGAGTACCATGGATCAGGGCCATCTTATGAATCTGTATCTTTTTATATCCCTTCTACTATAATGCCTAGAGAGACTCACATGTCTGATAAAAAGGGCACTCTATTGGGTCTCCAGGCTTTACCCTGCTCTTGCCAAATATAGACCTTGCTACTATTACCTAGAGGACCATAAGGCAAATGATTCTACTGGCACTTTTTCTGGTCCATACTTAGAATAATACTCTTGCAAATCACGGCCAGTTTCATTCCATAGCTCTAAATTTATGGTTCCCTCTTCTGGAAACCAGGGACTGCAAATTTTTATGAAAGTAAGAAACTTTGTAATCTCTTGCCTAGTTATTTTCACTCCTCTCTTTTGGAGGGTATATTTGATAGTGTCAATGAAAAGCCTTTTCTCTTTAGATTCACTGTGCCCCATGATGGTATTTTAAAAGAACAAAGTATAAAGATAAAAGATCAAAGTAATCCTTCACGTTCTCTTCTCCATGAGCTGCTGCTAAACGGATAGGTGAGAGTCCTAGCCACCTGAAATTGGGAAGTACTCTGGCTGGGGGAAAAAGGATTTGCTCTGCTCAAAAAGTCTGTTCTAGGCGCCATTTATAGAGATCCTGCTCTATAACCAGAGACTAATCTCAGTGGCCTGGGTGGTCATTGGATGCAAAGAATGAAACAGATTGGAAGCACGGCTTGTTAGGTCATAGTACTTCAAGAAATACTGAAGTAGCCACTTTATTATAAAGGAAATTAAAGATCCCTTTCCCCCAAAAGCCCAAGAAAGTTTCCCACAGTTACAGAGAGCAAGATTTTTATTATAGTCAAAACAAAAGCCTTAGAAGCCTCCAGGCGTAGACAAAAAACTTATGCTAAACTATCAACTACATGTGTTATCTTTAAGTGAAGCCTGGGACATCTCTGTTAGGTCGGAAAGCCCCATCAGTTTCTCGGCCTTGATGGTATTAAACAATTTTTTGAGCTTTGTTATTTTACTTTAATTCTGGGCAAAATACCCTGACAAGGGTTCAACCTTGGCCGTACCAGCCATCTGTGTTCTCGGGCAAAGGGGAACAGAGTTAGCTCCCCTCCTGCTGGAGTGCTGAGAGCCCAAAGCTTTTTCAATAAGACTATAATGCATTTTAAAGGAAGGTGAGAATTATGAAAGGAATCAAAAGAGGAATCTCAGATTTTTATCTTAGATATCCCACACCTGTCTCGTCCCGTATTTAGATAGGGAGGAAAGATCGATACACGGCTCTGCCAGTATGTAGTGATCTTTTGAGGGGGTCCAGATAAAAATATCTACTTGAGATTCTAATTTCTCTTAATAGTTCTTCTTCTTCTTCTTCTTCTTCTTCTTCTTCTTCTTCTTCTTCTTCTTCTTCTTC
>NC_058135.1:64916048-64961654 GCF_016433145.1 Gracilinanus agilis
GAAGAAGAGAGAAATAATTCCTGGGGAAGTCCCAGTGCTATGCTACAAGTGGTTTCTGAGATTATAAACTTCTTGTCCTGATTAAAGACCTATTATTTTTTGAAAGGAAAAAAATTATTACTGTAATTAAACTCAAGTACATTTTCAGGTTATAAATAATTCCTAAGCAAGTTAAAACAAACTTTCACTTGTATTAATGTTTTAGGAGTTTGACAGAGCTACAACACAAAAAGTTCAGCAATTATTCCTAGAAGTGGATGAAATGCTTTTTGAAGGGAAAATCAGCCCTCGTTGCCAGAATCTTCAGGCAGAATGTGAGGAGTGGACTAGAAGGTCACTTCATCTCAGGTAAGGGAAATGTTGATTGTGATTTTCTGGAGTGGGTGCTTTCTAGAAATTTTAGTGCAAGAACCCTATCAGCTAGTAAATGCATCCAAGGCTCTACAAATTGTTCCCTTTGTTGCAAAACTTTGGGAAACATTGAATTATCTAAAAATTGTGTATATAGTACTGAAGCAATATAGATCAGAGGTCAAATGTGCTACCAACCACACTCCCAACTGCATTCTAACTAAAATATGATTGGAAATATTTAACAAAATAAAAGAAAGTCAATAGAACATAACGTTATCATAATATGTAGTTTTCTAAGTTGACATGTCACCCCAGAGATTCTTATTATTGTTGTTATTATTAGTGTTTATTAACATTATATAAAATTAAAAATATAATATAATTATACATACTTATATATAATAAATAATTTAAAAATAAATATATAATTAAAACTATAATTAGTTAGTATTAGTCACTTATTATTAGTGACCCCCATTTCTATTTGAGTTTGACATTAAATTTGATATAAGATATAGACAATCTATCTAATGCCTCCATTGGAAATCATGGCATCTATAATAAAAATTATATTTATAATAGTAACAAACATCTTAGCTAGGGAGAGGTTAGTCTGAATGAAAATATTGAACTTAGAGAATACAGGGAATGTACAAAGGGGGAGTTTTCTGCCCTCAGTTCCCAGGTGGCTATGTCTAATAATCCCTGAGTCCAAAGGGGATACAAAGCTTAATGATTTGGAAGTGCCTTCATTCTATATAATGTTATATGGAAATCAGTCAGCAAAACCTTTATTAAATACATATTCCGTAGGATGTACAGTGCAAGATACTAAGGATACAGAGGCAAGAGGGAAATAGTTCCTACTCTTTGGGTTTTTAGTTTATCAGGGGAGATAGCTTTCACACATCGATCTGCTTTATTCATTATATTTGAATCCCCAGTGCCTAGCACAGTGCCTGACACATAGAAGGTGCTAAATAAATACTTCTTGATGATATAAAACAGATGGAAGGTAACCACAGGAATAAAGTTGGACCAACATGCAAAGAAATACATTTGCAAATGAATCTCTGAGGTCCAATATAGAAGTTTTCTTTATCTGGATACATAAATGTCCTAATAGCTTATTTTGTCTATATCTTCACTATATCAACTTGGTCACTGCCACTCTGTCCTAGAGCCCAGGGGTGTGTAATGATGTAAATATGTGAGTGAAACTAGTAGACATTGATATGGTTATGATTACCCATATGGAATAGGCAGATGCCATTCCAAATAGCGAGCAACATCCAAAATGTCAATGAGTAGACAACCTAGAGACAGTTGGGTGGCACACTGGTTAGCCTATTGGACCTAAGATCAGAAAGAACTGAGTTCAAATCCTCCTTCAGATAGTAGCTTTGTGACCTTGGGCAGGCCACTTAACCTCTGTCTATTTCAGTTTCCCCATCTATAAAAGGAAATAATAATAGTACCTCCTTCCTGGGTTGTTGTAAGGTTCTAATGAGATATAAATGCTTTGCAAACTTTGAAGTGCTACATAAATGATAGTTGTGGGATTAGCTAGATGGTTCAGTAGATAGAGAACCAGGCCTGGAAACAGCAGGTCCTGGGTTCAAAACTGACCCGAGATACTCTTTAGATGTGTGACATTGGGCAAATCATTTAACTGCAATTAATTAATTAATTAATTAATTGATCATTCTTCTGCCTTGGAACCAATACTTAATGTTGATTCTAAGACAGAAGATAAAGGATTTAAAAAAAAGATAGTTGTAATTATGTGTTAAAAAGTGTGTGAGCCTTGTGTATATTCTAATTTTTAAAAAAATCCTATTCTTATATCAGTATGTGATACAAGGGAAGGAATTCTGGGTTTAGATTCAGAGGACCTGAATTGGACTCTTTGTAGCTGTGTGACTTTGAGCAATTCTGAGCCTCAGATTCCTCATTTGAAAAATGAGAGGGTTGGCTTACTAAATATATGGTCCAATTTGGGGGGTGGGGGATGCCTCTTCTCAATATTTTTTCATTGATTACCACATTCGTCTTCTTTAAAATTCAGAATGTTATTTTTTCTGATTATTTTAATAGTTATCATTATCTGTTTTCCCCCCTATCTTACAGGGTTCTAGGAAAACAGCTTATATTTCCGACAGATGAAGGTTTTCAACATTTCCCAAGCCATACTGCTAATTCTGTTTGTACCAAGACCTCACTTGATCTCTGTGAAAGCAATAACAGTCTCAAAGAGTATGTTTTCTTCTTCTTTTTTTTTAAGTTTTATTGATGTCTTCTGAGATTTTACTCTTGTCATTTTTCTAACCTGGCCCCTCTCCCCACTGTCCTAGCCCTGTCCCTTGTGCCAAGAAGAGAAGCTAATTGGACCAGACCAAAAAGCTCTGCACTTTGTAGCTCGCACACACATTATTCTCTCTCTGTAGTTGTCCCCCTTGGCACCAGGAGGAGAGGAATGTATTTCATCATCTGTTCTCTGTGACCAGGATTGCTCATTGTGATTCATACGAGTTCTGTTTTCATTATATGGTTGTAGTCATTATGAAGACTTCCTCCTGGTGTCTTGGACCAAGTCAGATTCAGGTCAGCTTCCTGGTGGTTAGGATTTGGTGTAGAAATGAAATTAGCATTCACTGGTCATTCAACAATCAAGAAAAGGAGATTTGTTTAGTCTTGGGTGGGGGGCGGGAGAGGGGAAGTATAGTCAACCAGAATACACCTTGAGAGCTCCTTGAGTTGACTCAGCTGAGTGAAGTTCCTCTGCTTTGTCCATTATGGTTTGCCAGCCAATCATCAGAGGTCCTTGGGGCCCTTTCTGATTAGGGTTAGCAGGAAATCTCAATAGCCTGAGCCTTTAGTTATTTTTGAGCCAATCAAGACTTGAAGATGGTTTCAATTCCTTCTAAAGAAAAACCTATCTTAAATTTGGTGGGGCTAGGGGTTTATAATATTGCTTCTACCATACCTACTAGTTCTTCACCCTGTATTATTGTTTTGATTCTGGGAAGGTGGGGTTTTTTCATATTTATCTTACTTGTGATCATCTGTCTATTGTTCAGGAAAAAAGGCTTGATTGATGCTCAGTAACTAATGGAAGATTAATATTCCAGAAAGCTGCCCTACTAAGGGAAATTTGGATGTGAGGGAAAGATGGTGAGAGAGCAGTTTCTCGAAAATTCCCTTTCTGAGGCTGAGATAGATCAGGAGATCCAGTTGAATGACTTTGGCTTAAGCTCCTGCCTTAAAAGGACGGGAGAAGAGTATTTCTAACAAGGCTATAGCTGAGAATTCTGGTGCTCAAGGAAAATTCATTTGAGAGTGGGGAAGAGACTAATCTACCTCAGTTAGGAGTATTTATGGCAGAAGAGGAGAATATCTCTCAAAGAATCTTATCTTTATTCCTTGGAGTACTAATGAGTAATGTGCTAAAGACAAAAATTCATTGACTTTGAAGTCAGAAGAGTTGGAGTCAGATTCTGTTTCTATGACTCTCCGTGATGTTGGGTACAACACAACTCTCTGGACATCTGTTTCCCATCTATAAAATGAGGAGGTTGGTTAGATGACCTCTTCCAACTCTAAGTGAACCCTGATGCTGTCATCCGTGCTCCTTGATTCCTCTAATCACTGGGAAGAGGAGGGAAAAGTGAGCCCATTATATTGTTGAGACCCTCATGGTATGGTAGCCTAGATCTAGGTGAACTAGCAGGTGTAGAGACCGTATAGGGGTTCTGAGGATTGTGGCAAAAGAGAAACTCCCCCTCCCCTCTGTCAGCTTCCTGGAGCAGAGCTAGTTTCTCTGCCCTAATTATATAGCTTAACAACTTGGTGAGGTAATCTCAATATTAGAGAAACTTCAAAGTTGTACAAGAAGCGGGGTAATATTGCTTCAGTCTACCACAAAGTGAAGGGAGAGGTAGGAGTAAAAGATAAACCCTTGCTTGTAGTCTAGACTCCTTGCTCCCTAGTTTTCTGAAGTGATGGGAGCCTATGGGTGGGTAACATTCAAATTGAGTTCTCCTGCTCATGAAAGGAAAACCTCTGCTCATATGGTGACTTGGGTTTACAGAAAGCCTTTTAAGGATTTTTGTTGTGTTTTTTTTTTTTAGGGATAAAGTTTGGATTTTATCTCATTTTTAAAAGCATAATGCTTCCTTTCAAACAGATAAATTTTTATCTGACTGATCTTTTCTTTGGAATCATGTTATTTCACAAAAGTGAAAGCATTAGCCATAATCATGCAGATGCCAGTCTGGAACTCTTGGATCATCTTCCAAAGCCTAATTTATGGTTATTGTCTTTGGTTATCGTAGGCTGTGCCTCTCAGGTTCCAAACTTGTCCCAGCAGATTACACCCAGATTTCTTCTGTTATTCCTGACATTCATGCATCATTCCTAGAAGAAGAGATCTATGCTGTGGATGGAAAAATTGAAGAGTATTTTGCTTTTGACAAAGAACTGTAAGTAGAACTGATTTTCACTAATATGGATGAAGTTTCAAAAGTGACATCATTGAACTAGAATTTGAGTCTTGAAATTCTTTTACTTGTATGATGCTGCTGTAGTTCTCTAATTCCTGGGGGGAGGGGGGGTGCCCTTTTGAAATACTCCATGATTTCAAGCCAAAATATTTTTATGAATTTCTTTATTGCAAAGTAACAATGCAGGTGTACTAATAAGAGCATATGCTAGTGAGTTATTCCACAAGACATAATACTGCCTCTCCCATCAACTAGTTGGGCGGCTTGAAAAAAATTCCTTAGTATCTAGACTTTGGTTTCTTTCTATGTGAAATAAGGGGGTCAGACTCACTGATCCCTCCAAAACCCTTCCAGATCCATTATGTTGATTAGGACTGGATATATGATTTCATTGATAAAGGCAGTTTTTAAATATGGAAAATCCCTGTACCAATTCAACTTTATAATCTTAGAAAACTTCCTAAAACACTGAGAGATTAACTTGCCCAGAGTCACGCTCCCAGTATTTGAGTTGGCGGGATTTAAACTTCAATGTATTCCGCTTAGCGGCCAGTTCCCTTATCTGCTATGCCACCCTGGCTTTCAAGGTGATCCATCAATCAGTTAAGAACTTAAAAAGTGCCAAACATTAGCAAAAAACATCTCTACCCAGAAGGAGCTTACAGGCTTTTTCTTTTTAAATTCTAAACCCTCATCTTTGATCTTAGAACAGGTACTAAGTATCCATTCCAAGGCAGAAGAGTGGTAAGGGCTAGGCAGTTGGGGTAAAGTGACTTGTCTAGGGCCACGCAGGAAGTGTGTGAGGTCAAATTTGAACCCAGGATCTCCCATCTCCAGATCTGTCTCTCTATCCACTGAGCTGCCCCAGGAGCTTACATTCTAATGGACGAAGACTGTGCAGACAGCTATGTATATGTAAGTTGTATATATAGGGTAAACTGGAGGGAATTTCAAAAGAAAAGCCCTAGCATTACCAGTACAAATAGTTCTAATTTGTTATACACAGTGATATGATGGTGAAGCTTTTCCATTGCCATATAGCTCCTTTATTCACCCAGGCGATATTTCCCAGACCTGAAACTAATTGTTAATCCTTTGGTATCTAGTTTACTATCAGTTCTTGACTTAGATACAATGAAATATATTGTGAAATAAATGCATGTTTGACCATTTCAATAATTTTTGTAAAGGAAATTTTCTTTTTTCATTAACAGAAATTGATCAGTTTTGGTAATGAGAATTTACTTTTCCTTTTAAGTGATGATGAAAGTGTGGAACCCAAGACAGCTAAAGAAGGTCAACAAAGGAATAAACATGGCCTCCCTCCTATTTCCCCTGAGCTCTGCATCAAAGATGCAGTGACAGCTGAAGCATTTGATCGAAGCTGGAGAAATGTAGTTGGAATCTTGGAAGATCTTCTTAAAAAGACTTGGAAAACTTCCCTTGAAGGTACTTAAGAAATCTCCTTTATGCAAGACTTATAATCTAAACAACAGCAACATCAACAACAATAAAACACAAAACAAACCCACCAAAACACTCAAAACAACAATTTTTAAATTTTTATTTATTTATCTTTTAATTCCCCCCCACCATGGTTCCATGGTTCATGTTCTCTCCCTCCCTTCTTCCCCTCCTTTATCCTGTAGCTGACAAGAATTCCACTGGGTGATACATGTATTATCACTCAAAACCTATTTCCATATTATTCATTTTTGTAATAGAGTGATCTAAAACAAAATTTTTTTTAAAAAGGCCAAAACACAACACTTTAAAAGGATATTTCCTAATTCCTACCTTGTTTCCTTTTGTTATGTGTTCTAAGGAAGGCATTCTTTCTTCTCAAAGTAATGAATCTAATACTTGCTCAGTGGAAGAAAATTATATTGATTATATATTATCTTGACTGGCCCTGGCACAATTCAAGATATTAGATCAAAAATGTATAACTGTTTTTTTATCTTAATTCTATTTAGCTTCCTGTGATGATTTAAACAAATACAGATACCTGGTAGATTGGCAAAAAAGGGAATGATACAGAAATATAAATCATAGGAACTTATTTTGATGACTAGTTATATATAATTAGTATCAAAAAGTTAATTTTCCCAATTCTTTGCCTCCAGAGGGTGAAAAATGGGTCCTACCAAATTTAGGCCTCGCATATCATCCACTGTGTTTACCTAGCTGACCTATATTGGCATAATTTTCTTTTATGATTAAGGAGGAGATTCCAAAACAGTCTTTTGGTGTTATAAAATGAAGAGTTTTAGTTTGCTTCAATGCAAAAAAAAAAAAAAAAAGTTGACAATTCTCTCAACTGGTAGAATTTGTAAAATTGCATTGTATTTTAAATAAATGATTGTGTTTTGAATTTTTGTTTACATTTAATGTTGTTATAGAAAGAAGTAAACAGAGAAGACATTTTGAGACAACTAGAAATAAACCAGCAAAACCATCCAGTTACCGTATTCCACCCAATCCATTGAGTATTCCCCCTTCCAGAGGTTCTGAGACCCACTGCGTATCTTCAGCTTCTCTTCTAGGTCCACCTCAGGTCAGATGATTTTCTCTTAAAATCCTTTCTTTTATCCTGGGAGCTTCTTTTAGTTTCTACAGTTGAGATAATTTCTTTAAAATTATCTTCCATAAAGATCAGAGCTGAATATAGGAATTCATTTGGGGAAATGAGTGAAACATGAAAGACAATCAAAAGACTGCAACTTTTAAGTGCTAAATTCCTTGGTTCAACGGAAATGTCACTAAGGAGGGGGAGATTTTTCTCTGCCCTTTGTCAGGCAACTTCAAAGGTGGTCACACCCTTGACCTTATCTTATCCTAAATTGATGTGCAATCTGCAATTTCTTTCTGTGATCAAAACCTCTTGTGTTCTCATCTTTCTCCTTACTCCCCTCCTTCTGAACTTTCTCTTCTTCATCATCTCTGGTCAGTCATTTCACCCATTTTTCACAGTCTATTGGTTTCCTGTCCCTACTGGAAAATCAATTGTTCAGATAAACAAAGTACTGCTCTTCATTTTTCACTCCCTTACTTCCTTGTGCTTCTAGGGTTCCTTTCCTGCTATTTCTGAACCCTGAGACTACAATACATCTCTTTTTCTCTTATCAGGCAACCAAAAAGTGCTAGAGAAAGTCAATGATGTAATAATGGTCCACCACAAATTTATGCTTTATAACCTCAACTGAACTATCATGGCTGCCCAGAATCCATTGTATTTATCTTGTCTGTTTTCTAGCACCTATTTCAAATCTCATCTTTACTTCCATTTCCACCCTATTTAAAAAAAAAAAATTTACTTTACTTTTAAGTACTTCACTGTGAAGATTGAAACCATCTATTGTGTGCTCTTGTGTCTTCTATTTTCTACAATTTAAAACTCCTTTATACCCTTTTCCATCTCAACATATGATGTGGCTACTTATTTGCCAGTGCTAACATTATATTTATACCCAATATCCAAAATTCCAAAGGGAGTTTTTAACCTGAAGTCTCTCTATGGATTTAAAAAAAAATATTCCAATAACTGTATTTCAATACAATTGGCTTCCCTTTTAATCTGATGAATTTTATTTTATGCATTTAAAAACATTACTCTGAGAAGGGGTCCATAGGTTTTACCAGACTGCTATAGGGATCCATGATTCAAAAAAGACCCACAATTCCTGTTCTTCACACTCTCTCTCCATCATCTCATCAGTTCCAATGGATTCAATTACTGTCTCTTTGTATGTGATTCTCATATTATTTGATAGTTAACTCTCTCCTGAGTTCCAGTCACACTTTTTTTTAATGTGTTCCACCATCTTTCATTTGTCTTTTTTCAACAAATTTTTTTCTACTAATTAATATTGATTGTCTTTTCTTCACAACTCCCTCCTCTCTACTGAGTTAAAAAAAGAAAGGAAAAAACCCCTCATAACAAGTATGTACAGTCAAAGAAAACCACCTCCTCTTGCACTGGTCATTTAAAAACATGTTTGTCTCATTCTGCATCATGAGTCTATTATTATCAGTTTTCTGGAAGGGTGGGTGGTCATTGCATTAATTAGAATTCTTTAATCTTTTAAAGTAATTTTTTTTCTTTTTTTGATTACATGTAGAAACAATTTTTGACAATTGTTTTCGAACATTATTTATGATTCAGATTCTCTCCCTCTTGCTTGCCTTCCCTCCTGTTTTCCTGAGGCAGTAAATAATCTGATATCTGTTATACCAATGACTTCATGCAATATATACTCCCATATTGTTCATGCAATGACAGAAGACACATATCACATGAAACTCATGAAGGAAATAAAGGAAGATGGCATGCTTTAATCTGCAATCAAACTCCAACAATTCCTTCTTTGGCTGTGGATAGCATTTTTTATCATAGGTCCTTTGTGGATATCTTAGAAACTCGTTTTACTGATAATAGTTTATTCCTTTACAGTTGTACATTGTACATTATTTCTGTTATTGTATATAGTGTTCTGATTCTGCTCACTTCACATTGCATCAGTTCATAGAAGTCTTTCCAGGTTTTTCTGAACATATTCTGTCTGTCATTTCTTGTGGTATAGTAGTATTCCATTATAACCACATAACACAACTTATTCAGCTATTTCCCAATTTATGGACACCTCATCAGATTCCAATTCTTTGATATTACAAAAAAAAGCTGCTAAAAATATTTTGCTACAGGTAGATCCTTTCCCCTTATCTCTGCTCTCTTCAAGATATAGACCCAGTGATGGTATTAGTGAATGAAGGAAAATGCAGTTTTATGGCCCTTTGGGCACAGTTCCATATTGCTCTCCAGAACAGTTGTATCACATTGCAGTTCTTTCAACAGTATATTAGTGTCCTAATTTTCTCATATCCCTTCTAAGATTAATAATGTTCCTTTTTAATAATATTAGCCAATCTGATAGGTATGAGGTGGTAACTCAGAGTTGATTTAGTTTGCTTTTCTAATCAGTGGTGAATTGGAGTCTTGTTCATATGACTATATATAGGTTTAATTTCTTCTCCTGAGAACTACCTATGCATATATCTTGACCATTTATCAAATGGGGAGGGCTTTGTCTTATAAATTTGACTCAGTTCTCTATATATTTGAGAAATGAGGCCTTTGTTGGAGACACTTCCTATACATTTTTTAAAAGTTTGTTGTTTCTCTTCTAATCTTAATTACTTTGGTTTTTTTAACAAAACCTTTTAAATTTAACATATTCAAAATTATCCATTTCGCTTTTTGTCATGTTCTTTGTGCTTGTTTGATCATGAATTCTTTTCTTATTCATAAATCTGGCAGATAATTTCCCTAATTGTTTATGGTACAGCCCTTTATTTCTGTATCAAATATCCATTTTGACATTATCTTTGTGTTTGGAATGAGATGTTGGTCTCTGTGTAGTTTCTGCCATGCTGTTTTTCAGTTTTCCCAGCACCTTTTGTCAAATAGTGAGTTCTTATTCCCCTAAAGCTTGGATTTGGGGGTTTATTGAACACTAGATTGTTATGACCATTAATTACTCTGTGTCGATTACTAACCTATTTCCTGGACTATTGTAATAGGGTCCTAATGGATCTCCTTGCTTCCAGTGTTGTATCTAATCCATTTTCCACCTAGTTGCTGAATTGCTGAAAGCTTTTTCCTGTGTCAATCCTATGTTCAAAACACGATAATTGTATTCTTTTGCCTCTAGTATAAAATCTGGACTTTTCTGGCTCTGGATTATGTTTCTAGGGGGATCATACTTAATTTCCACAAATGCTTTCAGTAATTCATACACCTTGTTGATTCTCTCTCATCTTCTACATTCGTGCCTTGGTGTGAGCTATCCTCCATGTTTAGAATCCTCTTATCTCCCACCTCCACTTCTTGGAACACTTAGATTCTTTCCATATTCTTTTGAAGAGGGTTTATTGCCAGATTAAAAATTTTATATTTGATCCCCAAAGCAATTGAGAGTTACTTAAGACTTTGAAGAGGGGGCAGCTGGGTAGCTCAGTGGATTGAGAGCCAGGCCTAGAGATGGGAGGTCCTAGGTTCAAATCTGGCCTCAGACACTTCCCAGCTGTGTGACCCTGGGAAAGTCACTTGACCCCCCATTGCCTACCCTTACCTCTCTTCCACCTATAAGTCAATACACAGAAGTTAAGGGTTTAAAATAAAAAAAATAAAAAAAATTAGTAAAAAAAAAAAAGACTTTGAAGAAAGAGAATGATATGGTCATATTTGTGTCCTAGGAAGATATTTTTATTTTTATTTATTATTCAACTGTGGGGAGAAGGGATTGAAGAAGGGAACTACTGAAGCAGGGAGATTAATTGGTGACTCCTTGTAGTGAAGGCAACGAGAACCTAAACTAGCTTGGTAGATACAAGAGTGGACAGAAAGGAATGGCTAAGAGTTAGATTATAGAGATAGAATGGACAAGCCTTAAAAACTGACAGAATAGATGAGGTCAGAGAGAGGGAAATGTCAAGGATGGCTGAGATTAAGTACATAGGCACTAGGAATGTCAGTATCCTTAACAGAGAAGTTTGGAAGCGGGGTATATTTAGAAAGATGATATTTTATTTTAGACACCTTGAGTGTGATATGTCAATGAGGTATCTGGTTAGAGCTGTTCAGCAGACAACTGACCATGTGGCACTAGTGTTGAGAGTAGACATATAGACTACAGAGCCAGCTGCACAAAGACAGTAACTGATCCCAGGGGAGTAAATGAAATCACCAATTGAGAGTATAGAGAGACCCAGAACAGAGCATAACATCAAACTATACTTAAAAGAGAAACTAGCAAAGTAGTTTGTAAAGGAATTAGTTATACAGGAAGAAAACATGGTAAAGAGGAGTGCCAGTGAAACCGAAGGGTAAAGAGTATGAAGAAGGGGACAGTACTGTAATAACCTTTATTCTATTTCTTTCTCTAGAGCCATCGCTTCTCCAGTAGTTTGCACGGTGATTTAAATGGTGTGATGACAATTCAAGCAAAGCCTCTTCAACAGAGATACCCGAATCTTCCAGACAAGACACTGTAAGTGAGAGAAATGATCCAGCTCCAGCTCTCAACTGACTATGGCTTTGGGGGAGATAAGAAGGATGTGAGAGGCACCATTTAGTCATAAATAAGTATGTTAACTTCCTGGCAGAGAGGAACATAATCAGGGGATTGTGAAATTTATGTGGGTACTTCTTTGATACTAGGGGACAAAGAGGCATAGAATATCAGAGCTAGAATAAGCTTCTGATGTCAGTTAGTCCAAATCTCTTAACTATACAAGTACGGAAAAATGAGTTCAGGGAGTTAAGTGACTTTAGTGATAGTGCCAGAACCCAAACTCAAGATTTTTGATTCATGACCTCATGGAATGTTGTAAAGAACTGTTAGAAATTACCTAATCCAGATGTTCTTAAACCTGGGGTCCATGGATAAATTTTAGGGAGTCTAGGAACCCAGATGGGAAAAAATTTACATTTTTATCTCAATATAATGTTTCCTTTATAATCCTTTGATTTTATTTTACACAACTCCAGATGTTTAGGAAAGGATTATACATCAAACTGAAAAAGGGAGTCCATAGCACTAAAAAAGCTGAAGAACCTTAAGTCTAGTTTAACCCCACAATCTAATTCCTTTCTATACTCTCCTACCTCCTAGCCTCAGAGAATCCAATTTTGTCACATAAATTGATCTACCTTTATTAGTGAAGAATGGGACAGTAAGAATGGAAGCAATTGTTAGCTGACACTTAGCCTCAGGGTTAGTGTCCCATAGGATAAGAAGGAGGTGGAAGAAGCAGAAAAAATGAGGTTGGTAATATGGAGGAAATTCTTTACCTCAACCCTTTGGATATTGATAGTGTTTTTTGTTTGTTTGTTTGTTTGTTTGTTTTTTAATTAGAGGCAAAGAAGAGTTCTTTGATATAGATGGGAGCAACGTTGTACTGTAACTAATTTGCGCTTTCTTCCTAGGCACAATCAAGAAGACAGGTTACTAGGTACAGGGTCCAGTGTTTCTGCCTCAGTCTGGAATCGGTTGGGAATCTCAGATGCTCCATCCTCATCCTGGACACCACATCTGCCTGTAAGGAAGGCACCTGCTCACAGGAGGTTGCCATCTCTTTCTTCAGAACTGCATCAATCAAAAATCTCCAGTGTGCATGGTGATAAAGCTCTCAGGGGCAATAAGCTGTGAGTCTTGTTTCTTTCTTGTTTAACTGAATATTAACTTGAGCAAAGGTATTTTTTTCCCTTTAGGACTGAGGGGAGAAAAAAACTGAGCTGTGCTCTCAAAGGAGTTGAAATATTAGATGTCTTCCTTCTGAGAATAATTCCAGTTTTCCCTATATGTATTTTATTTGTACATTGTTGTTTGCATGTCTTCTTCCCCATTAGACCATGTGTTCCTTGAAAGCAGGGATTGTTTTTTGACTTTCTTTGTATTCATGATGTGTCTAGTAAGTCATTAAATGCTTAATGACTATTTTTGTTCAATCATGTTTGACTCTTCATGACCCAGTGGATCATAGTATGCCAGACCCTTCTGTCCTCTACTATCTCCCAAAGTTCATCCAAGCTCATATTCATTGCTTTCATGACACTATCCATTTCATCTTCTATCATCCCATTGCCATCAATCTTTCTCAGCATCAGAGTCTTTTTCAATGAGTTCTATCTTCTTGATGTGGTTAAAGTAAGCTTCAGATTCAGTATTTGTCCTTCCAATAAATAGTCAGAGCTAATTTCTTTAAGTATTTTTTTTAAACCCTTACCTTTTGTCTTAGAATCAATACCAAGCATTGCTTCCAAGCTAGAAGAGAGGTAAGAGCTAGGGAATAGGGACTGAGTGTCTTGTCCAGGGTCACATAAATAGTAAATGTCTGAGATCAGACTTAAATCCAGGACCTCCTGTTTCCAGGTCTGAGTCTCTATCCACTGAGCCACCTACCTGCCTAATCTCCTTAAGTACTGAGTAATTTGACCTCTTTGCTGTCCAAAGGACTCTCAAAAGTCTTCTTCAGGACCACAGTTCAAGGGTGTTGATTGTGTGGTGCTCAGCTTTCTCTGAGCCACAGTCAACTCAAGGTCTTATTTTAATCAACCTTTGGCTGCCAAATATATAGTTTGATTTCTTTTGTTCATCTGATGATGTCCGCTTTTTGGGTTGTTGGAAAAGTTTGTTATGAATAGTGAGTGACCTTGAAAAAACTCATATATGGTAGGTGCTTAATAAATCTTTATCTATTATTTGACTAATTGATTTTACAGGCAAATTGGCTCAGACTGCTTGTCCTCTCCATCCATCCAAGTGCCTCGAAATAAGTTACCACCCATAGGCTCAGAGACTGGGGAGCAGAATGTTCCTACTCCTGGATCTCGCCAAGCTTTTGTAAGACTTACTTTGCTATTTTCTAATGAAGCTATTGAGAGGTACTAGAGCAGAGAGGAAGAGAGGCTCTCCTTATAATGAGAAGACCTAGGTTTCTGGAACATACTGGCTATACTACTTTGGGCAAATCACCTAACCAGGAAATTCTACTAAGATACTCTAAGATACAGATGAACTGCCCTCTGCATCCACAGAAGTTGTTAACACACTGGGAGTTCCTTACACTGCTGAAGACATAAGTCTAGACCACTAAAAAAAATGTAGCAATTAACTGATCTTTGGGAAGAATTTGATGCTTATAACAAAAACCTGTAATAAAACAGAATGCTATGAAGAATTCTACTCAAAATCATTTCCCTGATCTTTTTAGGGAATACCATATAAATGAATTTAAATCAATGAATTTTAGAACTTTTTAAATAGAGGAAAACACTTGTTCATGGTAATGGAATCATGGAATGGAGTGAATGTATCCAGATGTCAACATTTGGTCAAATAAATTATGATGTTAAGAGTAAGCTGCAATGAGAGAAGGATGCCTCCTACTGACTCCTTTGCAAAGGTTGGAGGGGTGGATGAACTGTGGACACAGAACATTGTGTATAACATCAGTGGATTTTTAAAAATGTATTGATTAGTGCTGACAAGTTCATTTTTTTCTTCCTTTTCTCTCTTTTTTTAAAAAATTTATTTGTTAGAGGAGAGAAAGGAAGAAAAAATATTGGGAAAAATTGGGTGATATTAAAAACAAAAGATATCAGTGAAAATTTATTTCAAAAACCAAGTCAGCTTAGCATTGTGACTTACATGACCTGTATGCTCAATAAATGATTCATAGGACCATTAGATGATAAGATTTTGAATTTTGAAGGGTCTCAGAGGACTCTCATTTTACAGATGAGAAAACTGAGGTCCAGGGAGTTGAAGGTAAACAAGTTTTGTGGCCAGGAATCAAACCCAGGTTTTCTGACTCCAAGCCCACTTCTATTTCGACTATCCACTAATGGTTCATGTATTAGGAGCTCAATAAATATTTATGGAAAAATAAAAGGAATGAGTTGAGTGTTTTATCAAGATTGTTCAGCTAACTATGTTAATGATCAAATTTGTTATAAACTTGAATTTACTGTTTATTTAGCACAGAGGAAGATATCCCTTAAACCAAGTGTTAAGCACTATTCCTGGCAATATTGAAAGACCACCTCTTCAGGAAAGGACTGTTATCTCAGAGCAATTTTCAAGGCCTAGTACCACTCACACCTTCAGGGTAGGTTCTGGCTTCCATCAGAGACTTTTTTTTTTTTTGAATAATTCAAAATGTAAACATTTCTTTCCTCCTTTTTTTCCCCCAACAGTCTGATACTCCTTATAAAGGGTCACTGACACCAATGGAATTTGTAAACCATACATGGACAGATCAAGATTTTATAACAAGTGAGTAAAGTTTTTTAATTTAATATATTTTAAAATACTCAGAGTAGTTCTGAATGGCTTTAATTTTTTTTCTTAACCTAGAGCTACCTGGGAGTCACATTTTTCTGTAGGGCCTGAATAACCAGTGCCAAAGAGTACACAAAGGACTATTTATTTGAGGAGCAAAATTTCCCTGTTGAAATATTCTAGCTAGCCTGGTTAATTTATCTCATTATAAACAGAGGAAAACTGCCTCTCATTGGTGAAATAACAAATCTCTCTCATTTCCTTTGGTGACAAGTCTCTAATTTTATTACTTGCCATCACCATCTACTGAACTGAAATCTGATCTATGATTTCCAACAGAAATCATAAAAAAAGCAGTGTGGTATTGAGTTAGGGATGGAGTCTGAGGATGGGGCTTCAGATCCAACTCTAATACGTACAACAATGGCCGAGAGTTTGACTAGATGATTGGAGGTACCTTCCAGCTCTTAATTCTATGATTCTATTAACTAAGCAAAATCCAAGCCATTTACTAAAACAATAATATATATATATATATATATTATGCTCCTTATTCAATATATATAGAATATATATTCTATATATATTGAATAAGGAGCATGGTGTAGTGGATAAAGGGCTGGCTTTGGAACTAGGAAAACCTGAGTTCAGGTCTTCTAAAATCTACTGGCTGTGTGACCTGGGTAAGACACCAGACTTTTAGGTTCTTTAGGCAACTCTGTAAGATTACAAGTTTCAGAAAAGGTTCTGATCTGTGTTTTTATGAGGAATTTCTTCTCTGGGAGTTCTTTCTACCAGTGAGATCACAGGACCAGTCCCTAACCTATCCTTATGGATCTATTGATGGCTAATTGATGAAATCTTTCCATTTCACATAGGTTATGGTTATGCCTATTTTTCTGGTTTGTTGAATAAAGACCTTTAAATACTGATACTATTTATATTTAAGCTGTTTAGGATGTGAGTCTTTCTAAAGATGGATCACACAATTTCCTTTTTTAATTAACAGACTTGTTATTTCAATATAATAATAACACAGGATCCAGCTGATGGCACAGTGGTTGGAATGCTAGGTTTGGAGTTAGGGAACCCTGACTTTAGACACTAGCTATGTGATCCTGGGCAAGTCACTTAATTTCTGTTTGCCTCAGTTACCTCAAGTGTAAAATGAAGATAATAATGGCACCCACCTTGAAGGGTTGTTGTGAAGAACAAATGAGATAATATTTGTAAAACTGCTTAATATAGTGGTTAGCACATAGTAGGAACGATGCTGTTTTTCATTTTGTTTTCAGTTATGTCAGATTCTTCATAACCCAATTTGGGGTTTCCTTGGCAAAGATACTGGAGTGGTTTGCTATTCCCTTCTCCACTCATCTGTAAATGTGGAAACTGAGGCAAACAAGATTAAGTGACTTACTCAGGGTCATATAGCTTGCAAGGTTCTAAGGCCAGATTTGAACTCTTGAAGGTGAGTCTTCCCAACTCCGGGTCCAGCACTCTATTCACTGTACCACTAACTTCACCAGCATGTACTATATAAGTGCTTAGTTTTTCCTTCCTTAAATACTCCAAGAGTTTATAGTTTCATCAACATGTTTATAGTTCATCAAACAGTTCTTCCACTGATAAAAATCTCAAAGCCCCTGTAAATAACTTGATAGATCAAATCCTTTCATCTTGTGGCTGATATTTATAGTGACTGAAAAGGATTAAAAGAATACAAAACCTAAGTAAAACATTAGTCAGTAAAGAAATAGAAAGAAAAAGTGGGAAAGTATTATTAACATGAATTTAAAGACTCTATAAGAAGCCTTTTTTACTGGTCCTTCTTCATGTTAGTACCTTTCCCTTGAGATTATTTCTAATACGTGCTATAAGCATCTTTTTTAGACATAGTCTTTTTTTTTCCCACTAGATTTTTAGCTTTTTGAATACTGCAAGTGTAAGATTACAGACCCTTAGGATATATATGTGCTAGAAAAGGATGTGGGGAAGCTATACGGTGACAGGGAAATATAACAAATAAACAACCCATGTGGTACACTGGCATTCCCAGAATATTAAAAAGAATCAAAGGAAGATCTTCTACTCTCCCTAATTTCCATGGTATTACAGTTTCTTTCTGAGATCAGCTCAAACATACCACTGCCAACATGAAGTTTTCTCTGACCTCTCAGCTGTTCATTCCTCTCCCCACAAATTATTCTGTATTTATTATATATATATATATATATATTAATATGAATGAGTTTATACATCACTAGGTCATAATCCAAACTTTTCCAGTTTGGTTTGACTTCTCAGAGCTTGACCACTAACCCAACATAGCCTTTGACAACCCAGAATTACCTCCATGCCATAATGGAAGAGGATTTTAATGGAGGGAGTATATTCTGTTGAGCAAAGGTACTGGGGAATGAGCATGAAATTTGGAGTTAGGTGATATGGGTTAAAATGTTGGCTCTGCAGACTAGTACATGGGCAGCCCTGGTCAAAGTCTAACTCTTTTGACCCTCCCCTGTCAAATGAGGAGTTTGGAAAAGAGAACCTTCTAAAGTCCTTTCCAACTTGAAGCTTATGGCTCTGTGCAACCTAATTTCACCTGATCATGGTGTATTATCACTGCAAGTATATCACTCCTTATAGGTAGGAGAACTTTGATCTGCTCTCTTTCTGATCTAGGCTTTTGCCCCTGCTAAACAAACTGGTCCTCCCTCCTACCCTCACCTCCCAGGAGGTGAACATCATGTTGATTCCAAACTGCATATAGCCTTCTGCTTTTCAGAAGCAAAAGAGACCTATTGGCCTCAGCCTCCCTAGTAGTTGGACTAGGGTGTATATATTCCCTGCTGCCATATTGTATCGTAGAAGTGTGGTTATTTATTACTGTAATAAACATTGGTAAAATTTTAAAAAATTATTCCTATGATGACCTCAACTTCTATGATTCTCCAGTTGGTCTGTTTTCTGTATCTTCCTTAGTGGTGGTAGCTCTCAGTTCAGGTTGTTGGTTGCTAAGGGAAACCAAATGACCATTACTGTGAAATCAAAAACATTAATTTATTTTCCTTTTTTTCAAATAGCGAACATTTTATTTTCTCTCCCTCTTATTCCCCCTATTAAAAAAATGAAACCCTTGTAACAAGTAACAATAATTTTTCACAAACACCAAGTCTGTTTATGCCATAACCAAGGGTTTCTTCCCTTCTTTTCTTTGTAGGCAAGGAGTGTTCCCTTTATTGCTAGCATGGCTAAGTAAGATATTATTTTATCAAGTACTGTTTAATGTACAATAACCAGAAATGTGTCAAGATTTTATGTATTTTCAGCTGGCAGAACTGGAAATAACTCAGTTCTTCAACTCTGCTGTCCAAGGGGAAACTTCTAAATCCTCTTTATACTGCTTCTAAAAGGAACTAGAAGAGGTATAAGGAGATTCTCTAGTAGTGGGAAGTATTTCTATTAAAAACTGTTGTGGCTGTCTCTAGTGAAAGAAGATAAGGTTGTCCAGAGCCACCCTCTGTGTGGCCAGAGGTAATAGAACCTTCCTTCCTTGCTTCCAGAGCTCATAGCTAACTTCTGAGTATCTCCCAGGTTTCAAGTTGGAAAAGAGAGATCTCACAATGCCCCAACAACTGCAGAAAGTTCCAGAGCTGATGCCTGTGATGTAATTATAGAAGGCATTACTTCTTACCCACTGGACAGGGCTCTTATATTATTTAAGATGTTTTCCAACTTTTGGGTTTTAAAAAAAGGGTCATGGGAACCTATATTATTTCTGTTATCATTTTGTTCAACTTTTCTAGAGACATTTAAAAATTATCTTTTTTTAAAATTAATTTCTGTTATTTTCAATGACCTTCATTCCTGAAATTATCCCTTCCTTTTTCCAACTCAGTAAGCCATTCCTTACAGGGACAAAGATAGGAATAAGAACTGGACCTGTGATTTCCCCTGTATAAGGAACTCCAAGGTAGCATCTTCTCTGAAACTTCTGGTCTCAGAAAGTTTCCTAAAGGAGATGGGCAGTCACTCTACTCAAGTGTCTACTTCTTATCATTTGACAAATAACAGCAAGTGTTATGTTATGCTATTGTGTCCCTTTGCCTTATGGTCCTGGATACAAGACTCCTGTAGAGATACAATTATAATATACAAATCCTCTTTAATTGGAATGTAACATAACTTTGCATCATCAATAAGGCACAATCCAAACACATAAACGCAGAGATTAATTTTTTCTCTTTTATTACTATGAACTCGACAAGCATTAACAAACATAAACATTTCCATCTTCAAAGAACAGAAAAAAAGAGAATCACATTGGAAATTGTGAATTCCTACTTTTTACAGCTTTTAAAACACATATATTTCGGGGGCAGCTGGGTGGCTCAGTAGATTGAGAGCCAGGGGCAGAGATAGGAGGTCCTGGGTTCAAATTTGGCCTTAGACACTGTCTAGCTGTGGGACCCTGGGCAAGTCACTTAACTTCCATTGCCTAGCCCTTACCACTCTTCTCCATTGGAACCAATACCCAGTATTGATTCCAAGACAGAAGGTAAGGGTTTAAAAAAAAAACATATATTTCAAATTTTATGTATTTTATGTTGGAAGTTCCAACATTCCTTTGCTTGTCTGGGTCCTATTCTGACTTTTCTTTTCTCTCTTATTTTTATTTTTTGATGATTCATCAGTGTTATTTCCTTTCTTTTTTTATAATGATTATCATTAATTCTACTTCCTTTCAAAAGAAAAAGAAACCAATAAACTTTAAAAAAATTTTCCCTCCCTCCCATTCCTACCTCCTCTTCAAGAAAACAGGCTTATACATATATTATCATAGAATATATATTTTCCTTTTCATCATGCTGTGAAACAAGACACATATTGCTTATATTAAAGAAAAATTCTAATATTTTAGAGGAAATAAAGTGAGGAATGGTACTTGTAATGACTCCATCTGCTCCTTCTGTCATAGTGGAGGAGATCCTTTTTCATCATGAGTCCCCCTTGGAGTTGTCCTGGATCCTTGCCTTATTAGTAGCAAATAAGTTATTCACAGTTGATCATCATATATTCTTGATGTTATTGTTTATGATGTTCTCCTAGTTCTGCACACTTCACTTTGTATCAATTCTTATAAGTCTTTCCAGGTTTTTTTATGATCATCTTGTTTATCATGCCTTGTTTTTTTTAATAGGAATGAGGGTTATATTTTGTCAAAAGCTTTTTCTGCATCTATTGTTATAATCATGTGATTTTTGTTACTTTTTGTTAATGTAATCAATTATGACAATAGTTTTCCTGATATTAAAACCATCCTTGCGTACCTGGTATAAATCCTGTTTGATCATAATGTTTAGATTTTTAAAGTCAAATGACTTAAGTTCACTCAGTCCATATATAGCAGAGACAGGAATTGAACCCAAATCTGGCTGGTTCTGAAGTTGGCTTTCTATCCACTATGCGAGTACAGTTGTGCAAGTAACACTCTTAAGTTGTTGTGTTATAGATGAGTTGTCAATACATGACGTTGTGGGGCATTTCTACACTGGAAACTTCCCACTGTCAGTGAGTCAACAAACATTAAGTGCCCGTGATATGCCAGGCCTACAATATTATGGGATGCAATGATAAAATCAGAGGTCAGGACCAAAAAAAATTCAATATGTCATTACAATCATTTTCGGTAAAAATGAAAATGTTTATTATACTTAGTCATGGATTTTGAAGGGAAAAAAAGCACCTATGAAGCCCTTCATTTACATCTTTTTTGAGATCTTTATCTTTTTTAGACTTTCCTTTTATTTGTCATTTCAGGTTCACAGCATCTACATAAATCTTATCAAAGAAATACCTCAACTTCAAAAAGGAGATTTCCAATGGCTTCCTGATACAACTTGGCCCATCAGTCATTGTATTCAGTGAAATCTGCCTAGTGTCAATTTAATCTTTATCACATGAGGTATAACAGCAAGTATTATGCTATTCTGATGTGTCCTTTTTTCTTATGGTCATGGAAACAAGAGTCCTGGAGAAAATACCATCATAATAAATATGTCCATTTTCACCTGGAATGTGCCATACTTTTGTTTCATCAATAAAACTTGATCCAAACATAGCCAAATATACACACAGACTTTTAGGGTTTAGGTATGAGATGTACTTGTATTATTCTACTTCTTATTCCCAAAGATATGACTTGTGTGGAGCTGGGCAAATTCTTGAATATTTCTTTGATTCATCTGTTAGTTGACCTCTATTCTAATTCATGTACAGGATTTGTGATTCTTAAGAAGACAACAAACCATCTTCATAATTTTTTATCTTAATGTACTTCCTGTTTTCTTATTACAGCATAATCCCACTAAAATTTTATAGCATTTTTTTACATTTGAATCCTGGACCTCCCATTTCTAGGCCTGACTCTCAATCCTCTGAGCCACCCGGCTGCCCCCTATAAAAGCATTTTAAAATAGGAAATAAAAAATTGGGACTTTGAGGACTTGACAGTTTCTGACAAGTGAAATCAAATCCTTTCAGCTGTTCAACTGTTTCCTACTTGTGCAAAACAGATAAGTCTTTACCCAGAGCCGTAAGGCACCGTGAGATTGAAAGATAAGTGAGCTAATGTTTATATGAAATTAGACTCCTTAGAACAAGGATGCCATGTAAACACTATCTTCTAGATTTAAGAAAACACTCGGGACAGTGTTTCGTCAAACACTATGACAAATCACTGATTTATATCAAGGAATTTTTCTTCTAAGGAAATTGACAATGTGTTTTAATTCTTTTATGGTGTATTTGTATTTTAGTTACCATCCATGATATTTAAGTTCCATTGTTTTACTTCAGATCATAGGAAAAAAGGCCTTCAGATATAATTAAAAAAGATGGTGGTGAGGACAGAGGAGGCACAAGGTGTGTGTGTGTGGGAGATGCAAATTAATGAAATGTCAGCAGGACTGGGTTTCATTCCTTTTTTTTTTTTTATTTTTTATTAAAAAAAATTTTTTTTAAACCCTTACTTTCTGTCTTGGAGTCAATACTGTGTATTGGCTCCAAGGCAGAAGAGTGGTAAGGGTAGGCAATGGGGGTCAAGTGACTTGCCCAGGGTCACACAGCTGGGAAGTGTCTAAGGCCGAATTTGAACCGAGTACCTCCCGTCTCTAGACCTGGCTTTCAATCCACTGAGCTACCCAGCTGCCCCCTGGGTTTTATTTCTTAAGGAAATAATTATGCTGACATATATTGATGTCAACTGGGGTAGTTTTATAAATTAAGATGCTTACTCATTTTCATGGCATTGTATACAGTTGATGTAATATATTTTAATTCTTAGTGTTTTCTTTCTAATGGACAGAAATCATTGGCATTTGTTTCTAAATTTATTAATAAAATAAAAATAGATTAGCAGAATAGCTTTTCAGAACCAATGAAGTTTAAAACCAACATCCTCTTTGCTCTCAGCATCTCCATGCAATCTGGATACTTTGTGGGCTACAATGTTGATGCATTCATTTATGGTCTTCTAGGCTAGATCTGTCAAAGGTTGGTCCCTGGCAGTCTAGTTTCAACAATTAGAATAAAATGAAACACTCAGAGGTCATTCAGCAGTTAACAAAAAGAGATTTCCTTAGCCATGGAAGGAACATGATATTTAATAAGGATATGAATCATGGAGGGCACAGAGAATTGAAATAGTTAATTGAAACTCCCTGGTTACTGGGTTGTCCGTTATGGTTCAACAGCCAATCTTCAGGGAAAGATTGCAAATCCTCGTTTATATCAAACAACCAGAAAGTGATATTAATAACTAGAACCTTTTAGTCTACTGAGCTAATCAAATTTCAAGCATAGTTTCAATATCTTTAAGGAAAAACTAACCTAACTTGCATGGAGGCTAGAGGTTAGGATACTGGTCTAACCATATGTGGCTGCATAGCACCCTGGGTTAGTTCCCAATTTTTTCATTCATTCATGAATCCCCAAGTGTGGCAGATCTGTTCATAAAGACAGAAAAACTAAGGTATATATAGATAAAAATACATAGCAAAAGCTATAGCCTTTGGGGGAGTACCACCATTGTAAAAGGGGACTATTATCCATTCAGTGTGAGCCAAGGCTTGGTAGAAGGAAGAGGGATGTTCTTGGAGAAGAGGAATTGATCATGGAAGATGTAGGGGGTGGCGGTGGGAAGCAGCACCAACAGCCCAGGGAAAGCTAGCAAATGGCAGAGCTGAAGGAATTAGAGGAAAAAAGGAACTAGCTCTGTTCTAAAGTTATTAATTCAATGATGCTTTCATTGGAAAAAAAGAATCATGATTTTCAGAAAAGAGACTAAACTATTTATATCTAAAGGGGGAAATGGGTCACCCAAAATGCAGTAATTGCTCTTTGACTTTATGAAGCAAGTGAAAAAGATTTTATTTTAGTCAGATTTCTGGGGTATGTATGGCTACATCATAAAAACCAGGAAATAGCACACGTAACACCTTTGCTGTTGGTCTAAAAAGATAGGCCAAGGACTGGATGAATTCCTTTCTTACTCTTAAGATAGTCAAATTAAATCATTTTTACTGGGGCAGTCTGGGAATGCTTATTACTGTATACTCTATTAAGCATGGAAGTCAGTCTCAAAAACATAATCTGATACCTTCATAGACACCTGTTTCTCCCTCATTTTGGCTCTATGTTGTTCTGAGGGCCTTCTTGCACTCCATTATGTTTTCTTCCCCTTTTCTCAAATTATGACAGAGGTAAGTATATAGGAGAGTCACAGAGGGAGGCATAAAGAGAAATATAGTATGTGGGGTTAAGCTGACTTTGTGGAAATTTCAGTCTTATTTTTTCAGGATGTGACAAAATCCTAAATTTCCCCAAACTGGCTGTTGTGCTGTGCTGTTATATTAATTATGTGATGAGGAACATGGACTTATTGCCACTGTCACCAACCATATACACTGCAGTATGAGTAGTCGTGATGAGTTACTGAGGCTGAAAGATCCGTCATTTAATGGACCAGCCACCATGTACATAATAAAAATTAAAGTCAAATGCCAATATTACTCAAAGATTTTTTAAAATGTATTTATAAAGGCTAGTTATGCCTTCTGCCTTGTCTCTGTTGTTGTTGTTGTTGTTCAATCTTTCATTTTTTCATAATCCTTCATAACCCCTTGGACCATACCGTTTGTGAGATTCTTTTGACAAAGATACTGGAATAGTTTGCCATTTCCTTCTCCAATAGATTAATGCAAACAGAGGTTAAGTGACTTCTCGGGGTCACACAGGCAGTAAGTGTCTGAGGCTGAATTTGAACTCAGGTATTCTGATTCCAGGCCCAGTGAGCTGTACACTGAGCCACCTCTATGTCTCCACCCTATCTCCTACCTTCTTACAATTTTATCTCTTACTTTGGAAACTTTAATTAAAATAATACTACTTTAAAAAAAATAATCTGGGAATAATATGACATTCAGACATCTTATTCTCTCACTTCCTGGGATTATCCAAAACAAAATCCCCCAACTCCTGACTCTCTTGCTTACTACTTGAGGAACCTTGGCAAGTCTCATTGACTCTCTTGGCTTCGAGTTCCTCATCTGTAATATGAAAAGTTTGAATTAAATGACATCTATGGTCCCCTTTAGCCCTAAATCCAGGAGGTCCTGCCCCTCTACACCTGTTTTTATATCCTTTGTTCTTAGGAAATAGTGATAGCTTGTAAACTTTTAAATTTGGTTTACATACACCAAGTATAGCATTGTCTCTAAAATGTTGTTTTCATCCTTGGCTTGATTTCATTCAATTCAACAAATACCTGTTATTCGTATGCCATGTGCAGGACACCATGGCTAGTTCCTGGAGATGGTGAAGAGGAAAGCAAAAACAAACTCTGCCTCTAAGGATCTTGTAATCCAGGCAGGAAGAGGTAGGTCCACAAAAAGGTATAAATATTACTTAGAAAATGACCACTGAACTGAAATAAAAAGTACTGTGAGATTTTTGAGGAAAATGAAAAGATGTTTTGAAGGAGACCTTGAATAATTTTAGGATTCCAACAGTTGAACAGATATTAAGTTCTGGGCAGCATATTTTAAGAAGGGCACTACTGAACTGGACCCAGAAGAGGGCAGTCAGGATTATGAAGCCTGGAGGAGACTTTAGAAGAAGGATAGCTTTCTTCTGGTATTTGAAGAACTAACATATGAAAATAAGATTACATGTGTTCTGTGGGACAACAGAGGGCAGCTAGAGGAAGATTCATCTTCTCGAGTCCAAATCTGGCCTCAGATATTTACTGGACAGGAGAATAAGGGCAAGTCGCTTGGGCAAGCAGGAAGTGAGCCTTTGGTTCCCTGAGCCCACCAAGTCATGAATATTATCTAAATGCTTTTTAAAGGAAAAACCAGCCTAACTTGTATGGGGTTGGTATTGTTTCTACCACATTCCTAAAGAAGGGTACAGTGGCCCAGGGCCGCCTGTACCTGCTCTGAAGTGGGAGTCAATAAAGCTGGTCCCTTAAACATGAAAACAAGGTTACAAACTATTTCTGCTTCCTGTCTCAGGTCCACTGGGTCTCCATAGAACTAAATGGACTACACACTTGGGAATGTATTCATGTGGACTGAAATGACCCACAAACTCTGCTGAGTAGCTGTATGTAATTAAAAGAACAGGGGGCAGCTGGGTAGCCCAGTGGGTTGAGAACCAGGCCTAGAGACGGGAGATCCTAGGTTCAAATCTGGCCTCAGACACTTCCCAGCTGTGTGACCCTGGGCAAGTCACTTGACCCCCATTGCCTACCCTTACCACTCTTCCACCTATAAGTCAATACACAGAACTTTTCTGATTTAGAATTAATACTAAGACAGAAGGTAAGTATTTTAAAAAATTGAATGTTGAATGGAGGATGAGCTAGAGGAGGGAGAGACTTGAGGCAGAAAGACCAACTAGGAAGATACTGTACTAGTCCAGGTATGAGGCAATTAGTGTCTGTATCAGGGCAACAGCAGTATCACAGAAGAGAAAGGAGTACATAAAAGATATGTGACATTAACTGGGGGGGTGGAGTGTTTGAAAAATACCCCTATTACATTAAACAGTAAGATAAAATAAACATTTATTAAGTAGATGATGTCTGCCAGGCACTTTACTAAATGATCGGGATGATAAAAATAAGAAAAAAAAAAGCCAGTCCATTACCTCAAGGAGCTTACAATCTAATTGTGAAAAACAACACACAAAAGGATGTCTAAAAGGTGGGGTTAGATTAAGAGAGAAGCATATGGGGCATGTCGGTGGTGGAGGAGAAGAACCCAAGGAATGCAGCCCTGCTGGCAAATGAAGACTCGGTTGGTCTTCTGAGCTTTGTTTTTACTGAGATTTGGGAGAAGTTTTCTTTTTCGCTCTGCCGTGCAGAGGCAATTGAAAGTCAGGATGAGATAATGGTAGCAGAGCTGATGCAATCTTCAAGATGATAGGTTTTTTGATGCTGAACTTTTCTTGAGATGGGAGGAGGAGGAGGAAGGAAGAATGGTGGTGGAGTCAAATCTAAAGAGTACAACTGGCAAATCTTGACCAAGTACAGTGTAGTCTGTATGCCTCATTCCATACTTTGAGACCGCCACCTTCCTTTTGAGAGATGGGACGTGATTCATTATGAACCTTTCTCAAAAAAGTTATTCTCTTACTTTGTGAAAGGCAGTTCAGGAGTTCTAGGCACCTAGAGGGCAGTGATCCATTGAGGATGACAGAGCAGTGACCTGATTTACATTTCTGAGAGGATGGGCATCTGGAAACTACAACTGAATGGCTGACCTTCTCTCTATTCTCAAGACATGAATGCCAGCACTTCTGACTTACTTAACAGTAGAAAATATCAGTTGCTTAACTGAGCTAGAAGTCCTCAAAGGAGATTTTTTAAAAATCCAGGAAATTTTGATTACATAAGATCTTAAAGCTCAGTTTGTGAACTTCAAATTTTTGTCTCTCCCTATTACTGCTGCTTCCTTTTGCCCTACTGCACTCATGTTACACATTTTTCCATGAACTAGAGAAAGATCCATTAATGATTTTAAAATCTCCCTTCCAAAAGTATTATCACTGTTATTATTAAATATGGTTTTGATAAAAGATTTTCAGTTTGAAAACTGCTAAAATGAATGTTAATTTCATTGAATTTCCTGGCATCCATTTTGCCTAAAGTTTAAAAGATTCCTTTTTAAAAGATAAGATTATAGAATCAGAGCTAGGAAGGAATCTTAAAAGTCAGTAAGTCCAATCACTCCAGAAACCAGTGTGAGCCAGTTTTAACCAGTTTTAACAGGTTTGTTTGAACAGGTTTTAATTGAGTCAAACCAGATTGAACTGGTTTGAAATGGTTTTAGCTAGTCAGAACCATACTAGATTGGTAAAAAGTGGTTAAAAAAACCTTTTTTATGGTTTCCAGTGGATTGAACTATTTTAAAACCAATTATAGGCATTCGAGTAGGTACTGAAAATGTGTAAACCACTTCAGAATGGTATCAGCAAGTTTAAGCAGATTTTAAAAATCTACTTGAAAGAGAAACTAAAATATGAAAATGAAACAGGGCAAGCCAAAAACAGGGCAAGCCATTTGACTCTGGCCTTAAAAAGTAATGATTCAGTTCAAAGAACATCTATAAGACATGGCCATAAGACCTAAAGAAGACTGTATGCCAGTATATACACAGAGTATAAGGAGAACTATTGATGTTTATTTGGATGAAGTGAAATAAGATAATAGAAGGAGCAAATCATTCGAAGAAATGAACACTGCTTTAACTGAAAGTAAGGCTTTACTTCATCCTCATCAAGAAGCTTAGTTAATCAAGTGAAAAATCCACCTGAATTGTCTTAAACAATAAAACTCTGGAATTATTTCCATTGTCTTTGTTAAATTTGCTAAATTTCCTTTGGTGGACCTTTGGACCAAAAAAAAAAAAAAAAAGAAAAAGAAAAAGAAAAAGAAAAAGAAAAAATCCATGCAATAACTCTGTCCAGTTTGACATCATCATCTTTGAAGGACAATAGGTTCAATCTGGTTTAAACTACTTCAAACCAGTTTAATCAAGTTTAAACCAGGGGAAAAAGGTCCCCAAGCAAGTTCAGTGTTTTGAAATGGTTTAATCCTGACAATAAAATACATTTCATTGCATTAATAAAACTTTTTCTATTTATAAATCAGTTCCCCTTTACTTAGTTAAAATTTGCTCTTTTACATTTTTTGTATTTTTAAAAAGTTTTAAAATTTTTCTTATATGTATCAGTTTGAAGCAGATTAAAATGGTTTAGACCTGTTTAAACTTGTCTAGGAACTGATTTGAACCAAATTTAACTATAAGGAATAGGTTTTAACTGATTTAAATGGGAGTAAACTGGTTTTAGCCAGGCTATATTGGTGTGTACCATTTTAAACTGGATTGAACTTGCTTGAACCAGTTTATACTTGTTTGAACTGGTAAAAAATGGTTTTCAGTGGATTGAACTATTCTAAACCCAATTGCAGGTGTTTGAATGGGTTTTGAAAAATATTAACCAGTTTAGACCAGGTATTTTTTTTTACTGGTTTAATTATGTTTTTACTGGCTTAAATCACTATTACATACTTTGAACAGATTTAAATGGATTTGAACAGATTTTAAGACAGTTTGGATGGTTTAATCTTCATTTTATTTCCAGTGAATCCAGGCTTATTGTCTATCTTGTTATTCTTCAATGCAAAATTGCTTATACTGTGAAATCAAAACAGGTCAAGAATAATTTGGTTAATATAAGTTACTATTGCTTTTCACTCACCCTTTTCTTTCTCTGTCTCTTTCTCCTCTTTCTCTTTCCCAAGTACTTCTGAGATATTCATGGTTTAACTAAAGCTACTCTATATTTTACCAAAAAGTTTTTTATTCTAATTCATTACAAGAAATATTATCCATGTATCATAAGTAAAAGATCTTTAAAATGTTGCTTTAAACAATAATATTTAGTAAGGAGCTTCCATTTGTGCCCCATCTTTCATCCAAACAAAGAATCCCATTTTGCCAAGAACAAACAGCAAATATCTATCATTGTCTCTGAGCTTTTGTTTATAATACTCTTGCCTGGATGGATTTCCATCAGGTTCCCTATTTCCTTGAGATCCCTCCATAGTCTATTTGAAGGTCTCATTGTAGAGTGGCAGTAACCCTGGATTCTCAAAGACTATGCCAGCAGTGTAGTGTTCACTTGTCATCAGAAACCCAACTTAGTCCTGCAAGAATTTCTTTTTCACATTTTATATTCATTTCAAGTTGAGGGTCATAGATTAGAGATCATTTCGATGTATTCCTGTGTCTGGGTGCTGGGTCAGAGATTTTCTCCAATCTACTGCTTTTTATATCTTTTTGATCCTTAGGAATCCCAAGGAAGGTCTTCCACCTAACAAAATCTGGTTGATAAATGAAGGAGACAATGATTCTCTTGCTGCCTACATAATGGATGTTGGGAGGATGAGAATTTGATGGGCTACCTTCTAATCAGCTATTTACCAATTAGAGATATCTTGGGATGTCGATTTATAGATCTTCCTGGAGAGTGTTCAGGGTCTTTGGTCATTTGAGAGGGCCACTGACATTACTTTATTAGTTGTAATGATAGCCTAATCCAGTGATGGGCAAACTTTTTTTAAAGAGGGGACAAAAGGAAAGGAAATGCTCATCTATCAGTCTGTTTCTAAGGCAACTCTTTCGAAGTTTCATTGTATTGTATCCTACACATTGTATTCATCAGATTACAAATAATATCCTGTGGCCTGATAGAACATGTAAGGGCCTCCCCCCCACCTCACCCCCTCCCAATCTGGCCCTCGGGCCATAGTTTGCCCATTACTGGCCTAATCGATAAATTTATATTTTTACCCAAAACCATTTTCTTGAATTATTTTAATTGTGACAGTCTTGTGTAGACAGCCTAATCACCAGAAACTTGGTCTCCAAGTTTTCAGTTTTAGAGAGAAGGGAACAACTGTCTGGTAAATGAATAAGTAACCCCACTTCAATCTCATTAATAAGCTGTCATCCAGTCTTTGATTGCACGCCTCTAGGGAGGGAAAACCCTGTTATTTACAAAGATAATCCATTCCATTCCTGAAGACTTGAAATTTTAAGATTTTCCTTTTGTTAGAGAGAACCTGACTCTCAAATTTGTATCTATTGCTTCTAGTTTTGTTCTCAAAGGTAAAATGAAAATTTCTCTGGATGACCTGTGATGTCCCTCCCAGTTCTAAATCTATGGTCCTGTATCTTGTTGTTCAGTCATGTATAACTCTTCCTGAGCTCATTTGGAGTTTTCTTGGCAGAGGTATTGGAGTAGTTTGCCATGCCATTTCCTTTTCCAGACCATTTTCCAGAAGAAGAAACTGAGGCAAACAGGGTTAAGTGACTTGCTCAGGGTCACGCAACTAGTAAGCATCTGAGGACAGATTTCAACTCAAGCCTTCCTGACTCTGAGCTGGGCACTCTACCACTTAGCTGCCAACTCCTCAAATCTTGTCTGAAGCAAACTTGGGGGAGCTGCTTTGACTCATGCTGAGGTTAGCTAAATGACCATCTCTGCTCCTCTATTTGTGTCTCTCCAAAAAAGGGCTTAATTTCTGCAGGTCATACCTTTTCCCCAACATTTGACCTCTATTAGCTGATGCCTTAAATAAATATATCTGCATGTACTATGTACTTGAATCCCAAAAGGCTGAGTGGGAGATCTGCCCATAACTAGACAGGAATTATGTAATGCACTGACTTGTCACTGTCACCAGAAACTGAAGTTCAAATCCAGACTCTCTCCAGAGAGTAAATGATTTTAAGCAAGTCATTTCTCCGGATCTTAGTTCTTTCATCTGAAGAAAGAAGCAAGTGGTTGATTCTTTAACTTTCAAGTCAATCAATCAATCAACATTTATTAAGTGCCTACTATGTGCCAAGCATTGTGCCAAAAGCTCGGGATATAAAGAAACGAAAGGGTCCCTCCCTCAAAGAGCTTACAACATAATGGCAGAGGTGACCTGCACACAAACATACACAAAGCAAGCCATTAGAATTAAGAGAAGTTGGGGAAGGTTTCCTATAGAAGATGGGATTTTAGTTGGGACTTAAGGAAGCCAGAGAGGTCAGTGGGACAGCTAGGTGGCACAGTGGATATAGCTCCAGACCTGGAGTCCGGAAGATCTGAGTTCAAATTTGACATCAGGCATTTGCTAGTTGTGCGACCGTGGGCAAGTCTCGTCTTTGCCTCAGTTCCTCATGAGCTGGAGAAAGGAAATGGCAGAACCACTCTGGTATCTCTGCCAAACAAAATCTTCCAAAATGGAGTGACACGACTGAAACGACTCACCACCAACAAAAAGCGGGGTCTGTAGTCAGATCAGAGGAGGGAGAGCAGAATCTTGTTCACTGGATGGAAGAGGACGTGTTTGGGAGTAAGACCAGAGAGGTAGGAGGGAACTAGATTATGAACGGCTTTGAATGCCAAATAAAGCATATTGCACTTGCTCCTGGAAGCAATAGGAAGCCATTAGATTTGTTGCCTAGAGGGTGATATGATTGGATCTGCGTTTTAGGAAAAATCACTTTAGTGGCTGAATGGTGAGGACTGGAGTCAGGGGAGGGGAGGGAATTTGAGGCGGCAGACCCACCAGCAGGCCGACACACTAATGAGTTATTACAGTAATCAAGAGGGTCTGTATTCGAGTGATGACAGTGTTAACATGCCAGGCTTTCCGGTGGCTGAGGACTTCAAAAACCTTTGAAACGTGCTTCTGTTGGTGACGCAAAATGCCACAAAACGCCCTCCTCCTGACTCTGCCCCGGGCGGCCGAGCCCCTCAAAAATAAACAAACAGGGTTCCCTTTGCCTAAAGAAAGCCGAGCTAGCTTCTTCGACAAACAACTGTTGCCTAGTCAGCAGCATAGAGCCAGCCTGGGCTTGGTCTCTTGCTGTTCGAAGATGAACGATGGACCCTGGAGTGCTTTGCGGAATTTAACTGGAACTGCAGAGGGACCAGGACCGCAGTAAAAGTTTTAGGCCCAGAGTTCTGCTTTCTTAAAGGATTGCACAGTAGAACGTCTTGGTTCGTTCGTTCTTCCCTCCCCCGCAGGATCGTAAGGAGAGCCGGGGGAGCTAAAGAAACCTCCTAACCACGCCTGGAGTTCTCGTGACTCCTCCTCCCTCCCAGGACCCAGCTGCAGGGCCCAGCCTTGAGCCGAAAGTCTAGCAAAGTAACCCCTTGTGGAAGCGAGCTCCCGGGTGGCTGGCAGCATCACTGCTCCTCCACTCCTAGCTCCCTGCTCGGAGCCTCCCTCCTTCCTGGGCTCCCCTGAGGGCGCAGCTGGCCAGCTCAAGGGGACCGGGCTGGGCTGGTCCAGAACGAGGCTAGGCTCACCGAGGAGAACTTCCTTCCCGCTGCAGATCTTGCCCAGCCCAGCCACAGAAGGCTGCCACGATGGGAGGAGATATGTGGCTAGTGCCAGTCGGGCAGAAACTGCTCTACTGGGGCGCCACGGGCGCGATCACCTTGCTGGGTACCGTCCTCACGCTGATCCTGCTGCAGATGCTGGCCACTTACGTCCGAAAATGGCAGCAGATGAAATCCATCCCCACGGTTGCCACCGCATACCCGCTGGTGGGACACTCCCTGTTGATGAAATCTAATAGCAAAGGTAAATAAATAAATGGCCTGGGCTGGCGGAGCTGGCAACTATTATCTTCCTCTTCTCAGCCTCTCAGGCAATCTGATTCAACCTTCCCATTGCTCAGAGAGTGCAGTCAGGAAGTCCTTTCTCCACTCTCCACCCTCATCCAGCTCTGAACTTTTACTTCCTCTCTCTCATCTCCTTTCCGCATCCCCTCTCCCCCTCTAGTTTCCTTTCCCTTTTCTCTCTTCTCTTCTCTCTTTCCTCTCCCTTTCCTCTTTTCTGTCTCTGTATCACCCCTCTCTGTTCCTGTCTTTCTCTCTCTGCCTTTGTCTCTCTCTCCTGTCTGTCTCCCTTCCTCTCCTTCCCTCTTTCCCTCCCTCTATCTTTTCCTTAAATAAGCTATGCTACATCAGATCAGTCCTTGTAACCTCTAATTCCTCAATGTCTCCTATTAGTTAAAAAAAAAATATATATATATATATATACATATATATATATATTTTGCATCAACCTTACTCCCTCCACAACTTTCCACTGACTCCCTGGGCAGCTGCTAAGATTTGGAGTGCCCTGCAATTCTGTTTTGGCTTTCTGTGCCCTTTGGGCTCAATTCCTGCCCGTCCTTGATCCTTCTTGTCATTGATCCAGACTCTTGGCTTTCCCAGGAGGATGGAATTAAAATTAGAAGTCTGTTCAGTTCGCAAATTTGAGAGTTCTTCTGCTTTCTTTTTATGCCTCAGTCCCTTCATCTACAAAATGAGGGGCTTGGCTTGGCAGAGATCTAGGATCTAGAAGACAGAGACTTGGGCTCAAATCTCAAAATTGATACTCACTACTCATGTGGCCTTGGGCAAGGCACTTGATCTTTCCAAGATTCAGTTTCAGCATCTGTAAAATAGGAATAATAATCCTTACACTAACTACCTCATAAAACTATTCAGAACAAGCTCTGAGAACAATAAAACTTATAAAATTGTGAGTCCTTGCTGTCTGCAGTCCCTTCTAGCTCTAACATCCTTCCTTCAAAAATTTTTCAATCTAATAAGGGAAATAAAAGCCATCTTCACCATTGATTTTCTCAGCTCTTGGATTATAGTTGGGAACCTTCACTAATTGGATTCACTACAAATTTAGACTATGTCTTCTGTGCCCTGCCTTCACTTCCCCTTCCTCTCACTTCCTGCATACACACTGCCTTGGTTCAGAAAAAAATTCATTTTCATCCTCTGTCTTTATCTACTCCTTCTTTCTATTCTATTTAAGGCAGTGATTCCCAAAATGCAGCGATCCAGGGTGGGCAGTGATGGCCACAGGTGCATTTATCTTTCCTATTAATTGCTATTAAAATTAAAAAAATTAATTTCCAGGGGGCTAAGTAATTTTTTTTTTCTGGAAAGGGGGCGGTAGGCCAAAAAAGTTTGGGAACCACTGATTTATGGGGAAGAAATCCTCCTTTGTAGGGCCATCACCTGGTTCTGAACTCTTGATTCTCATTAATTAACTTTCCAGCTTTATCTCAAACATGTGCCTAACATCTACAAAATGTTTCAGGCAAACTAGTTTACTCATCTCATTCTTATTTCTAGCCTCTATGTTTTTGCTAATCCTTTTTTTTCTGAAATTTTAAAGGTCCTCCTTTCATATTTCCTGACTGAAATCCTTCAAGGCCTAATTCAAATGCCATGTTCTCCTCCTTGGAGCCTTTTGTCTTCCCATATCAAAGGGAAAAGATCCTTCTTTTCCACTGGTTATCACAAACCCTCTCTCTTTGCCCTTAGAATAGCAGTTTTTGTTTTTTGGGAGACAGTAGCCATAGTGGTAAGAGTACGCTTGGAGTCAGAAGAGAGGTGGGTTTGAATCCTTCCTTTGACCTTTATTGTTTTGTGACAAGCAAATCATTTCCTCTTGACCTGAAGATTTTACCAGTCTCCAAGCACACTTATAGCCCAATGGCATCATTTCTACAAATGTTTTATAAACTTTATGGTGCTATTTAAACATCTGTTCTTATTAATATCTCTCTCAGTCTTTTTCCCTCTCTCATGTGTTTTTCAGTTTCTTTCTCTTTGTGTTACGTCTTTTGCTTCTGCCAATAAACACGTTTAGCTATCCATTTTCCTAAAAAACAAACCAAAAAAAAAAAAAATCACCTTCCTCAACCCTTTCATTCTGTCTTATCTTTCTTCTTTCTTTTAACCAACTAACTTGTGAAAAGACCAGCTATGGGTTTATTCAAATCCTTTCCTGGTTAACTCCTTGCAGTTTGACTTCCAACCTTCCCCCCCAACCCCACCCCACATACATTACTAAAGATACCTGAAGGGTATCAATGTTCTTCTAATTTTCAAATCCAGTAAATGGCAATTCCTCCATCTTCATTGTTCTTAATTTCACAAAACCACTGAATTTTGGAATTGAAAGAACACGTCAGCAGCCCTCTAGTCCACTCATACCAGAAAGAAGTCCTCACTATAATATAACCAACAAGAGGTGGTCATCTTACATCTGCTTTGAACCTACTGCCAAAGGGGTGAGTTTTGGACAGTTCCAGGTGTGAAGTCCCTCTGGTGCTAGGCAGAACAAATTTAATCTGTCTTCAACATGATATTTGAACACATCTATCACCTCTCCTCTGTAGTTCCTCTCTTACATGCTAAACATTTCCAGTTCCATCAAATGGCATCCACATGACAAGGCTTTTTAACACTTTGGTTGCTCTCCTCTGGACACTCTCTAGTTTATCAATGTCCTTCTAATGATCTGAGCATGACCTTTTCCCAGAAAGTGATGCCTCTCTTAATGAAACCCAAGATGGCAATAACTTTTTTTTTTTTTTTAACCCTTGTACTTTGGTGTATTGTCTCATAGGTGGAAGATTGGTAAGGGTGGGCAATGGGGGTCAAGTGACTTGCCCAGGGTCACACAGCTGGGAAGTGGCTGAGGCCGGGTTTGAACCTAGGACCTCCTGTCTCTAGGCCTGACTCTCACTCCACTGAGCTACCCAGCTGCCCCTGGCAATAACTTTTTATTGTTGTTGATATGCCACATTATAAAGCTGAATTAATTATTGACTCTGAAATCCTCAAAAAACCAAACAAACCACCCTAGGTATTTTTAGTTCAAACTGCCTCTCTAGTTCTGTAAAGTTGATTTTTTAGGCAAGTGACTTTATATTTATTTAATCTAATCCTATTAGATTGAGTGTAAGCATCTAACCTATCAAGATAGGAATCCTGGGATTCCTAAGGGTCATCTGGTCTGTTAGATTTTCCACTCAGCTTTGTGTTAATTGCACACTATTGGTTAAACCTTCCTTCTGGGAGATCTTTTCCCTTCCTGTAACACATCTTCCTTCATTATCTGCCATCTAACATATAACCACATTTGTTCATCATTCGAAGCTGTCCTAATCTGATACCAACCTACATGGCAATAAAAATAAAAAGTAGATTTCTGGAGTTGGAGGATTTGGGTTTGAATCATACCTCTGTATTTTATGGACAAATTACTTAATTTCCCTTGGTCTCAGGGCATCTCCAGGTCTCTATTTAAATCTCGGTGACCTGGTTATTTATCTAGGGTAACCATATGTCTCATCTGTCAAATGAGGAGGTTCACTTAGATGATTTTCAAAGACCTCCTAGCTCTATATCCTATGACTCTACCTTGTAAAATTTATTTCATATTTGTATTTTCCTCATATTCTGTACTCAATCCAAAATGGTTCACTACCCATCCCCTGAGGAGGTGCTCTCTCATCTCTGTGTCTCTTACATACTATTGCTTCTGCTTGGAAAATTTCCTCCTTTTTCCATTTTGTCTATCCTTTAAAATCCAACTCAGGTGCCGCGTCCTCTTTGAGCTGTCCCTCATCTCCCCTAAGTTGGTAAGTTGGTAATGACTTTCTTGCCCCAGACTTCACCTCGCCTTTTCTTCATAGCTTTCTAATGAGAGTAATGTTACATATTATAGTTGTTTATTTCTATGCTTTATCTTTCTGTTGGGCAGTTAGGTGACACAGTAGATAGAGGACTGGATTTGAAATCAGGAGAATTTATTTTTAAGGGTTCAAATCTGGTCTTAGATTCTTACTAGCCATGTGACCCTGGACAAGTGGCTTAATCATGTTATTCATCTATAAAGTGAGCAGGAAAAGCAAATAACAAATTACTATAGTATCTTTGCAAAGAAAACTCCAGAATGCGGTCCTGAGAAGGTAAGCATGACTGAAATGACTGAACAACAATCTTTCTGCCAAACTATATATAAGTTAAATCTTATCCAAATTTTGCACCTCTTCCAACCTCTTAGCACTATTTTCTACAGAGGAAACATTTATTTATTTGTTTGTTTTGCTTTGTTTATTTTTTGGTCCCTTTCTCCCCTTGGTGAGTTCCTTTCAGAGGCCTTTATTTGAAGAAGAGCTTAGGGCCCTCTGCTGGCCCTGCTTCACCCCTCCTGCCTGTGATTCTTAATTTCAAGACTTCCGCATTAGGTCAGTGCTCTCCAAACGAGATCCAAGACCCAGCAAGGAGGAAGCGCTTATTAAAAGTTTATTGAATGAATGAGTGCACTAATGACCTGATTTTCTTTCTCCATCTCTAGCAGCACATTCTCTCTCTCCTTGGCTGGCTCTTCATTTTCTCTCTAACCTCCTGAATATTCTCTCCCAAAATTCAATTCTTGGTTTTCTCTCTTTTATGTTTTCATGAGATCCTAAACAAAAGAAAGCTTTAAAGGCTGACAAGAAACTACAGTAACAAGGGATTTCAGAAGGGGCAAAAGGGGCGCAGGGTGTGTGTGTGTGGGGGGGGGCAGCTGGGCAGTTCAGTGGATTGAAAGCCAGGCCTAAAGACAGGAGGTCCTAGGTTCAAATTTGGCCTCAGACACTTCGTAGCTGTGTGACCCTGGGCAAGTCACTTGACCCTCATTGCCTAGCCCTTACCATTCTTCTGCCTTGGAGCCAATACACAGTATTGACTCCAAGATGGAAGGTAAGGGTTTAAAAAAAAAAAAAAAGAGGGGGAGGGCAATAGGAAAGAAGTTGGTTAACCCAAAGCACCCTATCCATTTGTAATTCTCATCCAAATCCTCCCATGAAGATAAATAATTAGAGAAAGTTCAATCCTATATACTGAGTACCTTCCTCCAAGTCTTTAAAATTTTATGGGCAGCTGAATAGGACTCAAATTATCCACCTGATATCCATCCCTCTTGGTGGGCAAATCCATTTCTTTTTCTAGGCATGGCACTTTTCACTCAGTCAACAAACTTACTAAGTGATTACAGTGTTCCAAGCACTTGGGGTACAAAGAAAGATAAAACCTCAACCCAAGGCTTTTTTTTTTTTTTTAGTTTTTATTAAGCACCTACTAAGTTCCAGGTCTAGAGGACTGAGAGACAAAAATGAATGATTGTTATCCTCAAGGAACTTCACGTTTATCTAAAGTAGACAATATATATGCCTCATTTGTAAGTCATCATTGATAACTGCTAATATGCTGAAGTTATACCCACCATGCACTGTTCTACTGCCCTTCATATCACTTACACTGATTAGTTTTGTTCAATCTTGGGTTAAATGGGAGAATTAAAGTAGATTTCTTCCCTCTGACTTTAAAGCGTATATAAGCACAAAGCAACTCTTGTCAAAGCTGCTACGGAAGCAAAAGTAGAAAACCAAAATAAAACAAAATAGAAAAAACTAGACTAGTTGAGTAGAATAGAAATCAGAAAAATAACCTATTACAAGCAAGAACTTTTAGTATCTGATAAGCTTATAGGTAGTGAAAATGAAGGAAAGCCTTAATTAAGTAATATGTTTTTTGGAGAAAGTTGACTAGCAATAAGAAAAAAAAAAAAGATTCTCACCTTGCACCATATAAAAGTACTGAAAATATAACACAAACATTAGACAAATTCCATTAAAAATTCAAATATCTTTTCACACGTTGAAACCCATACAGGGAATTTGGTTTCTGTTTTTAGTCATCACTTAGAAAATCATTCTTCTCATTTCTATTTTTAAAAATTGAATTCCAAGAGGTTTCAATGGTTTTCCAGAAAGTTAGAGGTATTTCATAAAATGCATGGTTTTTACAAACATTTAATTACCCAAATGCTTATTCTGACTGAATTTTAACTGAATACATTTATTTCCCAGAATTTTTTGAGCAGCTCATTCACTATTCTGAAGAATTCAGACAGCAACCACTGCTTAAATTGTGGATAGGACCAGTGCCGATGGTGGCATTGTATCATGCTGATAATGTGGAGGTGAGTTTGTATTACAAATAGAAACGTGAGATTGGAAGAACTGTTGGATTCTAATAGAATACCGAACACCACTCCCTGTTACATGATTCAGTACTTAGAGAAATATTAGAAGAATTTTAGGATAAAAAGTATCCTTTAATCCAATGTAGCTCTCTGGGCAAGTCACTCAACATCTGATTGTCTAACAAAAGAATCCACTGGTGAGGAAATGGCAAAACACTTCAATATCTTTGCCAAGAAAATCACATGAATAGCTATATCCTGGTCCTGATGAGTTGGACACAACTGAATAATAACAGAAACACCACTAGAGAGATATTGGAGAATGATTAGTCCAACCTTCTCAAACTACACATGAGGAAACTGAGGCAGTCAGATGTGATAGGAGTTGTCTAAGGTCAACTAGATAGTGTTATTAATACTATCAGCTAGGTAATATTTTAAAAATAATAATAATACCCATCTATCTAGTACTTTGACTTTTCATAAATATTATCTCATTTTATTCTCTCACCAATGAGAGGCAGGTGCTGTTCTCCCATTTTACAGATGGGAAAACTGAAGGTTGGGGAGGTTAAGTGACTTGCCCAGAGTCACACAATAAGTGCCTATAGTTGTATTTAAATTCCAAGTTTTTCTGACTGCAGGTACAGGGCTCTATCCGTCCTACCACCTAGCTGCCTGTGTCATAGGAAGAATTTAAACATGTCTTTCAACTCAAGTTTCAGTACTTTTTCCTTTCCTATCCTATCCTGTTCACTATATGTGTGAATATCAGTCATGCTTATAATTAGAAAAAGTTAATTGTAATATTCCAGAATGGAATTTCTATCTTTATGACGTAGCACTTTGTTAAGTTTTTTCTCCTACTATTATGCCTTTGCTTTAATGGCACTCAAATCAAAGGATGATCAATAATTTAAACAAAAAGTCTTAAAAATTATATTATTGATTTTTTAAAGATAAAGTCTCTTTATCTTGTCCAGACTGGAAATACATCTCTCTCTCTCTTTGTCTGTCTCTGTCTCTGTCTCTGACTTTCTCTCTCTTCCTCTCTCTCTCTCTCTCTCTCTCTCTCTCTGTGTTTCTCTCTGTCTCCTGTCTGTCAGTCTGTTTCTCTCTCTCTCTCTCTCTCTCTCTCTCTCTCTCTCTCTCTGTTTCTGTGTCTCTGTCTGTCGGTCTGTCTTTCTCTGTCTCTGTCTCTGTGTCTCTGTGTGTCTGTCTGTTTGTCTCTCCCTCTCCTCCTCTGTTCTGTCTCTGTCTCTCTGTCTCTGATTCTCTCTGTCTCTCTCTCCCCCCTCAGCATTATCTCTATCTATCTCTAATAATCTTTATCTTCTTCGTAAAAGTCTTATCCTTTTAAAGATAAGGCAGGGACCCATTTTAAATACAAAGTATATACATTATTTATCAATATTATATTAATTATTTCAGTGTAATTACATTTTAGTTACAGAATTTAACTACTATATTTATATATGATATATAGTACATTTATAATTTATATATAACCAATATATAATTAATATAATTATAATTAACTACTCACATTTAATATATAGTTAATGTAATCATAATAATGTATTAATTGTTTAATATAACATAAAATCTAATTGAATATTTTATATTTCCCCTAAAACTCATATTTAAATACTTCTTTGCTATAATTAGTTGCAATTAACAAACACTAATTAAGAATCTATTATGATGGCACTGTTCTAAGCACATTTCAAATATTATCTTTATCCTCATAAGCACCCTGGGTGGTAGGCGCTAATTATTATTCTCATTTTACAGTTGAAGAGACTGAAGTTAAATAATTTGCCCAGGGTCACATAGCTAGAAAATGTCTGATCTGGATTTGAATTCAAGTCCTCCTGATTCTAGGTTCATCTGTACTTCCTCACTGAATTTAAGGAGCTCAGAGTCAGATGGAGGAAAAAATATGAAATATTTCTTACAGAAGAGTAGCCTAGCAAAGAATATAGCAGAACGAGGATAAGGAAGTAGAGACTAAATAATTTAAATCCCCATGTAACCCTAGCTTGATTTCTCAGAAGCTCACTTTTCTGTAAGTTCAAATGCAGTGAATTAAACCTATGAGCAGACAATGGAACGATTAATGGAGTGCTCTTTCCCAACTCACTTAAAACAAAAGAGCCATATTTGAAAATATTATCTCCTAAGTGGAGGCTGTTCTCCATCTTCTATGATAAAGCAGTATTCCCTAGTCATTTTTTTAACCCTTACTTTCCATCTTAGAATCAATATTGTGTATTAGTTTCAGGGCAAAAGAACATTAAGGGCTAGGCAGTGGGGGTTAAGTGACTTTCCCAGAGTCACACAGCTAGGAAGTATCTAATTTGAACCCAGGACCTCCTATCTTTAGGACTGGCTCTTAATCCACTGAGCCACCTAGCTGCCTCCTCCTCTCTCCTTTATGGAGCAAAGCACAAAGTCAGGGTGCTATATTTGGAGAAGGGAGGGCCAGGGTTCTAATCTCATCTCTGAGCTATAAACTGTGAGTCATAGAATCTCGAAGCAGGAAGGGATTATGTAATCCAGGTATTCTTAACCTGGGGTCTGAGAATTTATGAAGTTAAATAAATGCCCTAGTATTTAGGCATTGTGCTAAGTACTAAGTATGCCTAGAAACCAAACCAAAAACTAATTTATGCTCTCAAGGAGCTCACAATCTAATGGGGAGGTAACACACAAACAGCTATGTAAAGACAAGATCTATGATATTTTATAATACATAATATATATTTGTTTTATATATATAATTAAAATACTTTAAAAATAATATACATATTATGTATGACATATAATATATTTTATATATGTAATAAATTAGAAATAATCTTTAAGGGCTGGCACTACATTAAAAGGGATCAGGAGAGACTTCTTGGTAGGTTTTAGCTGGGATCTGAAGGAAGCCAGAAGGAAGAAAAGAGAAGGAAGAAAATTCCAGATGGGAAGGGATAGTCATTCAAGATGGATGGAGTTAGGAGCCCAGTGCTTTGGATCATGAGACTATGTCAAGGGGAATAAAGTATAAGAATACTGAAAAGGTGATGAAAAAAATTATTATTTGAATTTAATTGGCTTCCATTGTAAATCAATATATCAAAGGTCATTCTGAGATTGCCAAAGGCTTCTTGGAAACAAAAAAGGTTGCAATCTTTGCTCTAGTTCAATCAATACCCACTACCCAGAATTCTTTCTGTAAAACATCCAAGAAATAATTGTCTAGTCTCATAAGGCTTGAAGACCTAGAATGAGAGGAACCTTCTACTTTGGGTCTTCATTAATTTTTAGGAAAATTTTCCTTTCATTAAGCTTAAATCTACCTCTTTGCCACTTTCTCTTCCTGAGAGGCAAGAAGAATAAGTCAGTCTTCCATTTGGCAGCCCTTCAGATATTTGTAGACAGTTATCTTCCCCCTACTCCAGGACCTCTCTTCTACTTTCTTTTGTGACTTCCTCCAAAACTTAGCTAAATTCTTATTTTCTGCAAGAAGCCGTTCCCAGTCTCCCTTCATCATAAGTCTCTGAGAATATTCCCAAATTCATCCTTTCTGCATCTTGTTTGTACATAGTTGCTACCATCAATAAACATTTTAGTGAATTTGGGCCTTTTCTGCCTTTCACCTCCTTTGGGTATAGCCTAGCTCTGGGATATCTAGATCAAAGGCTATGGGCATTTGGGTGAGTTTTTTCCCCATGTAATTCCCAAACTGCTTTTCAGAATGGATGGACCAATTTACAATTCCTCCAGGACAATTACAGATAACCTACTGGTTGGTCTCCTACCCATGAGGAGGCAAGTGAGTACTACTCTTTGGAATACACTCCAAAAATACATGAAATCTACTTGTCTTGTTGTTACTACAACATTGACTATTACAACTATTCCTGTCCTTTGTCATTGTTTCCAGTTTGCTGGGTGTCCATCAAATTTCAGAGTTGTTTTGATCTGCCTTTCTTTTTTTTTTTATTATTGTCTCAAGAAATCTTTCCTTTAGTTATTTGAAGTTCTTGTGCTTTGGGGAATAGTATAACTTGTTTTTTTGCAGAAGCCTCTCAGTATCCTTTTCTGGTCGTTAATTATCTACCCCTCTAATAATATTATCCAGAAATTTACTAGGAATTGAAGTGGAGCTCACTGGCCTATGGTTTTGCAGACTTTGCTCTCTTCTCTCTTTTTTTTTTTAAGGAAATTCCTACATTATTTCCCCTTCTCTAACCCCATCATATTTTCCTGTATTTCTGGATCCTTCAAATTACTCATAGGGGCTCATAAGTCTTTTCTGCCAGTTCTGAGAACTGAGTCTAGAACTCACCTAAGCCTTGAGATTTGAATTTTTCAAGGACAACCAGGGATTGTCTGAGTCTCTCCCTTCTTTTACTTAACCTTTTAACTTCCATTTTTTTTCACTTTATCTTTACTGCTTCCCTCAGGGGGTTCTAGTAAGGAAAATGATTTCTAAATCTTCTAGTTCTTTTTATATATGAGTATCGATTATTATTGTTTTGATCTTTATGGTGGTCTCTTTCCTCTTCTGTACTGCCTCCCATACTGAGGAGCTGTCTAACACACAGGAGCCTTCCTCTTTCTCTTAGCATTTCTGGAGCACCAATGTATTTTGAGCTTGCCCATCCATTGCTTTTTTGTCTTTTCATTCTACACCATTGGCCCAACTTTTGGTTTTAATTCTGAAAATCTTAAAAAACAAAACAAAACTTTTTTTTCCCTAACATTTATCTCAGCCTCCTTAAACAGGTTTGGCTTTCCTCATTTAGGGTCCATGTTTTATGTGGCTATAATCAAATACTTAAACAAAAAGCTTCTTCTTTCCTTTCTCTAGTTTCTCTGACCAAACTCTCTTCTCTGATCACAGAATGTGTTGCTAGAATGCTTTTTGACTTAGTAGGAATGTCCAAAGAATTTGTACTCAGCAGAGGTTGTCTAAGAACCATCTAAAATAGACATTGACAAGATTCAAGCACTTTGCATTGTATAATATTGAATATCATAAAGTTCTAAATAAGGACTCATACTTCCCTAACCAAAGACTTGTCTTTCAGAATAATTAAATTCAATATCTATAGAACTCTTATGATAAGTTGCCTTCTCTGCAATGATCCCTTGAGGTGGGTTATACAAGTATTATTATTTCCAATTTATAGAGGAAGAAATAGATCCTAGAGAACCTGAAAAACTTGCCCAAAGTCATACAGTTAGTTAGAGGTCAATTTCACACCCAAGTCTTGTGTCTCCAAGGCCTGAAACATTTTCATAGCTTCACACTATTTTTGTGAAGTTTTCTCCATCTGTTTATAGTTCATTAAAGTGCTTCCAGCACTTGGCACAGTGCCTAGCACACAGTAGGTACTTAATAAATATATGTTGACTATAATAACTTCATTATTAAAAACACAGAGTTTTAAAATTGTTTTGACAACTACATATATAAACTACAGATGGGCACCAAAGTACTAGCTGCTTAGAGGAATTTGTGACCCAGTAAAATGATTTCTTCATGAGTGAAAGAATACATCAAGTCAGAAGAAAGAATTGTGGTGCCTTGAAATGGGTTGTGAGATTTTATTTTAGATCTAAATTGGTCTATATAGTCATTTAAATATTTCAAATGTCTTCCATGCTTTCCTCATGTAGGTACATATAATATGCATTATATATGATGATGTGTATTTGTAATTAAATGTATGTGTGTGTATATATTTAAAATTATATATGTATGTGGAGAGAGAGAAAGAAAGGGGGGAAAGAGAGATTGAGATTGAGAGGGAAGAGGGAGAGAGGGGGCAGGGAGAGAGAGAGAAAGAGGGAGAGAGAGAGAGAAAGGAGAGAAGGGGAAGGGGAGAGAGAGAGAAAGAGAGAGAGAGAGAGAGAGAGAGAGAGAGAGAGA